>NC_058087.1:31090936-31395261 GCF_014858855.1 Bufo gargarizans
GTTGTTGCCTGTTGAGCGTTATACAGCGCGTAGGAACGCGCTGTAAAACGCTCAGGTGTGAACCCAGCCTTACGGAACTTGTATGCAGACCAGCCCTGTCGTTTTAAGACCTCAAGTGGCCTGCAAGTGTTTAGAGATATTTTTCTTTCTGAAGAACAGGTTTCTCCCTATAGTGACCTCCCTACAGTTATCAGTTGACTTGGGGGGGAAATAGTTTAATGCTTGCTAGATGCTTGACATGTAGTTACCAACATGGCCCTGAAAGTTGGGTAATGGCATTGAAATGTAAGTGTAAATTTTTTTAATTGTACCTTGAAGTGTCATTTATCTGTTGCTGTCCTATTTCTGGATACAGAGTTTAATAGCTCATTGCTGGATGGGATGATGTCTGATGAGGATTCTGGAAATGAAGATGTTCTAGACATGGAGTACACGGAGGAGGAAGCTGAGGAGCTGAAGAAAAACGCAGAGGTAACGTCTCCTCACTGTTCATGTGTCCATTAAGAATGGATTTATTTTTGTATCGCTGGAACTTGTGTTTAATGCTCCTTGTGCTGTTGACTTTCAGACTGGAGAACTGTCGCACTCCTATCGTCTGGTGAGCGTCGTCAGCCACATCGGAAGCTCCTCGTCCTCTGGTATAAAACATTTCTTTCCCAGAGTTCCTTTGAATTGTTTTTACAGTGGATGTTTTTTGGGGATCTGTAATTCTCTCCCATTCTCTTTTTTTTTTTTTCAGGCCACTACATCAGTGATGTGTATGATATCAAGAAACAAGCATGGTTTACATACAATGACCTGGCTGTGTCGAAGACGCAAGAGAGCACCGTCCAGCATGACCGGGATCGCAGCGGCTATATATTTTTCTATATGCACAAGTGGGTACTAGGGTCTTTTTTAAAGCTTTTAACTCCATAAACTCAGATGCAGGGCAAAAATAAGTGTAAATCTCGCTCATCTAGGCCTGTGGATTTGTAGGTTGCTTTCATAATGACAAGAACAGGGAGAAATGGTCACATCTGGTACATCACATGACCAAGATTGTGCAGATCATTCATGGTCTGTGGATAGTTCGGTGAGGACCCTGATTGACAAAACTAGAATATGCACCCTTAATGACTGCCAATGCGTCATTTTACTACAGTCATTAGTAGGCATTATTCTACAGCACCATGGGTTGGATGTCTGGCTGTTCTAAACAGCAAGGCATTCACTTATTGATCACTCTATAGACAGCACTTATCTGTGCGTTATGCATGGTCCCTTTAATCGTAGGGTGACTAGTCGCATGACTATGCTGCTTGAATCATTGTTTTCCATTGTAACTAGGACTGATATGGGAGTTTCAGTTTTATGGGAAAGTCATTAAAGTCTCTGCGCTTTTGGGGAGCACTTCATTACAAAAATATATAAACGTAAAAGGGAAAATAAAGTCCACCAATCATATTCAAAGCCTGGACACAGTGAGCTCTATTGGGGCAGGCGATGCCTTAAAATAAGGCAATATGGTGGGATAATGTAAGACTTTCCTTGGATACATAAATGGACCTGAGCTGCACCCCTATGTGATGTCTTTTCCCCCTTAAAGCAATCTGCACACTACTAGTGGGACCCCCACTTATAACAGCAGGAGTCCCCTGTGGGAATAGACCAGTAGTTCACATGCCTTACAATGGCTTAATGCAATTCTAAAGGGCTGCTGGAGATAACCAAGCACTGTAGTCAGCAGTTTCATAGACCATAAATACAGTGGTGGTCTCGCACACACCACTGCTCCAATCAGTCATGGGAATTGGGGATCCCCAGGAATCATACATTGATCACAATCCCCTTGGACCTTAAAGGGATCCTGTCACCAGGATAATGCCTATAGAGACGTTCATATGTGCAGTTAGGTCTCCTCCTGCATGCTTTAAATATACATGTGACTGCCATCAATGATTTTAGTTTTATATAATTTTTTTTTTATTGATGCGTTTATTACCTTCTTAAAGGGGACTTTTCACCGATTATTACACTGTGAACTAAGTATACAGACATGTAGAGCGGCGCTCGGGGATCTCACTGCACTTATTATCCCCGGGCGCCGCTCCGCTCTCCTGCTATGCCCTCCGGTATCTCCGCTCACTAAGTTATGGTAGGCGGAGTCTTCCCTTGTTCTTCTGTAGCGCTGGCCAATCGCATTGCAGAGCTCACAGCCTGGGAGAAAATAACCTCCCAGGCTGTGAGCTCTGAGCTGCGATTGGCCAGCGCTACAGCAGAACAAGGGCAGACTCCGCCTACCATAACTTAGTGACTGAAATCTCTGCCTACTATAACTTGGTGAGCGGAGATACCGGAGGGCATAGCAGGAGAACGGAGCGGAGATACCGGAGGGCATAGCAGGAGAACGGAGCGGAGATACCGGAGGGCATAGCAGGAGAACGGAGCGGCGCCCGGGGATAATAGTAAGTGCAGTGAGATCCCCGGTCGCTGCTCCATGTCTGTATACTTAGTTCACAGTGTAATAATCAGTGAAAGGTCCTCTTTTAAGGAGCCCAAGGGGCTGCCCCTATTGCCGTTGTAGCCCAGCACCGCCCCACATCCAATAATGCTCTCCTTCCAGCCCCGACATCACTGCCCAGAAGAGCTGTAATCCCGCGCATGGACACGTGCATTTCCTGAGGCTGCTGCCAGCACAGGGAAAATAGACCACGTGGGATTACTGTTCTAGGTAGTGACGTCCGTGCACGGACACTTGCAGTGCCAGCACGGGACTATGGCGCTTCTGTGCAGTGACATAAAGGCTGGAAAGAGGGCATTATTGGATGTGGAACGGTGGTGGGCTCTAGGGTGCAGCTGGGCTCCACCGGCAATGGGGACAGCTCCTTAGTAAGGTAATTAGTGTATGAATAAAATGGATATAGGTTTGTTTTTTTATATGTATGAAATCATTGCTGGCAGAAACACGAGTATATTTATAACATGCTGGAGGAGACCTAACACATATGAATGTCTCTATAGACCTAATCCTGGTGACAGAATCCCTTTTAAAGGTATTGTCCAGCCTCGGGTTATGCCATCACTGGGTGATCAGACAACCCGCACCTCCACGATCCTGCTGTTCTTTGTAGCTCCTTTTCCGCAACTACAGTACGCCGTGAACATTGTAGTGGACAGAGCAACAATCTATTGGTCAAAAGGCAAAAAAAAAAAAGTTTATCATTTTTGTTTTTCTCCTTTAGACTATTTAGAATTTTCTTTTTAGGGTCCATTCACACATCAGTGTGTGTTATGCGGATCAATAGATCCGCAAAACAGACATCGCTAGCACTTAATAGAAAATGCCTATTCTTCTTTGCAATTGCAGACAAGAATAGGACATGTTCTATTTTTTTCGGGATCGGAATTGCAGACGTGTGAATGGACCCAAAAAAAGTTAAGTAAAAAAAAAAAATCCTTTTTCTTTCCCTCCAGGGACATATTTGATGAAATTGTTGAAGAGGAGAAAAAAGCACAAGCAAGTATTGACCCGAACAGATCAGCCAGACCCCCGATGTGACTGGTGGAGCGCCGGCCTCTAGACTTGCACTGAACTCCAGTATGTTGGATTTGTGAGGTGTAATAAGCACATTAACAGGACCTCACTGCTAGTTCTGTAGCTTGCTGCTGTGTAACCCGGGATCACGGCACAAACTGAAATCTGCCAATGTCACAGCTACTGAAGTTTTACATTTGTAAATGGGATTGCAGAGCTCTTGTTATCCTGTTTGTTTCTCACAGCAATAAGCTTTTTGTGTCCTTGAAGACCTTTGTGACACTACACAACTAACTGCAGTACCTCTAGCTCCCAGTAGAGGCGACTTCTGAACTGTTTTCCCTGCTCTTCCATTCTGAAAATTTGGCTGTAATGCCAATAATGTTAATAGTTCAAAGGCAGAGTAAACTTTCATCTCCATTTTCTTTTTGTGCAGTTTATCTGTTTTCCCGAAATCAGCCGTTTCCTTTTAGGTTTAGTGGCCCTTTAAGGCCGCACTATTTGAATGAGCACTGCTTTTTTTTTTTCTCTTGAAAGAAATGTAAGTTTTGTTAATACTTTGTACAGGAGAAGTTACTATATGATCCTTTATTTCTCCATTCCTGCTGGTTCATAGCAATAAGATGGTGCTGGAGCATGCACGCTGTTCCGTGGGGGGTTGGCGCACATTGCTGCCTGGCACCGATGACAATCTGTCACGAAGATGACTATTTTTAACCATTTTTATTTCTGCCTATCTGCTCCTTGTCTTTTTTTTATACGTGAGGGCATTAGTCCTGAAGTTTGTCGGGTCTCGCATCCTTCCTCTGCTGCAAAACTAAACGCGTTTTTTATACCTTTTGGTTGTTTGTTCCTCTGAAAATATTTCACCGAGTCCTTATGTTGCAGTTTTCAGCTTCCAAAATGCAGTGTTTAAGTCTTTGTAACGTCCTCTGCTCCTCTCTCCCCCTGATATTTTCCGGTAAGGTGTATTTTGATTTTGTTGTACATATTCTATTTAACTATTTTAGTCTTTTTGTTTTTATGTTGTCTTTCTTCTGTATGAAAAAGACTTAAGTTAAATAATTTGCTGCATTGACAGTGTTTTATTCTCCCCCCCCCCCCCCCCCCAACACATAAGAGTTTACTGTCCACTTGTTATCAGACATCTTAAAGGGGTT
The DNA here is from genome assembly GCF_014858855.1 of Bufo gargarizans. Classification (NCBI taxonomy): domain Eukaryota; kingdom Metazoa; phylum Chordata; class Amphibia; order Anura; family Bufonidae; genus Bufo; species Bufo gargarizans. The sequence continues at coordinate 31,095,614 of NC_058087.1, forward strand.
TTCTGCTTTTGCCATATTCATGGCCTATCCTCAGGCTAAGGGCTTATTTGCACAACTGTATTTTTGGTCCGCATCGGATGATCTGCATTTTTGTGGATTAGATGCAGCCATTTTAACAGGGCCGCAATACAACGCGGACAGCACACTGTGCACCGTCCACATCCATTTATACGTTCTGCAGTCCCGCAAAAAAGATACATGTCCTATTCTAGTCCATTTCACGGACATGGATAGGTATTGTTACAATAAATCCGTCACGGTCCTTATTTTTTTTTTTTTGCGAACCGCAAAATACATATGGATGTGTGAATTCTCCCTGAGTCCTCAATGTCAGATTGGAGGTGGTCTGACTCCCGGCAACCCTACCGATAATCTGTATGAAGAGACTGCAGAGCTCCTGCGAATGCTGCATTCTCTTCACTGTTTACCTGCCCTCCAGTGACATTGTAGTGAGGAGCAGGTGTAATTGCAGCTCCTCCATCCCATTCTCTGGAATTGCTCTGTACCGTTCAAGTGCATGGGACAGGAGTTGTAATTACACCTGCCCTCCTGGAGAAAGCATAAAACCCCTTTTAAGAAGGACTAAGGCAACCTGAGCGTTAGTTTTGTGAAACCATTCATTAGATGTATACAGAAAGTTCTGCTGAATTTGCATTATTCGAAAACGACGCCACTCCTATCCACGGGTTGTCTCTTGTATCGCAACTGGGTTCCAGTTGGAGTTGTCCAACCAGTAAGTTTGCATAGATCATAAAAATGAAGCTTGTTCACCATTTACATGTTAAAAACCAATCCAATGAAGAGCTCTGATCTTTACTTTATGAAGCATAGTGCAACCGTGTGCTCAAAGCATATAGAAATGTGCTTGTCCATCTAATGGGCTGAGCACTGCTGGTCACACATGCTCAGTCACTCTCACCACAGCCAGGTCTTTGCATAGTGAGCATTGGTTCACTGCAGGGTAGCCAATGGAAATTGTCAGTAAGGAGCAGAGCCTCTGTAATAGCAAGGTGGTGTAGCTGAGAAGACTCCGGCAAGGGAATTAAGAAGGGACTGTATTCATAAAAAAAAAAAAATATATATATATATATAATGCTAAAAATACTGCATATTGCTTTAAAAAGGCAGTGGTTTAAAAGATTTGTACAATTGGATGTCTTTAAAAAAAAAAGCTTCTTGAGCAGCAATGGGCTGGCCCTGTCAGTCTCATGTCTCCTCTGGGTAGCTGTAAAAGCACAGAGGATATCCAGCTACTAATCTGTGAAGTGGGGTGGCGCATGCACAGTCAGCACCTGCACTGCTCTGGTAGCAGCAGTAGAGCCCCCTCCACTTGCACTGTGCTCCCAGGAGTGAGATTGATGGGGCTGGGGTGACATGTCTGGCCCTGTCAATCGAAGGGGGTTGGGGGAGTAGAGTTCCGGGGCAACGTCACAGATAGTGAATATCTTGCACGTTTTATATCCTCTATGGAGCCAGACTAAAGGGGTTCTAAGAGTATGTTCCCCATCCGAAAGTTGCTGTCAAAGCGGATGCTGTTTTAGACATGTCCCCCACAAGCTGCAGAAAAATGGTCACTAACTGCTGCCTCTTTCTCCAAATATCAGCTTTTTTTTTTTTTCCTCTTTATCACCTTTTCCTAAACTAACGTCTTAATTCTTTGCCAAATCTCTCCCTAAAGGATCAGATCACAGCTGCCCATAAAGGGTATGGAGAGGGAGGGGAGAAGGAGTGAGGGGCAGCTGCAGCTAACAGTTGTCTTCTAACAAAGTGCTTTATTTACATCATTACTGCTCATCATGTCAGAGAGAGAGAGACTCTTGTTTTCTCCATGTGCAGTCTATAGGAGACATCATAGCTGCTAGTCTAAACCCACAAGTTCAGAGAGAACTAAAAATTAGATATATCTATCTCTATATCCTGCAGTGGGAGTTGCTTAAAAATATGCAGAATAAAAGCTTTATATCAGGCATGGCCAACCTGTGGCTCTCCAGCTGTTGTAAAACTACAATAACCACCATGCCCTGCTGTAGGCTGCTAGCTGTAGGCAGTCTGGGCATGCTGGGAGTTGTAGTTTTGAAACATCTGGAGAGCCTCAGGTTGGCCATGCCTGCTTTATATGATGGTCAGATGCTATTTCACATGTATACACACATGGCAGTGTATTCTAAAGTCAGATGCAAAAATGTCAATTTAGGCTGCAGATTTCCTATCTTTGCAGTGTATAGGGTCTAAATCCACATATAACTTGTGGATTTTTCTGTTGCAATTTATGTTCTGTGTTAATGTATCCTGGTTGAAAAAGCACTTACTGCGGCAGTGCAGCATTCCTGCTCCAGACCCTGAAGTCATTAAAGGTAGTGTAAAGGGCCCAGTGCTGGCTGAAATGGCGACACTCCGGGTGGTCAGGCGTCAGCTATATGGCGTTCAGCGATCAATCCATCGCTGAAACTTAAAGGCCCCTTTCACACGGGTGAGTTTTCCGTGCGGGTGCGATGCGGGCGGTGAACGCATTGCACCCGCACTGAATCCTGACCCATTCATTTCTATGGGGCTGTGCACATGAGCGGTGATTTTCACGCATCACTTGTGCGTTGAGTGAAAATCGCAGCATGCTCTATATTGTCCGATTTTTCACGTGACGCAGGCCCCATAGAAGTGAATGGGAAGCGTGAAAATTGCATAGTCTCCTCCAGATTATAACCCTTTCTTGGCAACTGGGCACCAGATGCATCACTGATCCAGCATTTATGGGACCAGTGGGGACACAAGCTTCACCAACCTACAAGTGTGCAGGATCTTGAGGCCCAGCTGTAACAATTCTGGGCAAATGTGCTGCAGGATACCATACTGTATGCCTCCAGGCTAGAGGCCGTAGCTCATCCTGCCTCCAGGCTAGAGGCCGTAGCTCATCCTGCCTCCAGGCTAGAGGCCGTAGCTCATCCTGCCTCCAGGCTAGAGGCCGTAGCTCATCCTGCCTCCAGGCTAGAGGCCGTAGCTCATCCTGCCTCCAGGCTAGAGGCCGTAGCTCATCCTGCCTCCAGGCTAGAGGCCGTAGCTCATCCTGCCTCCAGGCTAGAGGCCGTAGCTCATCCTGCCTCCAGGCTAGAGGCCGTAGCTCATCCTGCCTCCAGGCTAGAGGCCGTAGCTCATCCTGCCTCCAGGCTAGAGGCCGTAGCTCATCCTGCCTCCAGGCTAGAGGCCGTAGCTCATCCTGCCTCCAGGCTAGAGGCCGTAGCTCATCCTGCCTCCAGGCTAGAGGCCGTAGCTCATCCTGCCTCCCCTCCAGGCTAGAGGCCGTAGCTCATCCTGCCTCCAGGCTAGAGGCCGTAGCTCATCCTGCCTCCAGGCTAGAGGCCGTAGCTCATCCTGCCTCCAGGCTAGAGGCCGTAGCTCATCCTGCCTCCAGGCTAGAGGCCGTAGCTCATCCTGCCTCCAGGCTAGAGGCCGTAGCTCATCCTGCCTCCAGGCTAGAGGCCGTAGCTCATCCTGCCTCCAGGCTAGAGGCCGTAGCTCATCCTGCCTCCAGGCTAGAGGCCGTAGCTCATCCTGCCTCCAGGCTAGAGGCCGTAGCTCATCCTGCCTCCAGGCTACCTATTGGCAGGAGAACAAGGGAACTGAGATGTCTTGTTTTGTCTTATTTTCTTCTCAAATCCCTTGTCTGCAGGCAGATCTGCATGCCTTTGTGTGGATTTACCGCTGCAGATTTCCTTGCGGAGTTGCTACAGCAAGTTTCCATTGCAATTCCGCAATTTGTGCAGATAGCCTTAGACTAATTTTAGATGAGCGCTCCGTGGGATGGCTGCATTTCCGAAACCAAACCGTGATCGGCACATTTATAATGATGCTGTCCGTTCCTGCCAGACTGTGGACCTATTGTACTGTACTGACGGGGTTATGTACAGTAGACCTGTTGGGAATAAACTCTCAGCATCATAAATTATGATAATGCACCGAGTTTGGGTTAGAGGAGCAGAGCAGTATTCATTTAAGGAAATGCAGCCATTACACATACTTGTGTGACACTGGCCATAGGGTATATCCACACATGACTGAAATGCTTTTGATTTTGCAGCAGAAAAAGATGCGCCAAATGGTGCAATTTTTTTGTTGTTGCAGAAATGCTGCTGCTTTGATGCAGATTTCACTCTGCATTGCAAAGAATACGAAGACTGAGATGCTGCTGATCTGTTATCTATAAGTCAATTTCTATCCATAGGTAATCTTCTGCTGCAGATAGTGTTGCAGTGTGCAGGTGAGAATTGCTAAAACTCATTTGCTTTGCTGGTTCTGTATAACGCTTCATGAAAATCTGCGGTGGCAGATGTGTAGCATTTGTCATGTTTGGCCATACCATTACAGGACCAATGTGGGTTATGCCTTGAATGGGTTGTCTCACTTCAGTGTCTTTTATCATGTAGAGGAAGTTAATACAAGCCACTTACTATATATTGTTGTTATTCATATTGCTTCCTTTGCTGGCTGGATTCATTTTTCTATCCCATTATACGTTGCTCGTTTCCATGGTTACGGCCACACTGTAATCCAGCAGCAGTGGTCGTGCTTGCACAATATAGGAAAAAAGCACTAGCCTATGTTTGCTCCCGGTCACCAGAGAGGCTGAGGCTTTTTCCTATAGTGTGCAAGCACGACCACCACTGATGAATTGCAGGGTGGTCTGGGAAATGAGCAGTGTATCATGTGATGGAAAAATGAATCCAGCCTGCAAAGGAAGCAATATAGAGATTCGCAATAGATTAGTAAGTGGCTTGTATTAACTTCCTCTACATGAAAAAATGTGATTAACTGAAGTGAGACAACCCCTTTAAGGATTTTAGACAGATGCTTCATGGAATTTCATTCACAGAGGGAGCGTTTGCAGAACTAGTCTAGAACCGTGGACAGTGCACAGAACCCAGCTGTGACGCGCTGCGTTAGGGGTCCTAGGGCTTTCACACTGGGGGTCATTTACAAAGACCGGCTTTTTATGCTTTTTTCACTGGCTTTGCTGGTGAAAGATTTGCTTTCAGCAGTCCATGCGCCTGGTGGAAAAACCTCAACCAGACTCTGGCTGCAATCATTTTCACCAACATGTATGCCTATTTCCAGGCATAAATGTTGGTAAATTCCTATGTGTTGAACATGCCATAAAAACGCCTATGTGACAACATAGGGTCGCACAGGCATTCAAAAACGGGGTTGTCCACTATTTTTACACCAAACCCTGACATAAAAATGTTTTTAAATGGCCTCCACTGTCCTCATAATTGAAGGCCAGTTTGACACAGTCGTATTCAATCCGGGAATCTGTCTCCGAGTGTTAGCGGTATTTCCCGGGCACTGCTCCTGTCTCATAAACTCGCAGCATTGTAAGGATTTATAACCTCACTTCCTGTCGGACCTCGACTGTCCTGAATTGTACAAAAAAAAGCCGTCCAATTCGGTACAGCTGCAGTCAGACTGGAATTCACAGCATTATAACTCATTCTGATGTTGTGAGTGCGTGTCACAGGCGCAGTGTTCAGCCCAGGAAATACAGGTCACATCCAGACAGTGCTTCCCAGAATTGAAAACTGGCCTTAAAGGGGTCCTCTTATTTTAGCAAATAGCATTTATCATGTGCAGGAAGTTAATACAAGGCACTTACAAATGTATTGTGATTGTCCATATTGCCTCCTTTGTGCTGGAGTCATTTTTCCATCACATTTTACACTGTTCGTTTCCAGGGTTACCACCTCCCTGTAACCCATCAGTGGTGGTCGTGCTTGCAATCACAATACATTAGTAAGTGGCTTGTATTAACTTTCTCTACATAATAAATGCCGCTTGCAGAAGTGTGAGCACTCCTTTAATGATCATAGTCTATGGGGTACTGCCTGACTTGGCAACACTGGAAAACACTGGGCAATTGTTTTTTTAACAGTACAATTTTTATTTTTTCCATTAAAACACTGAATTGACAGGATCCCCGTTTGATCTGCACATAGCCATTCCCAGGCTGCGGATATAGCCACTCCTATTTTTATTTCTTCTTGAGGACAAAACAGAAAAGTTGATGTTTTATAGGACAAAAGTGAAGAGAAGAAGAAAGTGCATTCAGAACAGTCCTTTTGTTTTCTTCAGATTCTGTTTCTTCCACTCTGGCAGAGCCTGGAACTCGTCACGCGTCATCCCAAATATTCCCGTAAACTCTTCATTGCTCAGATATTCCTGAAACAAAAAACATGAAGGTGACAGAGCCGCCACTCCAAAGCCGATGACTTACCGAGAGCTAGAGAACCACAACGTTTATCTACTCCTGTGTGTGAGACAGAACTGATGACCGGCATTGTCATAGACATTATATTAACCTATAGCTGGAAATAAGTGACCCCGAGCAGTAGTATAGTAGTTATATTCTTGTACATAGAAGGCGGTATTATAGTAGTTATATTCTTGTACATAGGAGGCAGTATTATAGTAGTTATATTCTTGTACATAGGAGGCAGTATTATAGCAGTTATATTCTTGTACATAGGAACAGTATTATAGTAGTTATATTCCTGTACATAGGAGGCAGTATTATAGTAGTTATATTCTTGTACATAGGAGGTAGTATTTTATCCTGTAGCAGGGATTTTTAATTGTATTTATATTGTCAGTATAGGGATGTTCTGTATATTGGGCTCTAATTTCCGATTCCCCTTGCACATACAGTTCAATATCACAGTTATTAGACGACAGCCCCTCACCTCTTTTCGGGAGGGGTCCACTCCGGGAGGCAGCTCCTCTGCAGTCTTATTAGTCAGAGCCTCAGCTGGTAAGACCTGGTACGCTAGAGACCCAAAGTTGGTTTGGGAGGTAAAAGAGTCCAGTTGAGTCCTGTCAAATTCCTGTTACAGATAGAGGAGTAAATGTCAGAAATGAACGTTGTTGTGAAGTCAGTTCCATGGCATCCGCACAAATATAGAACATGTCCTATTTGTGTCTGCATTATGGACAAGGAAAGGACAGTTCTATTATAGGCCGGACGTTCTGTTATGCAAAATGCGTAATATGTGTTTTGTGGATCCGCAATTTACAGACCGCAAAACAAGCAATGGGCGCGTACATGAGCCCATACAGACAGAAAAGCTGCAGCTGCATCCCCCTCTTCCCTGTTGACCATTTACTCTTTTACACTAGATGTTTTTTCTGGTGACTGAGGGATTTCTGAACTGTTGTATCTTGCAGAAATAACAGTATGTCCACCTTAAAATGGATGCTAATTTAATTTACAGATTGTAATTGTCATCTAGAGGTCTGCGTACGATACTTGCCTTGGAGATATCCTCAATGGCGTTGTCATTTCCCAGTTCGGCTTTCAAGTCCTCGTATGATTTTGTGTTCTGTAAAAAATTTGAAATTATTTATCACCCGTGGAATAACTGGAGCGAATGGAAAGTGTTCACTTTGATGTTTATCAAACCCTGGTTTGGGGATCCTTCAGATGATATTGGCAGCCAACGGAGGGTGCTTGGCACCACTTGTACCGAAGCAGTTGGGCCCTGCCGGAAGATCCATGGCTGCAGCTGATTGATTCCTCATTGTGGGAGCTAGTGGGGATCTGGATGGAAATCTGGATAACCTCATCGGTAAGGAAGGGTTGTCATAGGGGACAATAGAGCTGCAGGCTTTACACCTGTAAATTCAGCTGATAACCCCAACATCAGATTTTTATACTCATTCTGATTATAGGGTTTTCTGGTTTAGAAAACCCAAGAAATAAAAAATCTTCTTGGTTCACTCTGAATAAATAACTGGAGGGTGGTCTGCAAACAGTGTCTCGCTCCCTGTCTGCATTACATAACCCATCCATTAATTTCAATGAGAACTGTGTTACGCTTCATTTGTCCTGTAGGGGCGCTGCAGGGGATTTGAACACTTGCTGCTGGGTTATAGACCGATCACTGGAGGTCCCAGCAGCCTGGATCTGGGCATAGCACATACCTCCCATTTGAATCGATCCCATGCATAAAACCAGCCTGTGAATGTTGGGGGTTCGAATCCCTGCTTCACCACAATAATTGGAGTGTTGATATCACGACTGCCGGGGTGAGTCCTCAGATACTCCTGAGCTGTGACTGCTGCGTTTTTTTTTTCGATTTCATTTGCATTTCGGCCAATCCATAAGAAGACCTGCGAGGAACCGATAAAGATTTCTCAGAAAAAATTCTGGTTCTCCTTATATCTACTTCAGAAAAATCTGGCTGACAACCAATATGGCTGCCATTATGAAGGGGGGGGGGGGCGCTACACCAGAAATCTATGCCAGCTCCTAGATTTCATTTTCTGGTAGACTGACCTCCCGAGATGTGCCCCTTAATTTTGGCACATGAAATGCCAGCATAAAAAAAAAATTACGACTAGTGAAAGAAATGCCATTCTTAATACATTTCCCCTTTGTATTAAAATTCCTGACTTTTTCTTATCTCTGCTTTCTGTCAGTGAATGGGAACACTTTTGCTTGCATCCAGAGGCCAAAAAGCTTCACAGACCTAATTCTAGTCTGAGATAAGGATTTGCTGCTGTTGTATCCAGTCTGGACAATCCTCTGTGAAGCACACCTCTCTTTCCTGTTCTGATACTTTGTTACATTTTACCTGCCCTGATACATTGTATCAGTCTAGAGATCAAACAGATTACCTTACAGACTAGATACAAGTGTAACAAACCCTCAACTATGAGAAGTTTAAAGGGGTATTCCTGACTCAGCCGGTCATGCCTGAGATCAGAATTCTAGTCTAAGGCTACTTTCACACTTGCGTTCAGAGCAGATCCGTCTGGTGTCTGCACAGACAGATCCGCTCCTATAATGCAGACGATGGGATCCGTTTGCATTATATTTTAGAAAAAATTCTAAGTGTGAAAGTTAGTCAGACGGATCCGTCCTGACTTTGCATTGAAAGTCAATGGGGGACGGATCCGTTTGAAATTGAGCCATATTGTGTCAACTTCAAACGGATCCGTCCCCATCGACTTACATTGTAAGTCTGGATGGATCCGTTTGCCTCCGCACGGCCAGGCGGACACCCGAACGCTGCAAGCAGCGTTCGGGTGTCCGCCTGCGGAGCGGAGGACAGACGGAGCCATACTGATGCATTCTGAGCGGATCCGCATCCACTCAGAATGCATTAGGACAGTACGGATGCGTTCGGGGCCGCTTGTGAGAGCCTTCAAACGGAACTCGCAAACGGAGCCCCGAACGCTAGTGTGAAAGTAGCCTAAGGCCGCTGTTTTGGTCCGCATCCGAGACGCAGTTTTTGCGGCTCGGGTGCAGACCCATTCACTTAAATGGGGCCGCAAAAGATACGGACAGCACTCCGTGTGCTGTCCGTATCCGTTGCCCCGCAAAAAAATATAACCTGTCCTATTCTTGTCTGTTTTGGGGACAAGAATAGGCATTTCTACAATAGGCCGCCTGTTTCGTTCCGCAAATTGCAGAAGGCACACGGGCGGCGTCCTTGTTTTGCGGACCGCAAAAAACGGAACGGTCGTGTGCATGAGGCCTTATGCAGTGTCCGGAGTTACGGGAACAGCTGAGCGGAATGCGCTGTCGTGTTGGTGTCACTCCAGCCATCATGGCCGTCACAGAAGAGCAGTATTCTGATCTCCGCCATTAATGACTTAGGTGGGAATAATACCCCTTTAAAGGGGATTCTCTCACTTCTGCCATTTATGATGTAGAGAAAGCTGATCCAAGGCACTTACTAATGTATTGTTATTGTCCACATTGTCTCCTTTTTTTGCTTGATTTATTTTTCCATCATATTATACACAGCTCGTTTCCACGGTTACGACCATTGTGCAATCCAGGAGCTGTGGTCGTGCTTGCACACTGCTGATGGATTGCAGGGTGGTCGTAACCATGGAACGAGCAGTGTATAATGTGATGGAAAAATGAATCAAGGAGGCAAAAATGGACAATCACAATACATTAGTAAGTGCCTTGTACTTTATTAACTTTCCCTACATTATAAATTATATTTGCAGAAGTCAGACAACCCCTTTTAGGGCAGCTTACACATTCACTGAAAGCAAGCAGAGAGATCTTGAAAATGGAGAAGAACTGAAACAGAAAACATGTTCAGGGTGTCCTTATACTCAGCGATCGGGTCGCAGGATCCATAGGCAGGTTACCAATCATTGCCATTTGGAGTACAGGTGCTGCCCTGCAGTCTCCAGTAACCTGCTTGTGGATCCCGTGGCCGGACTGCACCACGTATGTCACCATTAGGCTCCGCACCAGTTGGCATCCTTCATTCTGCTGATGGAGGGGGTTAAATGCCTGCAATTTTATTCCCACCAATAAAATATAGGAGACCTCGCTAAAGGAAAGGCTATCAATATGAAAGTTACAGGGAACCAACCTGCTGTAAGAAATGTTCATTGTACAAGGTTAAAGGGGTGGTGTCATGCACTAGAGGAACCCTTTAAGCTTCATTTACATATAACCACGGAACCCTTTCATGGCGCTGCACTCGGCTGTCTCCTCTCCTGACATCTGTTATAGTAAATACTTGTATTCCCCATGTAATAACATTTCTGGAGCCTCCTTAGTCTCGGTGTGGTGCCCATCCCTCTGTTATTCCCCCTACAAGCCTATAAATAAATTGACAACTGGCTGCCAGTTGGGGGATGTGCACTGTCCAATAAGTGCTGAGGCGGATGGCACAGGGACACGCCCTTTTGACAAGAGGAGTGGTAACTACCTACTGTCAGTTAATTCATACATTTTCAGGAGGAATAATAGAGGAACAGCTCAACTCAGAGAAAAGATTGTGAATTTGAAAATTGTGATTTCATGAAGAATACAAATATTTAATAAAACTGACATGTCAGGAAAGTGGAGGGGGTGACTGATCCTCTTTAAAGACATAGCCACCTAATAGGCCTCGCCTCAGACCTGGGGACCTCACTTAGGCCCCAACTGTCATGGCAACCCATCGGCATTTGGGGGGCAATACTGAACTTTTTTTTTTTCTCTGCTTCGGCCCCGTGGGACTCTTAAGCCAGCGGACATTGTCCTGCGACCTAACTGTGGACACTGGGAATATCTCATCTTACCTGATCCCAAGCATCCAGTAGGAAGACATCGTCTTCACCCAAATCATCCTGGTTGAAATCTGAGATTTCAGTTGCACGGAACACCCCGGTCTTATTGGAGCACTCATACAGACGTGGGGTGATATCTGGAATTTCCTCCTGCAGCCTAGAAGAAAAGGATATTCTGTTACAAAGTGACACCAAGATCGATACATTCATTTAAAGGGAACCTGTCACCGGGATTTTGTGCATAGAGCTGAGGACATGGGCTGCTAGATGGCCGCTAGCACATCCGCAATATCCAGTCCCCATAGCTCTGTGTGCTTTTATTGTGTAAAAAAACGATTTGATACATATGCAAATTAACCTGAGATGAGTCAGGGACAGGACTTCTCAGGTTAATTTGCATATGTATCAAATCTGTTTTTTTACACAATAAAAGCACACAGAGCTATGGGGACTGGATATTGTGGATGTGCTAGCGGCCATCTAGCAACCCATGTCCTCAGCTCTATACCCAAAATCCTGGTGACAGGTTCCCTTTAAGGGATTAGCGCATCGGGCGGATATGCTGCAAAACTGCAGCAGTTTTGTGCCTATGACACTGGCTGACCTGTTACATGTGCACTTGGCTGCTGAAGACGTCTGTGTTGGTGCCATGTTCATATGTGCCCGCATGGCTGAGAAAAATGAAGTTTTAATATATTCAAATTTGGCTCTAGGAGCAACGGGGGCGTTACCATTACACCTAGAGTTTCTGCTCTCTCTGCAACTGCCGCACCCCCTGCACTTTCATTGACAGGACCAGGCAGTGCAAATGTCATCACGTCTGCCTGGCCCTGTCAATCAAAGTGCAGAGGGTGCGGCAGTTGCAGAGAGAGCAGAACCTCTAGGTGTAATGGTAACGCCCCCGTTGCTCCTAGAGCCGAATTTGAATATATTAAAGCTTCATTTTTCTCAGCAATGCTGCACATATGAACATGGCACCAACACAGACGTCTTCAGCAGCCAAGTGCACATGTAACAGGTCATCCAGTGTCATAGGCTCAAAACTGCTGACAGATGCCCTTTAAAGGGGTTTTCTGGGTGTTTAATATTGATGGTCTATTCTCAGTATAGGTCATCAATATTTGATCGGTTGGGGTCCAACTCCTAATACCTCTGCCGATCAACTGTTTGAAGAGGCCACATCAGTCAATATCAAAATCCTGGACAACCCCTTTAAGGTGGTAATTAATAAACAGCAGCATTAAAATACTGGCCGTCTGAACGATGTCTCTTTTCCATTGAAAACAGCTCAAGTGTATTTCAGCCTTTCAACTTCATGTTTACCCTAGAGATGAAATTCACAGCAAAACCTTCCTCACAACCTACATGTAGCTAATGCAGATTTTTCCACAGATTATATCCAAAGGTGCCCCATTTTTCTGACACAGAGCTCCCAATGCCCTGCCTAGACATACAGATTTGAAATACATTTCTGTTTGCCTGCAGCCACCTCTAGGGGGAGCTCAAGAGCTTATTGCAGACTGCATACATTATACTCACTAACCGCACAACATGCAGTGAGCTCCCCCTGGTGGCTGCTGCAGGCAGGCGGAATTTAGTCATTTATGCTGGGGGTTTTAAACTTGTGACATCACTAACCCTATAATAAACCAGAGTGAACACATGGACTCGACTTCATGGGTTTCTTATTATATATGACATAACAGAGTGCTCATAGCAGGCTTTACCTCTTACTGCTGGCATACTGGCTCTTGCCGCCTAGTGCCAACCAGAACTCAGATGGTTCCTGTCCCTCAGCAACCACCACCTTCTCTCCTCTGGATATGATGTCAGCCACGTTTTTGGCCATAGCTCTCTCGTCACCACTGCATCCCTGTGCAACATGAAAAAAAAGAACTGACTTCAAAAGATGTTGCACATTCAGAAATTTCCAGGAGGAATAACAGAGGAATGAGACAATGCAGAGATATAAGAAAGGATGCTCCAGATTTCCTAACACAGGCATGTCAGAAGAGGACAGTGGCTGTTCGCTTTACCTTGCCGCACCACAGGTAGCAGGTCCCCTTGGTCTTCAGGACAAACACATCGTTAGAATTAAGAGATGACGCCCGGACTGGGACTTCAAAGGCCTTGGTGTTGTATTCATTGGTGCCGTGCACATGGAACAGTCTGACCTCAGGAGGAGTGTAGTCACTCTCAGCACGGGAGGTACCACCCTGGGGATCACAGACATTAGTCGGGGCTCCTTCCACCTGCAGTCAGTGCCGTGGTCAGTACATTCCCCTTACCTCGTACACCACCATCTTCCCTTTGAACATGGCCATGAGGTGTGAGGGCTCCTTCCCCATCGTTACTCGCACTTGAACTGGTTGTCCGTCGTATTGCTGATCCAGGTTCACTGCCTGATATGCAGAAGCTGCAATCTCATCCTGAGTGGCATTGCGGCCCTGTGTGCACAGAACGTGGTGTCATTTAAAAGCTTAGACAGATATGAGGTGCATGTACATAGATAGACATGTGATTCTGTATGTGATTTGTCTGTTTTTACATGGTTTTAATCACATTTAGTAAATACATGCAGGTGAAACTCGTAAAAAATTAGAATATCGTGAAAAAGTTTATTTATTTCAGTAATGCAACTTAAAATTCAATTTTCAATATTCAATATTCTCGGCTCAAAGTGTCACCCTCTAGTCGGCTGATTAATCCATACCCCCTGAGCAAAGGGGACCTGAGATTGTGACTTTGGGGTTTCATCAGCTGTAAGCCGTAATCATCCAAATTATACCAAATAAAGGAATGAAATCTCTCGCTTTGCCTGTAATGAGTCTCATGTCTTAGTTTTACCTTTTAAGTTGCATTACTGAAATAAATGAACTTTGCACAATATTCTAATTTTTTTGAGTTTCACCTGTATATTCACTTAGCCTGAATAAGCTTATTTATTCTTAAATCTTTTGAATTCACATTATAAAATAGATAGATAGATAGATAGACAATGTGATAGACAGGAAATAGATCTGTCTCCCTTTCTCACCTGCCATATGTAGATGATATAATGGTACTTATTGTTCACCAGGTACTTGTACAGAATCAGGTAACAGTCTCCACCATAGAAGTGTCCGACCCATTGCTTCTCCACAGGCACCAGCTCCAGGTCCTCGATCCTGTAGACCTGTAGGCGCAGACACGGCAGATATAATCCTGCCGTACACCTGAGGGTGCCCAGGGCAATGCAGCGATCGGTGATCGGTAGGACCCACCCCAGGGACTGGCAGACTATACTGTCTCCATGGTGCTTCACCACAATATCAAAACATCCCAACCCTGATTTTTGACAGACATTAATCTGCCGTCAGTCATTGTTCAATCATCGATGAAATGGCCAAAATCCTCTGTTTCAGCAGACTGTGATCTCGTGTGTACGGCCAGCTGTAGTCTACGAAGAAAGAACCGCCAACCGAACACCCAAGGGGAAGGCAAACCTGGTCAGGGAGGGTTCTGTGCACCGTATATTATTACCTCTGCTTCTCCAGATCCATCATCCACCATCTTCTGCTGGGCGGCCACCTCAGGTTTGGCGTGCATCGAGGCCGCATCAAACTTCACTTGCTCCACTTTGGCTGCATTGTAAGATTAGACATGGATGAAACCCAGCCCTGTCCTCACCATCGTCATCATCATGGATAGGTCACTGCCCCCCTCAAGATCAGCGCCACCCTCCACTGAAATACTCTGTGCTGCTGCAGACCCTGATCTTCTCACCTCACAATTATAACACATGATCTGCACGTCCTTCCTAAAATACTCTGTACTGCTGTGCCAATAAATCCACGCCACGTTTGTAATGCACTTACCCACTTTACCAACGGAGCTTGTTTTTCCGAGCCCAACAGTCTGATCCTTTGTGGTCCATTTTTGGAAAAGCTGCTTGAATACGGCTGACTCGGCCCCGTCGTTCTGCACCTCGACGTTCGTGGACGGGGGGTAGTTCTTGGCTTTGATAAAATTCTGTTAAGGTGAAAATAGGTGGAAGATAAAGAGCAAATCTAAGAAGAGCAGAGACAGGGGCCCCAGATCATATGTACAAGGCGCAGACGACACGTAACACGGGGTGATGTCCACCCCGCGTCAGGACCACACTCACCAGCGCTCTCTGCATGGCCGCCTGCTTCTCCTCCTTTGATGCATTTTTTCCTTTCCATACAAAGATCTTTATTCCACCCTGATCCAAGATGTAGCAGTCCTGCCAGGAGCAAGAAATATGGATGTTATCTATCTATCTATCTATCGTATGTATTGTATCTATCTATCTATCTATCTATCTGTCGTATCTATCGTATCTATCTTATATCTGTAACACCCCAGGGTGGTGTTACCACTACTGCACCCTGCTACTATCTCTAATGGGCTAATATAATGTCATCTTTTGTATGTCTTTCCAGGTCCTCCACAATGTGAATTCATAATCTTGTTATGTAACTGCTTATTACATGTAATGTGCCTGGTTCACCAGCAGGTGGCAGTGCTATCCTTAGAGAGAATGGAACTTACCATTCCATTCTCCCCCCTTTGGGCAGAAGTGGGCAAGCCCTGCTTGCTACCAGAAAGAAGGTGGGGTAGTTCTAGTTTGTTCTGGTTGAGACTCCATGTTGGAGCTGCCAGGATTCTAACCTACTTTTTGGCTGAACATAAGTCCGAAACAGCTGAAACAAAGACGTCAAGTCAGCTTGTCAGTACAGCAGCGTGAGAGAAGGATATAGCAGAGTTGAGTTTGCCTGCCAGTTTAGTGCTAAAGCCTGCTGGAACCAAGACAAAGCCTGAAACAGTTCAGAAAAACATTTATTCATGTAAAGCTGCAATTGAACTTCATCTCAAGGTCTGGACTCAAGTTATTTCTTCAAATCCCTCAATTATTCCCCCTATTTATTGCTTCGGAGCCAAAGCCTGGGGTCCAGCTGTATCCAGGTAGGAGCACCGTGACACATAAAGAGACATTTTAGTCTACTTTCACACTGGCGTTTTGGCTTTCCGTTTGTGAGATCCGTTCAGGGCTCTTACAAGCGGTCCGATCAGTTTTGCCCTAATGCATTCTGAATAGAAAAGGATCTGCTCAGAATGCATCAGTTTGGCTCTGTTCAGTGACCATTCCGGTCTGGAGGCTGCCTGCAGCGTTTTGGTGTCCATCTGACGAAACTGAGCCAAACTGATCCGTTCTGACACACAATGTAAGTCAATGCGGACGGATCCGTTTTCTATTACATAATCTGGCACAATAGAAAACGGATCCGTCCTCCATTGACTTTCAATGGTGTTCAAGACGGATCCGTCTTTTCTATGCTAAAGATAATACAAACGGATCAGTTCTGAACGGATGCAGACGGTTGTGCCCCAAACATGAGTGTGAAAGTAGCCTTAGGCCGCAACATATCACTCGGCATTCCTACACCTGGACTGGCGATATAGGAGGGCCCTGGGGCACGACCGCCCGATGCATATCTATCTATCTTATGTCTATTTATCTATAGTATCTATCTCATATCTAATATCTATCTGTCTATCTATCTATATCAGGCATGCTCAACCTGTGGCCCTCCAGCTGTTGCAAAACTACAACTCCCATCATTCCCGGACAGCCTACAGAAGGGCATGGTGGGAGTTGTAGTTTTACAACAGCTGGAGGGCTGCAGGTTGAGCATCCCTGATCTATAGTATCTATCTACTGTATCTATCTATCTGTCTGTCTATCTCAATGGGTAGAGGACTCACATCATGGCTCAGCAGGTCTTGGGTTAATGGTTTGGTGGCCACTTCTTGCACCATCAGGTTTCCGTTGTTGTCTGTTACTCTGATTAAGAAAGTGGAGATAAAAAGAATCAATCTGAAATGTTTCCTTCCTCACTGCAGAGGATTTTGAGTACAAACTGTTTTTACTTTCTCCCCTCAAATAACAATGACCTGGAGACCACTGCTGCAAAATAACTACTAAGAGGAGTTCTGCCATAAAGGGAACATGCCATCTGAAAATGACCTGCTGTTCAGCCAGACATATTGCCTGGTAGGGTTGATCATGCTGATTAAAACGATACCTTTGTTACATCTATCAGTAGAACTGTTGCCGAGATGTCTGTATTTATAGTAATATGCAAGTGAACTGGTTTGAGCACCAGGGGGCTGGTTGGTGCCCTTGGAGCACTGTTGTTGTTTTTTTTTTTTACACCCCTCTGCTCTCAACATTCCTTCCTCCCTTTGTTTAATTGTCTATCCCTGTCAATCAAGGGGGAGGGGAAGTGAGGGGTGTTACAAAAGTAGTGCTCCGAGGGCTCAAGCCGACCCCCTACTAAAATCGCAGGTATCTTACCAACAGTTCTACCCACAGATATAATCAGCATGCCTGGTTTAATAGGGTTGATCATGCTGACAGATGCTCTTTGAATCACATTTTTATGTTAAACATATAAATATTTTTAGAATTCTTGGTGATTTTTGTTTTCATCTTCCATGTCACCAAAATGAAAACTTTGAACACAATAAGCCGCATACCTATAGCTTCTTATATCAATGGGAGTGAGATTTAGAGGCTTCCTCCTTCCCTACGACGGCGGTTGAGAAACGCCTCGGTCAACACATTTGTCCAGTGGCAAGAACAGTAGTCGCAGAGATGCTCAACCCTCCAGCTGTTGTAAAACTACAACTCCCACAATGCCCTGCTGTAGGCTGATAGCTGTAGGCTGTTCGGGCATGCTGGGAGTTGTAGTTTTGTAACAGCTGGAGGGCCGCAGGTGGAGCATGCCTGCGTAGTGGAAATCAGAGCTGACTCTCCCCCTTGTCCCAGTGGCAGCTGAAATGTGATCAGGTCTACAGATTAGAACGAATTGGGTTGCAGGTCCCCCTCACCTATTCCACAGGAGACGATGTAGACACCTTGCTTTAACCGATTAGTTAATAGGTCGGAGCCTTACAGATCGATAGTCCCTTGTGTGAGATGGGGAACCCACTAAATCTCCATTATAAGCCCCCCTACCCCTCTGACATCCCCCTAAGTTGGTGTCGTTGATTCTGTCAATGTATTACATGATTATGTCTCTGCATGATGCCTTGTCTTTTATGTAGACTCTCCATTGTCTTAATGATAATTGCAACTATAATACGTTTATGCTTGGAAGCTGACATCTCCTGTATGTGAGACATTCCACGTCCAGTGGCATGACAGAACATCAATGTGAGATTATGTAAAGTTTGTCATTTTGATGTCTTTAAATAAAATAAAAATGTAAAACTAAAAAACAAAAACTTTGCAGTTTTCTCACTGAGCCCCAGGCCTAATAATATTTTAAGACTTCCAGTTCTGTACAGATCACTTTTCAGTAGTCATCTCATTATCATCATCACCACAGGCAGGATTATAAAGACAGATATGACCTTTATTATAGATAACACAGGATCGTGCATTCACAATAGGTGATAGCACAGCTTATCTACTCCCCCTCCCTGCCTAGAAAAATCTCCCATCAAAGTCAATGAGATCCCCTCCTGTCCATTGTGTCTGTGGCCCATGAGGCTACTTGACTTATTTTAGGCGTGAAAACTGCAGAAATTTAAGATAAAAAAAAAAAATCTAGATAAGAAAATGAAAAAAAAAAATCTGAATTCTAAAAAAAATATTTAACATAAAAACTTGATTTAAACAACATTTTGTGATGTCACATTCGCTTTGAGGCAGGTATATTTTCGGAGTTGTTACAATGTAGACACCGCACTGTAACAGGTAGTACGGGCGATTGTCTGGGGGGTTGTCACTTACTGATACAACTTTATTGCTCCTGCTGCTGCACTGTCCACTACATCATCAGATACTGGCGGTTTTATTCCTGTTCTCTGGCCCAGTATGTGCATAAGAATCTCCATCAGTTTCGGGGACGCTTCCTCGTTATCACCTTCAACCACGTAGACATGGGTGCGCCCGCCACGTTCACGATCGCGGATGTCTTTTGCCAAGTTCATACCCTAAAACAATTCAACACTGAAATACGTATCTACGGCGGGCGTCCGATATGAGAAACCCAACGGTGCTATGGTATTTAGCAGATTGGGACATTTAAAGGGATTTTCCACTTTTAGTTACGGGACCTGAAAATTCGAACAGACCGCATACTCCGTGGTGAGACAGAACCATTGAAATCAATGGGTCAATGTTTCAGTGCCCCAGCTCGTAGACCTCCCGTGATGCTGCTGCTTGACATTTCAGTGCTGTGACGCCTGAAAATGTTTGCATAGCCGCTCATATGGTTAACAGGCGGAATCACAACTAGGGAACGGTCTGCACTGCGCGCCCACTACTGCAACCTGTCGGCCACCATATTATTCCTCAGCAGTAAGACACTAGAGGGCGCCCTTTCTTCCTCCGCCTCCTCCCGTTCTCGGGTCCCTTACCCTCAGTCTCTCCATCCTGTTGCTGTCCGGCCCGTTCCACTGGATAATCAGCTTCCCCAGATCTACCAGGAAGACATCACCGCTATTAAAGCTGCTCCATTGGAGAGGGACCTAGAAGAGGGACGACACAAAGCTCAGGGCTTTATCTCTTGCAGCACATTTTTCCTACACCATATAAACTGGAAGTGAACCCTTTGAACTGGGGGAGAAAGAATGAATTAAAGGGGTTCTCTAGCTAGCAAAATGAGAAAAAAAAATCTGATGAGTAATGCAGGCTGAGATGAGGAATGGCACGGGCTGCCGAGCTATATTTCCTATTGTACTGGTTGGTCTTCTGACTACACTCGCCAATCAGAGGGCATGTATATTTTTGCAATCATTGTTTTATACCTCCAGGGCATCTACAATATCGAATGAAGTGACTTTGCAAATCGGAAGTGATTAAAAATCTCCAACCGTTTTGCGTCTAAAGCTCCTTCGCAGCCCTGAGCGTTCCCACGGTAACAGACTACAAACAAAACCCTGTGTAGTCAGATCCTGACGTCACGTGACCCTCTTCTTGATGTCTACAGACAGAGGAGGAGGCAGACGGGATGGAGTGACACATGACTGCAGGATCAGACCGCACAGGGTTTGTTTGTAGTCTGTAACCATGGAGACACAAAGACTGCACGGTAGCCGTATACACAAAATGGCAGTTGTCATTTTTATTTTTTTTGCAAAGTTGCTTCAAATAACATTTTTGGTGTTGCTGAGCAATAAAAAATGGTTGCAAAAGTATTCACACCCCCCTAAACCATGATAAGTTTAGTGGTATTATATTGCACGTCTTATCTCCACACATCAGAATTTTCATGGCGATTGTATCACTCGCCTCTCCAGCCAAAACGTTCTTCTTCCCCTTGACATGTAGCAGACGTTTTATGTTGTACGTGTTCGTCTCCACCTGCTTCATTCCAGAGGCCGCTCCGCCATTCTTATATCTGATATAAAGAGGAGTATTACGTAAGTAGTTTTACCACCGCTAGGTCTTTAAATTTAAAGGTACAGTTCAACTTTTTTTTTTTGCTTCTGCTGCTGTTAAAGGGCATCTGTCAGCAGTTTTGTACCTATGACACCGGCTAACCTGTTACATGTGCGCTTGGTAGCTGAAGGCATCTGTGTTGGTCCCATGTTCATATGTGTCTGCATTGCTGATAAAAATGAAGTTACAAAATATGCAAATGAGCCTCCAGGAGCAATGGAGGCGTTGCCGTTACACCTAGAGGCTCTGCTCTCTCTGCAACTGCCGCACCCTCTGCACTTTGATTGACAGGGCCAGGCAGACGTGATGAATGCCTGGTCCTGTCAATGAAAGTGCAAGTGGTGTGGTAGTTGCAGAGAGAGCAGAGCCTCTAGGTGTAATGGTAACGCCCCCGTTGCTCCTAGAGGCTCATTTGCATATACTAAAACATCATTTTTCTCAGCAATGCGGGCACATATGAACATGGGACCAACACAGATGCCTTCAGCTGCCGAGCGCACATGTAACAGGTCAGCCGGTGTCATAGGTACAAAACTGCAGCCCAGACTCCAGACCACGGAGCGTGGAACTTTGCTTTACACATGTGGATCCTCCCCCGGTGGTCGGCACTCAATTGAATGTAGGTAAGGCGGAGGCCATGTTGGTCATACTCACACTATGCCTTGTTTGAAATATCCCTTAAATGCATCGCTCTCATATCCCTGGACCTCCCGGTGCTGGATAGCGACTCCCCCCAGGTGGTTATCCATCTGTGTGGTGTAAATGGCCGCCGCTCCCTGCTCATCCACAGAGGAATTATTCCCGATCCAGAAGTGGACGTCATATGAGAAGTTATTGCTCGTCTTATGAGTCTGTCATGGAAGAATACAGATGGAATTTACTGGGGGTCATTTATAACACTGGTACAGTTATTTGGACAAGAGGCGGACTAGACATTAAGTCTGGATCAGAACAGAACTGTGGATTTTATATTGAAAACTTCTGCAATTTTCTAATAGATTTTATATTTCACATCCTAACTATTTTGAAGACATCTGCTTCCTGTCAGTGAATGTGGATATGGAGAAGTTGATACAATTGTATCCAGCTGCTTAACCAATGATCTGTAAGCTGAACACAGCAGCAGCAGCTGTAGGCATCTCTCTGGTAGTTTGCTACAATGTATCAGTCAGGAGTCCAGGATGTTTTGCTCACAGAGGATTTTCTACACTGGATAGAATTGCATCCATTTCTCAGCTGAGAGGAGTATTCCTTATTGTGCAGGTTAATGTAAATGCGTCTTCACTTCACTGACAGCAAACAAAGATCATGAAAATGATAGTTTTCATGGATACAATGATTGAGATTTATTGACATGAAATCAAACTCCCCCTTTAAAGCTAGGGCATCTCTGGGGGGACGCTGGCCTGGTACATAAGCATCATGCTGAGGGTAAAGAACTCCTTTAATGAAGGCTGTACTCACCATGAGGAGGACATAACAATCACCCTCAAAGAAGTTTCCATGGGACTTTTCTGGAACAGGAACCATCTCCATGTTCTAAGAGGAGAGTTCAGAAACGAAAGGTCAAAGAAGATGAAAAATCTATAGGCAACACTTGGAGTGAACCTAAGACCTTCACTATAGTAAATAGAGTAATGGTGAACACAATCAGGGATATGGGGAAGTGCAGGTAGAGGAGTATGGTCCATGTGTCTCCATATCTAGACAGGGAACACACAAAATCCTCCTTCCTCAAATGTGATACTATAAAACCATTAGAGATTGGGAACAGAGCAGCACTGGAAAGCAGGGACTGGGGAACTAAATATCTGGATACCAGGGACTGAAGCACAAAATTAATGAACACCATGGACAGGAGCATCAAACCAAGGACGCCATGTACAAAAGAATCAAACCACTGGACACCATGGACAGGAACATTAAACCACAGAACACCATGGACAGGAGCATCAAACCACTGGACGCCATGCACAAAAGCATCAAACCACTGGACTCCATGGACAGGAACATCAAACCATGGGCAAAAGCATCAAACCACAGGACACCATGGACAGAAGCATCAAACCACAGGACACCATGTACAAGAGCATAAAACCACTGGACACCATGGACAGGAACATCAAACCACTGGACACCATGGACAGAAGCATCAAACCACTGGATGCCATGTACAAAAGCATCAAACCACTGGACACCATGGACAGGAACATCAAACCATGGGCAGAAGCATCAAACCACAGGACACCATGGACAGAAGCATCAAACCACTGGACACCATGTACAAGAGCAGCAAACCACTGGACACCATGTACAAGAGCAGCAAACCACTGGACGCCATGTACAAGAGCATCAAACCACAGGACGCCATGGACAGGAACATCAAACCACTGGACACCATGGACAGGAACATCAAACCACTGGACGCCATGTACAAGAGCATCAAACCACAGGACGCCATGGACAGGAACATCAAACCACTGGACACCATGTACAAGAGCAGCAAACCACAGGACACCATGGACAGGAACATCAAACCACTGGACACCATGGACAGGAACATCAAACCACTGGACACCATAGACAGGAACATCAAACCACAGGACACCATGTACAGAAGCATTAAATCACTGGACACCATGTACAAGAGCAGCAAACCACTAAACACCAGAGACCGGAACACCAAACACTGGACACCATGCACAGGAGCATCAAACCACTGGAACCCAGGGACAAGAGCACCACACCACTGGACACCAATGTAAAGTAGCACCAAACCTCTAAACACAATGGACAGGAGGACCAAACCTCTAAACAAAATGGACTGGGCACTAAACAAAGAGAATGTAATGCCTCCCTGCCAGAGTTCTTGATAACAATATGACAATACAAATAATAGTTGTTACCTCTATTCTCCAGATCTGCAGTCCTGGGGTGGTTTTATTCAGGGTCTTGGTTACTTTTTCGGTCAGTTCTGCCATTTTGGAAGATTATGGGATCACAAGTTACCTGGGAACCTGAAAAAAGGATACAGGGCATGAGACCTGGCATCAGTAACGTGTACAGATATAAGTACATAGACCATGCTGGTGTATACAGTGTGTGGTACATAGCAAAACACTGAACAGACCCTCCTTTCTAAAGGTATGGGGGTTTATACAGTTCTGTTAAAATAGTGCCTACAAGGGTTTGGCTGAGGCAGGTACTTCTCAATTTCTCATCACCTTCTGTTCCTCATTAGTGTTGGGCGCGAATATTCGAATTGCAAATATGAATCAAGAATATCGGCACTTCGAGAATTCGGGAATATTTAGAATATAGTGATATATATTCGTAATTTCGAATATTCTAGATTTTTTTTTCTATCTGCATATAAAGCTGTCGTAATGTTCTGCCGTGACAACCATTTTCTCCAGTCTCAGGAAACTTCTAGCAGCTTGAGAAATGTAGCTATAGTGACCCACACCTGTATTTCACGCGCATTATGCGAATATTACATTGCCGATTTTTCGCGATCAAAAAAATAATCTCGAAATCACGAATATATGAAGAATATTCTACCAAATATTTGCGAAATATCGTGAATTCGAAGATTGTCCCTGCCGCTCATCACTATTCTTCATTAGTGTTGAGCACCAATATTCTTTTTTTTGTTAAATCTTTATTTCCAGAATATTTAACAAATATTTCCATCAAACAAAATGACAGTTGCAGGTATGAGAGCACCAATATTCTAATCACAAATTTTTATTGTGAATATAGGCACTTCGAGAATTCACGAAGATCTAGAATATAATGCTATATCTTCATAATAGCAAATATTCTAGATTTTTTTAAATCACTAAATAAACCTATAATCTTTTCTCATTACTATATATAGCTTCTCTTAAGCCTTATTATGCTGTCTATCATCCAAACCTTCTTATTCTTAATAGAATAAAAAATGTGTGGCATATATGACTATAACCCCCCTCATCCATAGGAATGCACCCATGTCCTGCAGTATATGGGTGCATTCCTATGGATGAGGGGGATTATAGTCATACTTAATATAAACACTGTCCAGGGACGGTTCTGTATTGGCATGTGTCTATAGAAAATATGTTCATGGAGCCAAAATAAGCCCTAACCCTTTTTTCAGAGAAAAATAATAATATAAGACTCTGTCTTATTTTCAGAGAAACATCTGTAACACACAATAAACAACCTATAACAGACATTCACACAAAGGCTGTATGCCAAAAGCCAGGTATGTGCAAGCCAACAACCTATCCATGAGACAGGTACAGACAGCATACCTTAACATGGCAGCCTTGTGCACTATGAGACATTTAAAACCAGCTCTCCTCTGACTTAGAGCCAGTGGGCCTCAAAGTTGCTTGATTTGAGTTGGATGGCTTGGGGGACCTGCGCACCTAGATCATTATCATTAGGGTGACAAAAATTGTAAATTATTATTTTTTGGATGCCAGCTAACTCTTCTCTCACCGCTTAGGAGGGCTGCATACAAATTGTCCAAATATTATATTCAATAACCTTCCTATGCTGTTTTGTCATGTAAACTCATTTGCATAAACTTGGGCATATGAGAAAGACATTTTCGGAATCCACAGGTAGGATGACAAGATCCACTTCCTTCAAAAGAAAGGAGGCCCCTGGACCTACATCCAATGAGAAGAAGGGAGGTACACAACAGGATGCCTTGGAGGTAGTTCATCTCTCTCAGCATGTACTGTGTTGGCAAAAGGATTAACTTTTTCTCCTTGTGCCTCTTTTGATCACTTTACAGCGGTGAAGGATTTACACATCTTCGCTCGCTCGTTACTTTTTAAAAGGTGGCCTTATAAAGAGTTGGACACCGGTATTATTTTTTCCACTAAAGAGGAACAAGGAGCTGTGCTTGTATTGGAGGAACAATTGGATGAAAATGAACAAGACGATGAGATTCCATCATCAATTAGATGCCAGTCTAATACATTTCCACCTCTCTCGCTATGTCCATCAATTGATCTTTATGTCAAGTTAGTATCGAGGGAATAGACAGAAATCTCTACATCCATAACCAGGCACAACGTGTGAGCTTGAAGAAACTGTCCAAACTTCCTGACGTAGTATTCAAACCTTCAGACAAAGGAGGAAATATTGTGATCTGGCCCCATTCATTATATGAACAGGAGGCATATAGGCAATTAAAAAATAAAGAATGTTATAAAAAAAACTTACATTCAATCCTCTGCATTCATTTAAAGGAAGCATGAAACTGATTTTGGACAAAGCCTTGGACGAGGATGTGATATCTAAGTCCCTATGATGCCTTAATTGTGAAGGAAACTACCGTACCGACCCTATATCTTTTACCGAAGATTCATAAGAATGAAAGTACACCTCCATGTCGGCCCATTATTTCAGGCAGGGGGAGGCGGTATTTAGACTCACAATTTAAAGGGCTTCTGTCACCCCACAAAAGTCTTTTTTTTTTTTTTGGGCTAGTTACATTCCTTATAGCGCGATATAGGAGAATATAATGTTGTCACTTACTTTCATGCGGCCGTTTCTTGAGAAAACGAAGTTTTATAATATGCAAATCCAGTCTCTACCAGCAAGTAGGGCGTCTACTTGCTGGTAGCCGCAGCAGAAAACCGCCCCCTCGTCGTGTTGATTGACAGGGCCAGCCGTGATCTCCTCCTCCGGCCGGCCCTGTCAGTATTTCAAAAATCGCGCGCCTCTGTTCATTCGGCACAGGCGCTCTGAGATGAGGAGGCTCGTCTCCTCAGAACTCCCTCAGTGCGCCTGCGCCGATGACGTCTTCTCTTTCGCCAATGAACATGTTCTCCTTCCTACTGGCACAAACACTCTCCCCACCCCCCATTGGTTGGTTTCACAGCAGCTGGATCTTGGTCTAGTTTGCCCTCTCACAGTATAGCGGACTTCCTAAGTACTCTATGTGGCTTCAGCCACGCACTGCGGCACTTCCTACAAACAGCTTCTTATGTAACCTTGCTGCAACAGAGCCATCTAGTGGTGACATCACAAATTACAGTGTAACATAATATGTTTAAAATATTAAAAGGTTTGTCCAGGTGCCTATTTTTTTTAATGCTCAGAATGGTATAAAATAATAAAAGAATAATATTCAGCGTACTGATCCCCTGCTGCACCTGTTTAATAATTCCCCCCTGGTCCCTATTGACACAGACATGTGACACTGCAGCCACTCACTGCCTGGACTACTTTACTGAGAGAGTAGTGGATGCATGGAATAGCCTTCCTGCAGAAGTGGTAGCTGCAAATACAGTGAAGGAGTTTAAGCATGCATGGGATAGGCATAAGGCCATCCTTCATATAAGATAGGGCCAGGGACTATTCATAGGATTTAGTATATTGGGCAGACTAGATGGGCCAAATGGTTCTTATCTGCCGACACATTCCATGTTTCTATGTTTCTATGCAATATTATAAATATTCTGCACCGTTGTTTCTATCGCCCAGACTTTTCAAGATCTCTGCATGTTGTCACTATATGAAAATATTTCTGTTCACATTCAGAGGCAGAAACCCCATATACACCTAATCCTAAACCACATTTAGTCTTCACTCTTCATTCAATCTTGTGACCTCTCATAAAGTCTTGTGGACCAGGTCCTCTTCTCCTAACGTTTCTACACATCTCAGGTGTTGTAGAGGATTAAAAAAAACATGGCTTCAAAACCAGCGTTGGCCTCTCCGCAGGATGTGTGTGGTATCGCAGCTCAGCCCCATTCACTTCAATGAGTCAGAGGACAATACAGCTTTTCCCTATAGACGTTATCCAGCCCCAGGCTGGGAGCTGCCATTTGTCACCACGGTACCGAGCTTTACATCCAGTAAACATACAAAGCCGCCATACGTTTACAGGACATTATGATGTCACATGCTGCCATATATAGCCTTGGTCTATGCATAGTATAGCAGTCGCCCGCACATAGTAAGAGGAGTAGCTGCGGACTGTGATATAAACACTAGACCGCGCACCTGACAGGAGAGCGCCATGCTCTCCGCAAACAGCTGATCGGCGAGGGTCCTAGGGATTGGACCCCCACCAATCAGATACTGATGAACTAACCAGAAAACAGGTCATTAGTACAAAAAAAATTGAAAAACCCCTTTAATAATGTATCTAAGCCTATCACGTGTGATACTGTCTGCGGAGCCTCTGTATCTAATCCTATCCTGTGTGATACTGCCTGCTGAGCTGTGTATCTAATCCTATCCTGTGTGATACTGTCCGCTGAGCTGTGTATCTAATCCTATCCTGTGTGATACTGCCTGCTGAGCTGTGTATCTAATCCTATCCTGTGTGATACTGTCTGCTGAGCTGTGTATCTAATCCTATCCTGTGTGATACTGTCTGCTGAGCTGTGTATCTAAGCCTATCATGTGTGATACTGTCTGCTGAGCTGTGTATCTAATCCTGTCCTGTGTGATACTGTCTGCGGAGCCTCTGTATCTAATCCTCTCCTGTGTGATACTGTCTGCTGAGCTGTGTATCTAATCCTACCCTGTGCGATACTGTCTGCTGAGCTGTGTATCTAATCCTGTCCTGTGTGATACTGTCTGCTGAGCTGTGTATCTAATCCTATCCTGTGTGATACTGTCTGCTGAGCCGTGTATCTAATCCTATCCTGTGTGATACTGTCTGTGGAGCCTCTGTATCTAATCCTCTCCTGTGCGATACTGTCTGTGGAGCCTCTGTATCTAATCCTCTCCTGTGCGATACGGTCTGCGGAGCCTCTGTATCTAATCCTATCCTGTGTGATACTGCCTGCTGAGCTGTGTATCTAATCCTATCCTGTGTGATACTGCCTGCTGAGCTGTGTATCTAATCCTATCCTGTGTGATACTGTCTGCTGAGCTGTGTATCTAAGCCTATCATGTGTGATACTGTCTGCTGAGCTGTGTATCTAATCCTGTCCTGTGTGATACTGTCTGCGGAGCCTCTGTATCTAATCCTCTCCTGTGTGATACTGTCTGCTGAGCTGTGTATCTAATCCTCTCCTGTGTGATACTGTCTGCTGAGCTGTGTATCTAATCCTACCCTGTGTGATACGGTCTGCTGAGCTGTGTATCTAATCCTCTCATGTGTGATACTGTCTGCTGAGCTGTGTATCTAATCCTATCCTGTGTGATACTGTCTGCTGAGCTGTGTATCTAATCCTATCCTGTGTGATACTGCCAGTATGTCTAAGCCTATCATGTGTAATACTGTTTGCTTAGCTGCTGTATCTAAGTCTATCCTGTGTGATAATATCCACTGAGCTGCTGTATCTAAGCCCATCATGTGTGATACTTTCTGCACCGCTAGGACACTTTGCTTCTCCACATGTAGTCATTCGTCTATTAATGTATAATAATTACTGAGATACTTTGACCCCGTTCATAGCTCTTCAGGGCAGGGCAGGGAGGAATTTGCCCCCATGTGGGGGTAGCAATAGGTTCCGTATTCCTCCCATGTACTTTATCTGTCGTATTCTGGACCTGAGCATATAATGTTAGGAGGCACCAGGTCATGAGGCACCTCTTATTCCCCTACATAGGTGACAACCCATGGAGGGTCTCACAGTTGTGGGGTCAACTCTTTACACCTGCAGGAGAGGATTCAAACGCCCTATAAAAAAGTGTTCTCCGCCCTGTAGCTTCCTAGCAGTTGGAAAACTACAACTCCCAGCATGCCCTTCCAACCAAAGCACCTCCACAAATTACAGAGAGTGTAGAGTAATTACAAGGTGCTCCGGACTACCCGCCATACACCGACAGCCCATTGTTTTTAATGGTCACAGTGCAATGCATTATTTCTCCTGTGGTGACGCTGCAGAGGAAACGAGCCCTCATTACAGCTGAGTCCGAGGGTCCGAGCAGCTGCACAGCCATCAGTGAGGGACGCTTCTAACTGAGGGATGGTCCAAAGAGGACAGCTTTGTCCTAGTCTGGTGGCTGCTACATTTAAAGGGAACCTTCATCTCCCAAAATGTAAGCTATAGATTTCTAATACTGGTGTCTGCTCACGTGGCAGAGGTGGCCCCCTCAAGGCTGCTACCTCTGCACTTCCATAGCTGCACCCATCAGGGAACCTGTATTGCCTCTTTCACATTTTTGACCTTTTAATTTGTTTCCAAAACCGTCCTGCATTACAGCCAGATATAAAATTGTGCGATACATACGCAAAACAATAAGATGGAGTCCAATGCAAGAGGTTATCCCCCCTCCCTCGACTCCACCTTAACCATACCATCTACAGATCTTCCAAATTCAATAAGTGAACCCAAAATTTGGTATAACAGATTCAGAATATGAGGAGACTCATTAATACGAAGTAGCAACAGAATGATCTCTACCTCCTATCCGGTCACCGTCGCCATATGATGAAAACGTCAGATGGCGGCATCTTACGTACTGGATTTCCGTCAAAGACTTCCACAACTTTCATGGACTTGAACTACTACTCACCGGACATGAGAAATGAATGTACCTTATACACAATGACTGGGCTGCTCCACAGCTCCATACTACAGGTTATGTATAGAATTCGTATACCTAAGACGGTGGGTCACCGTGTACATACATTACTTATCCACTCCAGAGCTGCACTCACTATTCTGCTGGTGCCGTCACTGTGTACATACATTACTTATTCTGTACTGATCCTGAGTTACATCCTGGATTATACTCCAGAGCTGCACTCACTATTCTGCTGGTGCAGTCACTGTGTACATACATTACTTATCCTGAACTGATCCTGAGTTACATCCTGGATTATACTCCAGAGCTGCACTCACTATTCTGCTGGTGCAGTCACTGTGTACATACATTACATTATTTATCCTGCACTGATCCTGAGTTACATCCTGTATTATACTCCAGAGCTGCACTCACTATTCTGCTGGTGCCGTCACTGTGTACATACATTACTTATTCTGTACTGATCCTGAGTTACATCCTGGATTATACTCCAGAGCTGCACTCACTATTCTGCTGGTGCAGTCACTGTGTACATACATTACTTATCCTGAACCGATCCTGAGTTACATCCTGGATTATACTCCAGAGCTGCACTCACTATTCTGCTGGTGCAGTCACTGTGTACATACATTACATTATTTATCCTGCACTGATCCTGAGTTACATCCTGTATTATACTCCAGAGCTGCACTCACTATTCTGCTGGTGCAGTCATTGTGTACATACATTACCTCTCCTGTACTGATCCCGAGTTACATCCTGGATTATACTCCAGAGCTGCACTCACTATTCTGCTGGTACAGTCACTGTGTACATACATTACATTACTTATCCTGTACTGATCCTGAGTTACATCCTGTATTATACTCCAGAGCTGCACTCACTATTCTGGTGCAGTCACTGTGTACATACATTACTTATCCTGTACTGATCCTGAGTTACATCCTGTATTATACTCCAGAGCTGCACTCACTATTCTGCTGGTGCAGTCACTGTGTACATACATTACATTACTTATCCTGTACTGATCCTGAGTTACATCCTATATTATACTCCAGAGCTGCACTCACTATTCTGGTGCAGTCACTGTGTACATACATTACTTATCCTGTACTGATCCTGAGTTACATCCTGTATTATACTCCAGAGCTGCACTCACTATTCTGCTGGAGCAGTCACTGTGTACATACATTACATTACTTATCCTGTACTGATCCTGAGTTACATCCTGTATTATACTCTAGAGCTGCACTCACTATTCTGCTGGTGCTGTCACTGTATACATACATTACTTATCCTGTACTGATCCTGAGTTACATTCTGTATTATACTCCAGAGCTGCACTCACTATTCTGCTGGTGGAGTCACTGTATACATACATTACTTATCCTGTACTGATCCTGAGTTACATTCTGTATTATACTCCAGAGCTGCACTCACTATTCTGCTGGTGGTCTAATGGTGGAGTTTCCCAGCATTTGTGATGTTTCAAAGCATGTTCTGATGATTTGCACTTTGGGAAGGTTTTGTATCAGGCCTGATACACTCGTCTGATGTAGGAAAAATTAACTATCCAACTCCCTCCTTCCCAACCAAGTTGTTAGGGGAATATCTGTCAGCAAGCCTGATGACTGTTTCCATTGACAACCAGCAGGAACGTGACTGCAGCTCTGTAGTATAATACAGGTTGTAACAAGATAAGTAATGCAATTTATTTACAATGTTACTCACAGATTGTATCTAGATACTATATAACTGTAAAATGATGTTCAAAGATCACAGACTTTCTCCAAACGACTAATGTCATGTATGATTTTTTTTTTTATGGTGTAAATCAGGTGAAGTTCTTAGAAAACTGAACATTTCCAAGTATTTTTTATAATTGACTGTTCTATGTATTCATATATATACAGAGACAGACAGAGAGAGGAGGTTCTGTCACCCCAGGAGCATAATGGCTAGCTATGGGCTGGAGAAAATGTTCCCATCAGTTAAAGAAGCACTCCCACAAAAAATTATATTCTCTGACCTCTACAGAAAGTTACATAATAAAAACTGTAGTGAAGGTAATTTTCTTACCAGAGACTGTATTTATGAGATACAACCTCCCTTCTGATCCTCAGCTGTGTCTTGTCACCAACACTCTGCCTCTCCTACTGACACAGGACAGGGAGTCAGTTTCTCTATTCATTACTATGATGCTGATATTGGGGCTCCGGTAGGAATACATGGAGAACTGGCCTCCTGACCACACATAAGATGCTGTGTTATTTGGAGAGTCAGAGTGCTGGTCACATGACACAGCTGAGGATCAGAAGGGAGGGGATAACTCACAAATACAGTCACTACAGTTTATATCAGGTACACTTTTTTATAACATTTTTGTAGGAGTGCTACTTTAATGTCTGCGAGCAGCTCAAATCAATGTCTATATTGCTATAGTCAAGAAACAACTCAAACCCGTATAAAACTCTCTCTTATTAGTATTTAGTAGATCCATCAGAAGGCTGATGCATTTCAGGCTTTACCAGTCATTTCTGCATCTTATAGACCAGTGTTTCCCAACCAGTGTGCCTCCAGCTGTTGCAAAGCTACAACTCCCAGCATGCCCGGACAGTCTTTGGTTGTGCGGGCATGCTGGGAGTTGTAGTTTTGCAACAGCTGGAGGCACACTGGTTGGGAAACACTGTTATAAACAACTAGACATTGAGCTGAAACGGCGACAGGTTGATGACGCCGACCAAAGCTGGGCACAACTACAGCTGAAACGCGCCAGCATTCCATTATAACACCATTGTAATAACTGTAATTGAAGGTTTTAGGGCTGTTTTCTATACTGTATATACTGCTGTTCCTGCCGTGTACTGGGAAAGCTGGGGCATCACTGCATGATTTCCTGTGGTTTTCTATTTATCCTTCTATTGTATTGCCTGGCACAATGTTAGGCATCAGAAAACTGCAAGAGAGCGGCACCACCTCACAACCAGACCTGCCTGGGCCTTTGTGTTAATTCATCATTCATCTGTCACCTGATCGCAATGAATGAGTCAGTGAATGGAAACAGTTTATATTCTCTGTAAACACTTTGCTACAAATCCCAGCTTCACATTGTAAACAAATTGTATCCATGTAACGACCAGTAGGAAACTGCTTTCAATGAAAAGGCCTCTGCAATCTTCCTTCTAGCCTTGGCCTTCTTAATTCTGAGCTGATTGCAGGGGTCTCGCCAGTGACATAGCTAGAAATGACTGGGCCACACAGCAAATTTTTGAATGCCCCCCCCCCCTTCCCCCAGCAACTTCTTTGCAACCACATCTTCCTGTGCAACCTCCAGTGAAGATCGATCGATCGCTCTCTCAGACCAGGCCCAGCAGCTGCTCCATCTGTTTCCGACATAATGTCATTTTATAATACTGTTGAGGGTGAGCCCCTCCTGAGTTGGGGCCCCAAAGCAGCCTCATCCCCTATAGCTACGCCCCTAGGTCTCACTACTCTCCCCCCCCCCCTTTGGGCAGCAGGAGGGAGGCTAAAATAGTTACACATCACAGTATGGCAGGTCATCAGTTGAAAGAAATGGACATCCATACCATCACATTGCCTGATCTAATAGTAGGCTCCTCATTAAGAATTATGAATACCCTGCAACAGAAATGTCCTAACAGAAGATAAACGCAAACTATGCAATCCCTTTAAGTGCACTGATTACTATATTGAGTGACCACAGCCCTCAAAGATGTTCTTCAGCATCACAAAGATCAGGTACAATCTGTCTACAGTGTGATAAATCAGCGATACAGTCCGTGATCAGCTCCGCACTGACCTCCGAAGCATTCTGACGTATCATTTCCAAATCCATTATCAGTAACTGTGAATTTTCTTACACAAGTCATACCAATTTGTCAGGGGCATTACTATGATTCATAGGGCCCCAGAGCAAAATAACATGGGGCCCCCGCTAACTAGTGTAAAAAAAATTAAAGTGGCAATAATTAAAGATGTGTATAATGTCAGAAAACCCACATTATAGCAAAAAGCCACCATATAGTTATTCCCCACAAAAAGTACAATGTTTATGCACCTGATAGGACCCCACAACCTCTGGGGCCCATAGCAAGTGCTATGGCTGTAGTTACACCCAAGTAATTTGTAACATGAGAAAATTGCAACAATCTAGCCATAAAACTTAAAGAAGCACCCCAGCTTAATAGCCATAAAGAGTAACCGTTGTCTAATTATACATTTTGCAATTTTCTAACAAATAATCTCACCAGTTCTCTACTTGCTGTCAATGAATGGGAACCAGGCTTAATGATCCCGGAATTCCCGGTTTTGATACATTTGTATCCAGTCTGTGAGCTAAACACATCAGCAGCACCAATCTCTCTTCTGTCTAGTTTGCTACATTGTATCAGTGCAGGTGAAATGTATCAGCCTGGAGTCCAGGAGCCCACAGAGGATTGAATATGAAGGAGGAAAGGTTCCTTTGCTGAGAACATGTACCAGAACATTCGTCAGGGTTAGATCTTGGTGGCTATGATCTGCATTGCTGCTTAGGTTGTTTACATTGGAACAGAAAAAAAAAAATCAGCTGTTCCTGGGAGACATTGTAGGTGACAGGCAAGGGCGGCCGGAGAGGAGCTTACCTGTGTGCTGTCAGGTGTGGCCGGCAGAGCTGCACTGTGCACCTGTACCGGTACGGTCTCCTGCCAGGGTGCAGTGACCTTTGTCCCCGGCTGTACGCTGCGGAATAAGAAGTCGTATTTGCCATATAAGGATATGCGCTCAGCTGTGGCGGGGAGGCCGTCCCCAACCTCTCCCCTGTGTATTTCATGCTAATTAGACTCTCGCTATTAATTAACACTTATTTGTTTCATCATCTTGCTTTCTTTTTTTACCTGTTGCTTCTGGTGAAGTGCAAGGCGAACACATCCCCTTTAAAGGCTACCTCCACCACATACATGTTATACACATTGTCGTGAGTAGTATATAAATTGGCAGAAATTGCTTTTACTACTCTTCTTGCACCTTCCAGGTAGTGTATTCTGCAGGTTCAAGTACTTCAAGTTGCCTAGCAATGACCTAACTTCCTGCCTGGGTGACCACCCTTTGAATACGTGTAGGTAAATGTATATTATATGTTATCAATGAGGTTCTTAATGGTTGTCTGAGGAATGTTCTGCCACACTGAATGCACTTGAGCACGCAAATCATCAAGCTCCACCGCTTACTATTGCCAACCAATGACGTCCCAGATATGCTCAATGGGAGACTAGTCCCTAGACACTGCAGACCATGGTAGGACGTTTAGGCTAGGCAGGCTGCTCACAGTAGCAGGAGAAACATGCAGCCTGGCATTGTCTAGGACACTAAGGAGAAATGGAAGTACCATTGGCTCCACAACCAAATCAATGTAATGCCGAGCTGTTAGTACCTGTGTAACGGCATTAGCTGGCCACCAATGTCCCCCTAAGGAACGCCGCTGTCCCAGGCTCCATGTTCGGGTGAGCGCTGTCCTCCTTGGGCCACCTTGGTCATTGTCCACGGCCAGCCGCATTGCGGGGCAGGTTGTGGTGAGCTGTTGGTATCTACCTATTCACCACTGCGGTCCCGGGCTATGTCTTTGCAGGCGCCATCCTGCCTGAACGCGTCCATCCTTTCAGCCCCAGGCGCAGCATGCCTTCCAGCCTGTTCCCTGTAGCACATTGTTTAAGGGCCAGCACGTGTCACTTGTGATTTAAGGATTAAGCACGTGACTTGTGCTGACCTTCTGACCAATCCCAGCCTTCCTGCACCTGTATAAGTGGTCCATCCCTCTTCCTAGGTGCCTGAGCGTCAAAGGTCTCTGTGTCCTCCTAAGGTTGTATTTGTATGTGCTTGTGTTCTTCAACTCCTGACCTGTGCTTGTCTTCTGGACTCCGCTACCTGTCTCATCCTTGCCTGCTCCATCTCGACTTTTCTGTTGCTGATCTGGATTGCCAGATGTGTACCTTTGCCGCCTGCCCTATTGCTTGTACGACTTCGCCTCTGCCTCATCCTTTGGTCCTGCTCTCTGTTGCTCCTGGTTATGACTTGGCTTCTTGACTACGTCTGTACCTCTGGTACCTCCTGGTCCGGCTGTACCAGCTGTTTCATGTGCCAACCCAACTCAAAAGGTAGCGACCTGGAGTTCTCCTCGGGAAAGTCTATCCCCACCATCTGGGGTACTGCGGAAAATGAGGGGTTCACTTAGACAACACTCTTAGAGGAAGTTGGTCAGGTGGCACAATGAGTCCACACCAGCTGGTTCCTAAAAAGAAAATGCTCAGGCGCCATGGACCTCGCTGGTCATCCCAAGCCTGCTGTACTGGAATTGCAATTTGAGATGAGACGTCAGAGCGAATGGCAGGACATCCTGATACTGCATAATATCACTGCCCGCCTGGATGCCATCTATTCTCCAGCTATCAGTTGCAGCTAACCCCGCAGTTCCTGTTCCTGTGAACCCAGAGCTGAGGCATTCAATTTCCTCTGCTGCCACATTTTGATGGAGACTCTTAAACCTGTCATGGCCTCTTGAACCAGTGCTTGATCCACTCCGAGCTGCACGAGCACAAGTTCCCTACTGAGTGGTCGAAGGTCGCCTTTATTTTGTCTCTGTTGTCTGGCCTATTTGGGAACATGCAGAGACCACTAATCTGCTGACTTTCCTGGCTACCTTCCAGCTGGTCTTTGAGGAACCAGGCCAAACTTCCTTAATTGCCTCCACCCTTCTACGTCTAGGCCAAGGCTCTCTGACTGTGGGTCAGTACACCATCCAGTTTCGTACAATGGTTGCAGAACTTGAATGAAACAAAGAGGCTCAACTGGCGGTGTTTTGGGGGGGGTCTTCTGACCCAATCAAGGAACAATTAGCTGGTCGTGACCGTCCATCCTCTCTGAATTAACTGATCTTTTTGGCCACAAGAATTGATATGCGGCTCAGGGAGCGTTCAAAGAAGGTCACATGCACCAGAAGACCAACCCTTCTGACACCATGCTTCCAGAAGCCGGTCCTTTCTCAAGTGTCTACTCCTTCTGAAGAGCTCACGCAAGTAGAACGTCTCAGGTTGTGTGATCAGGAACATCACTACCGCAGAGCAGAGAACCTTTGCTTGTATTGTGAAGGCAACACTGTTTTGTGCATATTTGTCCTCAGAAGGCAGAAAATGCCAATGTCTAGGACCAGTAGGAAAGGTGGTTCTGGACAAAGAGAAGTCTTCTCCAAAACTTGCTGTTCCGGCGACCCTCACCTATGAGGGAGTCTGTGCCTGCATTCTTGGACTGTGGGTTGGCTGGTAACTTCATTCAGCTGGCTCTAGTCCATCAGTACTGGCTCCCCACCTTCTGTCTAGAAAAGCCACTGTCAGTGGCTTCAGTCAATATGGTACCACTTCCCAAACCTGTTAAGCTGCAAATAGGGGTTCTCTATTCAGAAATGATCACTTCTTAATTTCTGAACTCTTCGGCAGGATCCAGGGGCTAAGGTCTTTGCAAAATTAGACCTGCGCAGTGCATACAATCTGATGCACGTTCATGAGGGTGATGAGTGGAAGACCGCTTTTAACACCTGTGGTGGTCACTATGAGTATCTCGCCATGCATTTTAGACTGTGCAATGCTCCCGCAGTGTCCCAAGAATTTGTCTGTTTTGAAACTCATCTGTTTTAGGGAAAAACCCCACACCGCGCAGGAGCTGTGGACTGGCATGGAACAACAGACCGATGAGTGGTTGGTGCCGCTAAGCCTCGAGCCTGGCCTGGTGGTGTACGATAACGGGCAAAATCTCGTAGCAGCTGTGCCTGGTGCATGTGTTGAATTTGGTGGTGCAGAGGTTCCCAAAAAATTACCCCGATATGTCAGAGCTGCTTCATAATGTGCGGGCCGTCTCTGCGCACTTTCGGCGTTCTCACCCTGCTGCTGCTCGCCTGTGTGCTTTGCAGCGCAACTTCGGCCTTCCCGCTCACCTCCTCATATGCGCCGTGCCCACCAGGTGGAACTCCACCTTGCACATGCTGGACAGACTGTGCGAGCAGCAGCAGGCCATAGTGGAGTTTCAGCTGCAGCACGCACGGGTCAGTCGCACTGCGGAACAGCACCACTTCACCACCAACAAGTGGGTCTCCATGCGAGACCTGTGTTCCTTGTTGTGCTGTTTTGAGTACTCCGCCAACATGGCCAGTGCCGATAACGCCGTTCTCAGCATTACTATCTAATGTCTATGTCTCCTTGAAAAAACACTTCAGGCGATGATGGAAGAGGATGTGGCACAGGAGGAAGAGGAGGAAGAGGGATCATTTCCATTGTTATCAGGCGAGTCATTCACAAGTGGCTCTGAGGGTGGGTTCCTGCACCCACAGAGGCCAGGTACACAACTGTCCAGCCAGGGCACAGTTCTGGAGGATGTTCACAGCAGGGTGGCACCCAAAGCAGCTTGGGCATCACTGGAGTGTGGTTGGGGGATACAGAGGACACAGACGATACACCTCCCACAGAGGACAGGTTGTTGTTGCCTCTCGGCAGCCTGGCACACATGAGCGATTACATACTGCAGTGTCTCTGCAACAACAGTCGAGTTGCCCACATTCTAACCAGTGCTGATTACTGGGTGGCCACGCTGCTGGATCCCCGTTACAAGGACAACATGCTGTCCTTAATTCCGTCACTGGAGCGTGATCGTAAGATGCGCGAGTACAAGCGCACGCTGATGATAGCATTCCCACCTAGCAGCGGGGGCTCAGTGGAAGCACAAGGCAAAGGCAGAGGACGAGGAAGAGGTCGCCAACGCAGCTTGGGCACTGCCAGCACCTCAGAAGGCAGGGTTAGCATGGCCGACATGTGGAAAAAGTTTGTCAGCACGCCACAACAACCAGCACCACCAACTGATATGGAACGTCTTAGCAGGAGGCAGCATTTCACCAACATGGTGGAGCAGTGATGGGTCTGCCCCCATTCAACTTCTGGGTCTCCAAATTGGGCACATGGCCTGAGCTTGCCCTTTACACCTTGGAGGTGCTGGCCTGCCCTGCAGCCAGTGTATTATCTGAACGTGTGTTTAGCACGGCAGGGGGTGTCATCACAGACAAGCGGAGCCGCCTGTCCACAGCCAATGTGAACCAGACATGGATCCCACAGGACTTGTCCGTACCTCGTGCAGAATAGACATGTATACCGGCCGCACCCAGCCATTGTTATACTACAGCGCACTTTCTCTTTGATTTGTCTTTTCTATTTCCCAATGTTTTGGGGTCTTCCCAATTTATTATTTTTTTTTATCTAATAAATAAATAAATAAATAAAGGAGAAAAAAAATGTAAAATAAAAAAACAACAAAAACAGTGTTGGCTACCTCCTCCTCCTCCACCGCTGCTTCCACCTACACCGCCACCACGTCCACCGCCTCCTCAACCTCCTACTCCACTTTGACCTCTGCCTCCTAGTTCAAGATTATAATTTTTTTACTTTTTTCTATTCTATGTTATTTTAAGTAATTTTCCTATCCACATTTGTTTGCAGGGCAACTGTCCTGCACTCCCCCCCCCCCCTTCCATTTTGCTTCCTTTTGCAGCCCTCTAGCCCTTACTATGAATATTTTCCAGCCATTTTAGTGCACCAAAGCTCGGGTCCCCATTGACTTCAATGGGGTTTGGATTCAGGTTCAAGTTCGGGTCCCGAACCCGAACTTTGACATGAAGTTCGGCCAAACCCGGCGAACCCAAACATCTACAGGTCTGCTCATCCCTACCTGCGACTATGAATGTGCTAGTCTAAATTTACTTGTATTACTACTGGAGATGTAGTCTGCCGGGTGTACAGCTATCTGGGTGGTTGTGGACCGGTTGTCCAAAACGGCTCACTTTGTCCCTCTATCCAGATTGCCCTCAGCCACAAAGCTATATAAATTATTCGTAGAGCATATATTCCGGTTGCATGAACTACCTTTGCACATAGTTTCTGATCCCGGAGTCCAGTTTACCTCTGAGCTCTGGAGAACTTTGCCTGCTGCTCAAGATTGAATTAGACTTTTCTTTGGGGTATCACCCCCAGACCAATGGACAGGTAGAGCAGGTCAATCAGATATTAGAGAACTATCACTGTCACTTTGTCTCTGCCCAATACGACAACTGGGTACAATTGGTACCACTCTAGTGAGTTTACTGGATCCTCTCCGTTCTTTGTCGTTTATGGACAACATCCTCATACCCTTCTTCCTGTTCCCACGTTTTCTGAGTTTCCTGCTGCAGATTCTTCTTTTAGAGATTTCTTGAAGGTTTGGCGTCAGATCAAAGACTGCATTAGCAAGGCTGTGACTCATATCAAAGTAAATGCTGCCAAGAAATTAAGAAAACCTCCGAGTCCTCAGTTTTCCTCAGGAGATAAGGTATGGCTCTCCTCTAACAATATTTGCTTAAAGGTCCCTAGTTTCAAATCAGCCGCTAGGTTCCTAGGACCTTTTGAAGTATTGAAGAAGATCAATGAGGTCACCTATGAGCTACGTTTGCCTCTCTCTCTCTCTCTCTCGCTCTCTGTGAATTCCCAACTCCTTCCATGTGTCCTTGCTAAAACCAGTATTTCTAAATCACTTTTTTGCTGCTCCATCTGCTCTGACTCTGGTGCCTGGAGATTCTGACAATGTATTTGTGGTCAAAGACACCCTGGACATCAAAAAGCGTGGTAAGAAGACTACTACTACTACTACTATCTTGTGGACTGGAGAACATCCACGCCACAAATTTTCTAAAGAGGTTCTTGTCTAGTTTTGGACTCAAGAATGGGGGACTTAAGGAGGGTGGGGGGTTACTGTAACGCTGGCTGCCAATGTCCCCCTACTCACCACCGCGGTCCCGGACTCCTTGTTCGGGTAAGCACTGTTCTCCCTGGCCCCTTTCGTCATTGTTCGCGTTCAGCCGCATTGCGGGGCAGGTTGCAGCGGTGGTCAGCTGCTGATATTTACCTATTCACCTCCACGGTCCCGGGCTCTGTCCTTGCAGGTGCCGCTCTGCCCAGACACCTCCACCAGGGTTTCCTTCCAGCCCATGGTGCAGCATGCCTTCTAGCCTATTCCCTGTAGCACATTGTTTAATGGCCTACGCTTATCACCTCCTGTGATTTAATGGTTAAGCACCTATATAAGTGGTCCAGCCC
The DNA here is from genome assembly GCF_014858855.1 of Bufo gargarizans. Classification (NCBI taxonomy): domain Eukaryota; kingdom Metazoa; phylum Chordata; class Amphibia; order Anura; family Bufonidae; genus Bufo; species Bufo gargarizans. The sequence continues at coordinate 31,136,795 of NC_058087.1, forward strand.
TCTTCCCAGGTGCCTGAGCTTCAAAGGTCCTTGTGTCCTGCTAATGTTGCATTTGTAGATGCTTGTGTTTCTGAACTCCTGACCCATATTTGTCTTCTGGATTCTGCTATCTCTCTGATCCTTGCCTGGTCCGTCTTGACTCTCCTGTTTCTGAACTGGATTGCCTGACCTGTATCTGTGCCCACCGCCCTGACCTATTGCGTGTACGACTTCGCCTCTGCCTCATCCTTTGGTGATGCACTGTTGCTCCTGGTTACGACTCTGCCTGTTGACTATGTCCGTACCTCTGGTACCTTGCTCTCGTACCCGCTGGTGCTCCTGGGCCAGCCTCAATGGGTAGCGATCTGGTGTTTTTCTTTAGGAAAGTCTATCCCCACCATCAGAGGTACTGTGAAGAATGGGAGGTTCACTTAGACAATACCCTTAGAGGAAATTGGTCAAGTGGCACAGTGGGTCCCCACTCGCTGGTTCGTGACAACCTGAAATGAAGACTAGAGAGGTCCACCTACTGTACATTATGCCACCCCACACCATATTCCCAGGAGTAGGACCAAAGTGATGTTCCCTTCTGAAGACCTTTCCATGGCATTGCCCACATGACCTCCAGACCAATCTCTGGCTATTATCTCTGAAGAGGACAGACCTCAACTACAGCCTCAATTGCCACCTTGCTGTGCACCAGGACAACCTTTGTCAGCAGTGGTGTCAGGTCAGGAGAACAATCGTAGGTAGACACTGTTGTGTAGACACTGTTTGCCGCCTTAGGCTTGGGGTGTCACAATTTCATTTGCAGTACAGAATGGATCACTATGCACCCTTCTTCTTATTCTCCTATGTGGACCTCTTGCTTTTATTCCAGTTCGTTGTCTTTCTCCCAACCACCAGGACACAGAACATTGAATACAGGGAGTGCAGAATTATTAGGCAAGTTGTATTTTTGAGGATTAATTTTATTATTGAACAACAACCATGTTCTCAATGAACCCAAAAAACTCATTAATATCAAAGCTGAATATTTTTGGAAGTAGTTTTTAGTTTGTTTTTAGTTTTAGCTATTTTAGGGGGATATCTGTGTGTGCAGGTGACTATTACTGTGCATAATTATTAGGCAACTTAACAAAAAACAAATATATACCCATTTCAATTATTTATTTTTACCAGTGAAACCAATATAACATCTCAACATTCACAAATATACATTTCTGACATTCAAAAACAAAACAAAAACAAATCAGTGACCAATATTGCCACCTTTCTTTGCAAGGACACTCAAAAGCCTGCCATCCATGGATTCTGTCAGTGTTTTGATCTGTTCGCCATCAACATTGCGTGCAGCAGCAACCACAGCCTCCCAGACACTGTTCAGAGAGGTGGACTGTTTTCCCTCCTTGTAAATCTCACATTTGATGATGGACCACAGGTTCTCAATGGGGTTCAGATCAGGTGAACAAGGAGGCCATGTCATTAGATTTTCTTCTTTTATACCCTTTCTTGCCAGCCACGCTGTGGAGTACTTGGACGCGTGTGATGGAGCATTGTCCTGCATGAAAATCATGTTTTTCTTACCTTGCAGACTTCTTCCTGTACCACTGCTTGAAGAAGGTGTCTTCCAGAAACTGGCAGTAGGACTGGGAGTTGAGCTTGACTCCATCCTCAACCCGAAAAGGCCCCACAATCTCATCTTTGATGATACCAGCCCAAACCAGTACTCCACCTCCACCTTGCTGGCGTCTGAGTCGGACTGGAGCTCTCTGCCCTTTACCAATCCAGCCATCTGGCCCATCAAGACTCACTCTCATTTCATCAGTCCATAAAACCTTAGAAAAATCAGTCTTGAGATATTTCTTGGCCCAGTCTTGACGTTTCAGCTTGTGTGTCTTGTTCAGTGGTGGTCGTCTTTCAGCCTTTCTTACCTTGGCCATGTCTCTGAGTATTGCACACCTTGTGCTTTTGGGCACTCCAGTGATGTTGCAGCTCTGAAATATGGCCAAACTGGTGGCAAGTGGCATCTTGGCAGCTGCACGCTTGACTTTTCTCAGTTCATGGGCAGTTATTTTGCGCCTTGGTTTTTCCACACGCTTCTTGCGACCCTGTTGACTATTTTGAATGAAACGCTTGATTGTTCGATGATCACGCTTCAGAAGCTTTGCAATTTTAAGAGTGCTGCATCCCTCTGCAAGATTCCTCACTATTTTTGACTTTTCTGAGCCTGTCAAGTCCTTTTTTTGACCCATTTTGCCAAAGGAAAGGAAGTTGCCTGATAATTATGCACACCTGATATAGGGTGTTGATGTCATTAGACCACACCCCTTCTCATTACAGAGATGCACATCACCTAATATGCTTAATTGGTAGTAGGCTTTCGAGCCTATACAGCTTGGAGTAAGACAACATGCATAAAGAGGATGATGTGGTCAAAATACTCATTTGCCTAATAATTCTGCACTCCCTGTAGTACTGACATCTCAGCCTAAGTGCATAGCGATCTGCCGGAGTGATAAACCAAGGTCTGGCTTCTTTCACACTGCCGGCAGGAGCTCTTCTTAGTTGAAGGATTCTGTCCCTCTCAGTTTGTGACAAGTGGTGATAACTGTCTCGAAGCATCGCACAATCATCCCACACGACTTGAGCTGATTTTTGAGGTTTCATGTGGCTAAAAAACATTCAATCTGGCTTTTATGCCCCTCCCACATGTTGCAGATTGGAGCTAGGTGCTTGAAAATTTAATCATCTGCAAATCTTAGTGACACCTGCTACATCCTCAATTTGCATAACCTTGCGACCTGACTATCTTGGTGTTGTTGAGTGTACACTACAATACAGAAGTATTGCACTGTATTATACTCGATCAGAAGAAGGGATATTCCCATAGAAAGACTAAAATAAAATTGTTCAATTAACAAATAAAAAATCCAGAGAACATAAAAAACAACCTTTTTTCCTTTATTCTATTTATGTGCAGAAAAAAACATCTGTACATAATTGCTTTTGTCCCATATGGTGAGCAATAAGAAATGTCAGATTTATCAATGTCATAGTAACATATCAAAAGTTTTGAAGAGTTGGGGTCCGACTGCAGAGACCCCCACAGAATAAGCATCCATCATCAACACCTATACAATAAAGTTCCAGTAATCCGCCTGTTCCAGAGAATGTGGTCATAAAGAGACTCATTCATTTATATTTTATCTTATCTGTATTTCCAAAACTGCATAACATTTTCAAACACTCTTGAATCCTGATGGAACTTATTTTTGGTTCATAAACAAAATTCCAGAATGACAGTAAAGACTGACACAACAGGTGGAAAAGTGATTGTCTTCTGTATAACAGTGCAGATTGATATGCATGTGGGAAATCTAATGGCTGGAACCAGCAAATGAAAACAAGAAATGGGTCTGTTCTGATTCTGCTCTGACATCGGAGAGCTGCCGGTAATGACTGCCGATCCCCTGAGACGATGAGTAGCAGGAATCAGTCGTGTCCGTGCACATTCATGTCCCTGCTCCCCGGGGCCCGACTACAGGTACGCCTTGTATCACGTGTGTCCCAGGTGGAGAAAGCCTCTGTACTCAGATCTAACAAATTTACTGAATCTTTAACATTACTGTGCAAAACACAAATACATAGTAATGAATGCCTCAGCCCCCAAACATCCACCTGCAGTATGTATTTTGCTCTAGAGCTGAACTCACTATTCTGCTAGTAGTATGACACAGGAAATAACTCTGGATCAGTACAGGATAAGTAATATAATGTATGTACACAGTGACTCCACCATCAGAATAGTGAGTGCAGCTCTGGAGTATAATACAGGATTTAACTCGGGATCAGTACAGGATAAGTAATGTAATACAATATATTTACACAGAGACTCCAACTGGAAGAATAGTGAATGCAGCTCTGGAGCACAAAATGGAATGCAATTCAGGATCAGTACAGGATAAGTAATGTAATGTATGTATACAGTGAGTGCAGCTCTGGAGTATAATACAGGATGTAACTCAGGATCAGTACAGGAAAAGTAATGTATGTACACAGTGACTGCACCAGCTGAATAGTGAGTGCAGCTCTGGAGTATAATACAGGATGTAACTCAGGATCAGTACAGGATAAGTAATGTATGTACACAGTGACTGCACCAGCAGAATAGTGAGTGCAGCTCTGAAGTATAATACAGGATGTAACTCAGGATCAGTACAGGATAAGTAATGTATGCACACAGTGACTCCACCAGCAGAATAGTGAGTGCAGCTCTGGAGTATAATACAGGATGTAACTCAGGATCAGTACAGGATAAGTAATGTATGCACACAGTGACTCCACCAGCAGAATAGTGAGTGTAGCTCTGGAGTATGATACAGGATGTAACTCAGGATCAGTACAGGATAAGTAATGTAGTGTATGTACACAGTGACTGCGTCAGCAGAATAGTGAGTGCAGCTCTGGAGTATAATACAGGATGTAACTCAGGATCAGTACAGGATAAGTAATGTATGCACACAGTGACTGCACCAGCAGAATAGTGAGTGCAGCTCTGGAGTATAATACAGGATGTAACTCAGGATCAGTACAGGATAAGTAATGTATGCACACAGTGACTGCACCAGCAGAATAGTGAGTGCAGCTCTGGAGTATAATACAGGATGTAACTCAGGATCAGTACAGGATAAGTAATGTATGCACACAGTGACTCCACCAGCAGAATAGTGAGTGCAGCTCTGGAGTATAATACAGGATGTAACTCAGGATCAGTACAGGATAAGTAATGTATGCGCACAGTGACTCCGCCTTGTTGACACTCCTAGTCCTGTGCCTGCCTGGTACAAGGTGAATGTTCTGCTTTTTCTAGGAGGTTTCCTAGTGGAAAATGACACGACATTTATGACTGAGGGAGGCACAGTCCAGTCCTTATCTCTGCTGATGGATAGAAGATGGGAAGTGACCTATAAATACTCAGTATAAAAACTTCTTCACACGGGACAGGAGTCATTGCATGTGGGAGTATAAAGTAGAAGATTATTACCCCCCAAAGATATTATTGCGAATGACATCCACAGTGCATGGTACATAACCCAAGGTATAAAATCCATCCAAGAAACAGCCATATATACTGTATATTTAAAGCTTAAAGTCCCCATGGAGGTTGTCACCCAACCGTCCGAGCCCTCTGACCGGCGCATCTGCCCAGTTATGGAGGGACTCACTGACGGTTCCTTTAAAGCTGCATGAGGCTTGTTTCCATATTACTGCCCTATTTTCCCTCTTCTTCTCTGCGTTGAACATCCTTTTCTAGAAGAGATCGCTGTTATCATCCCCCAGGGCAATAAATATATAGGAACTAAAATAAAGCAACAAAATCTGCAACACCTGCGTCAAACGGCACATTACTAAAGTCGCCTGAGGGTGGGGCCCCCTCCAACATCTCCGCGCATAAAGTGTGAATATACAGGAAGTGCTCATGGGGGGAGATTTATCATAAGGGGAATTTTTATAGTCCGCTTTGTAGGAATCTTTGTTGTCACACTGTGCGCCAAAATTATCAACAGGTGCGGCCAACCATCCAATATGGCGGCTCCCAGACTCTTCCCTGATAGCTGACTGATGTTGGGGAGATAAAGATTGGACAGTTTAATATCAACATGTCCAATCCTTTTGTTCTTGGCAAGATACGGCTCCTTTGCAGAGACTTTGTCCCCTTTCCTGAATAGAACACATGCATGCTCAGCCGAACTGAGTGTTCATGTGTTTGGAGGGGAAGAGGGTGTCGGGAGAAATGACTGTTGGTTGAAAGAGAGCTCTCGTGTACAGACAAAGAACGCAGCTTTCTAATTTACAGTGGGGTTGATTTACTAAGACCCATTTTAAAGGGGTTATCCTATGACTAATGTAAAAAAAATGAAAATCTTCCATCACATAGGACATAAAAATCTCTTTCTAACAAAGCCAGAAGCAGCCCTGCACCTCACATGGGTCCAGAGATCTCCCCAGTCATTGCTCTGCTAGATTTATATCAAGCTGACAGCTCAGGGGGCGTGTCTTTTCTGCTGCAGCTCAGGGGGCGTGTCCATGCTCTCCCTATCACAGCTCAGGGGGCGTGTCCACGCTTTCCCTATCACAGCTCAGGAGGCAGTTGGAGGATGAAACTGAGCATGTGCGGCCATCTCAGTGAGCAGGTCAACGAATAAGAAAAAAAAAAAAAAACAGTAGGTGGCGCTACACAGATACATTTTATTGAATAACTCAGTGGCTATGCAAAATTTTTAAGTGAATGCAATTAGAAAAGTATTCAGATCCAGGGGCTGGTGTGAAAACTGTAGAATATTTTTCGTGGGACAACCCCTTTAAAAGCACTTTGGAGTAAAATGAGCCCTAAAGTCACAATTTTTTTTGGTGCAAAAATTTGCAACTTTTGTACAATTTTCTGGTGCTTGTTTTACATTCCCTCTCTTTGTTTTTGAATACTTCCCTATTTTCTAAAGGGCTGCTTGGTGTCAGTGAATGGTAGCATTCCTAATTACATACAGATTCTGAAGACCGGTACAGACTGAAGATTTCTCACAGCTGAGGGTTTGTTACCATTGTATCCAGCCTAGGGAATCCTCGCAGCACCAATCTCTCTCCCGTCCTGATCGTTTACAGACTATTTAGCTGACAGAGGATTGTCTAGACCAACTGTATCAAAACCTCAGCAGTGAGAAGTATTAGATATGTACAGTATTGATTTCCAACAAGATGTTGGGGCCGGGGGAAGCCAGGTGACATAACTCTGCTTGCTGTAGCTCCCAGCTGTGGCTTACAGTGGAGTAAAATCTGATTGAAAGTTAATATAATGCAGCTCCCCAATGGGACAGTTTTTTTGGCATATCTCAAGAACTTAAGCCTATAAGGTCCCAAACTAGGACCATGATGCTTTGTGCAAATCCCCTGCCAGCCTGATAAGGGGGGTGACACTTTTATTTGGAATGAGGACCTCTGTTCTTTGTGACTGGTATGTGGGGGAAGGGAAGTGACAACCACTTTGGCAGCCATAAAAAGACACTGAGGGTTGTTGTCACCCTTTGGCACAGACTGTGCAGGGGTTAGTTAGCTGGGGCTGAAGGACCAAGTATCCAAGATGCTGGGTGCCAAGGAGGCACCAACGAACCGCATTACTTTGGGTGGGGGCAGCTCACTGATGAAGGAAAGCCTAGCTGCACAATCATAGCAATGAGGACAATGCACCCAATTCATAATAGCAGCTAAAATACTGACAAAATGTTACATATTGTAGCTAATTGCATCTATTCTTCTCTCCCGCTCCACGCCCATCATTCTAGGAATGTGATGTAACGCTGGATTGTTCGGGTGTCTAGTAATCCATTAGATGAGCCCTCGGACTGTGAACTCAACTATCTCAAGTATTTCACTATCTCACACGTTATAGAAGGAGATAAGTAACAATGAGGTCAACACCTTTACCCTTCCAGGCACATATGCCCTTCAGGAGCCTGAGAGAGCTGGGTGACAGCACCCATGGGAACCTTAATGGACGCCCGTTAACGCGCGGCATTGCAGATTTAAAATCCGCACGATGTTAACTTATGCTGCCGATCTCCTCTGTGGATTTCAGCCTTTGCAATGGAGAAGGCGAAGCCCGCTGGATCTTTCGTGGCAAGATGTAAACGCAGTTATAACCACAGATTTTTCTCTGTGTTTACAGGCATATGTGGAAAGATTTCAACAGCACTCAATCCGTGGCTTGCGCTGCGCGAGAAGTGGCGTTCCCCGTAAATAATTTGGAAGTAATCCCAGCAGATGTTTTTCAATTCAGCACGGTGCATTCTTTTATTCCAGCATACATATATAGGTTTACAGGACGCGTTTCGGCCGATCAGTTGAGGAAGGCTGGACGGCCGAAACGCGTCCTATAAACATATATGCATGCTGGAATAAAAGAATACACCGTGCTGAATTGAAAAACGTCTGCTGGGACTACTTTCATACAGGCATATGTGGACATATGATGCATGGTACGCGGTGAGGATTAAGTGCGGTTTTTCCACACCGATTTTCGCGCAGAAAAACCACAGCATAATACAGTGCCGGCTAAGTGAACATACAAATCATCACTTTTGATTTGTGATGTAAGTATTTTTCTGGTGCAAAATACAGCATTATTGATAAATATTCCCCAATATGTGCAGGTAGCCTTAGGGTAGGTCCAAATAGGACGTAAATTGTGGTAAAAAAAAACAAACATTGCAAACCTACAGATTTGTCCCAGGTTTTGCTGTGGATTTGCTGCTGATTTCACCTGATGCATTGTAAAGGCTCAAATCTGTGGTGGAAATCTGCAGCATAAGGGCTCATGCACACGACCGTTGTTGTGTTCGGTTGCGCTGTATTTCATATGGATCCAGAGATCTCCCCATTCATTGCTTTACTAGATTTATTTAAAGCTTACAGCTCAGGGGTTGAGTACTTTCTCAGGGGGCGTGTCCTTTCTGCTGCAGTTGAAGGATGGAACTGAGCATGTGCGTCCGTCTCAGCGAGCTGGACACAGATTTTTAGAAAAAGAGCAAACAGCAGGTGGAGCTATACAGATAGAGTTCAGTGAATATCTCTACTAAATTCTTAATTACATGCAATTACAAAAGCATTCAAATCCAGGTGCCGATTTAAAAAATGTACAATATATTTAATGGGACATTCCCTTTAAGGTAAAGCTATGATCAGCGTGACTCCAGCTCAGCTGCATAGTCTATAGGAGTCTATCCTCCATGCCTTACACTGCAGCTCTGCTTCTTTAGATTGGCTGCTCTGTACAAGTCTGAGGGGAGTGAACCCCAGTAGGAGGATGAGGGCTGCAGATCTGGACTGAGGAAGTGGCGCAAGTTAGAGAAGCTCTTGTGTCTTTTCTTCCTGGTACAACCATTATACAAGGTGCGATGCTGGGACTGCGCTATAAAACCTACACCGTGCCCCGCCATAAAAAAAAGAACTGATGCGTAGCTGGCCAAATATTAACTACATCACATCCTATTACCCTGGCGATTTATGAGCCTCTTATCTCTCATTTCAAACACTCAGCAACCTATGGACCCGAAAATGTGCAAATAGGGCGACAGTCTTGGGCATCTGAGTCTCCTCCGCGCAGTCAAAGAAAACGCTTACAACTCGCATGACGGCCACATGTTAATAACGAAATGCCCTGCCACTGTCTAATTAGAGTTGGCTTTTTGATTCCTTACCGTTTTCAAGATCTCTGATTGTGTCAATGAATAGAAACACACTGGTTTATAGGCAGGGGCTGAAAACCTGTACAGATCTGATATAGTTCACATCTGAGGGTTTGCTAGAATTGTATCCGGTGCAGACAATCCTCAGGGAGCTAAATAGGCAGCACTCCGGCCTGACACATTGTAACAAACTATCAGGACAGGAGAGAGATTTGTGCTGCTGATCTGTGTTCAGCTCACAGAGGATTTTCTAGACTGGATGCACTTGTAGCAAACCCTCAGCTGTGAGAAGTATTAGGTTATAATGACCAAGAGCATTTCTATCCATGGAGAACAAACAGTGAAACATTAGTCCTTGCAATATATAGTAGTCATGGTTATATACAGTACAACAGCCCATGTGGATTTATATAATAGTCCTTTTTATATGCAGGTATACTGGTTATTATATGCAGTAGTCCTCGTTATATACAGGTATACTGGTCGTTATATACAGGTATACTGGTCGTTATATGCAGTAGTCCTTATTATATACAGGTATACTGGTCGTTATATACAGGTATACTGGATGTTTTATGTAGTAGTCCTCATTTTATACAGGTATACTGGTCATTATATACAGTAGTCCTCGTTATATACAGGTATACTGGTCATTATATACAGTAGTCCTCGTTATATACAGGTATACTGGTCATTAAATGCAGTAGTCCTCGTTATTTTGGCACTAAAGATGACAAAAAATAAGGTGGGACCAGCATGCATGTGGAACCTACACTCCCTGAATTATATGGTGGCCATTATTGCACATTACAGATAGAACTTAGTGTTAGGTTCCAGTCTTACAGAGATCGCCTTGACGTGCGGCAGACGGGCCCAAATCATTTTGTACAAAATGTATATGCCAAGAATATCAAATTTACAAAATAAGCATAACATTAGCATCAGAATACTTTTTTGTACTTTAGTTTGCAGAGAGCTGTTACATTGTATTTTTTACTTTGTGTTTTCAGCCACGGCAACGTGCACCTGCGCATTGGGATGTGCTGACTGACCCCCTTTTTTTTTCTTTGCCGTTTGTAATAGAGTTGTGGCTGACTCTATTTAGTCGTGCACCCCTGACCAGCCTGTCTGCCCCATAGGCTGATTTTAATTAGTTTAAGTATAAAGCCGTAGCCTGCTCTCCCTGCACTCACTGGAAGCCATTTGGCACCAGGAGTGGTGTGGAGTGGGCTCGGCGTGCATGTTGGTACCTGCATTCCCTGAATTTAATGGAGGCCATTTTGACACCAAAGATGACAAAAATTAAGGTGGCCCAGCATGCATGTGGAACCTACACTCCCTGAATTGTATGGTGGCTGTCATCGCACATTACAGGTAGAATTTAGTGTTAGGTTCCTGTCTTACAGAGATCGCCTTGACGTGTGGCAGACGGGCCCAAATCATTTTTTACAAAATGTATATGCCAAGAATCTCAAATTTACAAAATAAGCATAGCATTAGAATACCTTTTTGTACTTTATTTGGTTTGCAGAGTGCTGTTGCATTGTATTTTCGTTATATACAGGTATACTGGTCGTTATATACAGTAGTCCTCGTTATATACAGGGGCTGGCGCCATCCCAGAGGAGACACATAATGGGTATTAATTGGATATTTATATGCACTTGCACTTTATTATTATGTATATGTGGGATTGAGTCACCATTTGTGTCTCCTGATGTGGATGTCACCTTTTCCCTGCACTTGTTTTTATGTATGGGTTGTTAATTATGAATTGTGTTAATAAATTATATTTAATGCGGTCTGGCATTTTTTAATTGGCATATATGCAGACATATTTTTTTGCCATAGGCATGAGTGGATTGTGTCATGTATGGTATTGATATGTATGGGCGGTTGTTCCATTTTTGATGATCATTGGTTTACATTTTCTTTGGGTGTACTCGTTATATACAGGTATACTGATCATTAAAGGGGTTCTGCAGTTTGTTTAAACTGATGATCTGTCCTCTGGATAGATCATCAGCATCTGATCGGCGGAGGTCCGACACCTGGGACCCCGCCGATCAGCTGTTTGAGAAGGCAGCGGTGCTCCAGCAGCGCCGCGGCCTTCTCGCTGTTTACCGCAGGCCCAGTGACGTCACGACAATTATCACTGGCCTGAGCGGGGCTAAGCTCTGTTCACTTAAATAGAGTTTAGCCCCGCCCAGTCCAGTGATACTAGTCGTGATGTCACTGGGCCGGCAGTAAACAGTGAGAAGGCCGGGCGCTGCTGGAGCACTGCTGCCTTCTCAAACAGCTGATCGGCGGGGGTCCCGGGTGTCGGACCCCCGCCGATCAGATGCTGATGATCTATCCAGAGGATAGATCATCAGTTTAAACAAAGTGCAAACCCCTTTAAATGCAGTAGTCCTCGTTGTAACCAGGTATACTGGTCGTCATATGCAGTAGTCCTCGTTATGTACAGGTATACTGGTCATTATATGTAGTAGTCCTCGTTATATACAGATGTATTGGTCATTATATGCAGTAGTCCTCCTTATATACAGGTGTATTGGTCATTATATGCAGTAGTCCTCCTTATATACAGGTATACTGGTCATTATATGCAGTAGTCCCCGTTATATTCAGGTATACTGGTCATTATATGCAGTAGTCCTCCTTATATACAGGTATACTGGTCATTACATGCAGTAGTCCCCGTTATGTACAGGTATACTGGTCATTATATGTAGTAGTCCTCGTTATGTACAGGTATACTGGTCATTATATGTAGTAGTCCTCGTTATATACAGATGTATTGGTCGTTATATGCAGTAGTCCTCATTATATACAGGTATACTGGTCATTATATGCAGTAGTCCTCCTTATATACAGGTATACTGGTCATTATATGCAGTAGTCCCCGTTATATTCAGGTATACTGGTCATTATATGCAGTAGTCCTCCTTATATACAGGTATACTGGTCATTACATGCAGTAGTCCCCGTTATATACAGGTATACTGGTCATTACATGCAGTAGTCCTCCTTATATACAGGTATCCTGGTCATTACATGCAGTAGTCCCCGTTATATACAGGTATACTGGTCATTACATGCAGTAGTCCTCCTTATATACAGGTATACTGGTCATTACATGCAGTAGTCCCCGTTATATACAGGTATACTGGTCATTATATGCAGTAGTCCTCCTTATATACAGGTATACTGGTCATTACATGCAGTAGTCCCCGTTATATACAGGTATACTGGTCATTACATGCAGTAGTCCCTGTTATATACAGGTATACTGGTCATTACATGCAGTAGTCCTCCTTATATACAGGTATCCTGGTCATTACATGCAGTAGTCCCCGTTATATACAGGTATACTGGTCATTATATGCAGTAGTCCTCCTTATATTCAGGTATACTGGTCATTACATGCAGTAGTCCCCGTTATATACAGGTATACTGGTCATTACATGCAGTAGTCCCTGTTATATACAGGTATACTGGTCATTACATGCAGTAGTCCTCCTTATATACAGGTATCCTGGTCATTACATGCAGTAGTCCCCGTTATATACAGGTATACTGGTCATTACATGCAGTAGTCCTCCTTATATACAGGTATACTGGTCATTACATGCAGTAGTCCCCGTTATATACAGGTATCCTGGTCATTACATGCAGTAGTCCCCGTTATATACAGGTATACTGGTCATTATATGCAGTAGTCCTCACCTTGTGTTTCTCCTGCTCATCCCCGACCTGTTATCGTCTCCAATATGAATTTCGCAGCTCGTCCTCTGCCCTGAAGATGTACAGACAATAATGAGCTTCAGATCAGGACATCAGTTCTGCCCCAGTGAGCGACGCGTTTCACAGACTAATGAGGGAAATTAGGAGCATTAACGAGGCCGGACACAAAGCTCTGTTCACAACACAAGATAATGAGCACTACCTCCACCAACTGGGATCCGGGCCAGAACGCAGACATCCCAGCGACTCAATGGACCGAGAAAATTCTGTTTATTGTGCTGAAGCCTCGATATCCTAGTCTCACAACACGGTGTATATAGGTGCAAGAAAAAGTAAGTGAACCCTTTGGAGCTGCCTGGATTTCTGCACTGATCACTGAATACGGTCTTATCAAAGTCACAATGATAGACAAACACAATGTAACTAAACTAATAACACACAGACAGCGGAACCGTCTTTTACTCAGTACATGGAATAAACATCCAGACGACCGGGGGGAAAGTAAGTGAACCCCTTCTAATAGTCCCTTTAGCAGCAATCACCTCCAATCAGCTGCACTGTTTCTGCAGTCACAAATAGGATTTGCACAACATTGAGGAGGAATTTTGGACCATTCCTCCCTGCAAATGTGTTCCTATTGTCCTCCATACATAACACTCTTCAGGTCAGACCGCGGCATCTCCTTACGGTTAAGGTCAGTATTGGGATAGGACTTGGCCGTTCCAAAACATCAATCTTTTAGCTGTTCTTTAGTTGATTTACTTGTGAGCTTTGGGTCATTATCTTCTTGCATCAGCCATTTCTCCAGCTTGAGGTCACGGACGCCATCCTTGTGTTCTCCTGTAATATGTAGGTCATCGCAAGACATCCAGATCCGGATGCAGCATTGCCCCCTCCACCAGCTCCAACCCATGAGGTCTCCTTCACAGTGGGGATGAGGTTTTGGGATGCAGTGTGAACACCAATACTAACACCAAAACCTCATCCCAACCGTGAAGCATGTAAGAGGGGGCATCATGGTTCGGGGCCGGTGAAGGTGGCATCATGTTTTGGGGACTGGTGGAGGGAGCATCAAGGTTTGGGTTTTGTAAAGATGGTAGCATGATTTGGGCTGGTGGAGGAGCCATCATGGTTTGAAGCATCATTTGGGACTGGTGGAGGAGCCATCATGGTTTGAAGCTAGTGAATGAGGCATCAACATTTGGGGCTGGTAGAGGGGGCATCATTGTTTGCGGTTGGTGGAGGAGGCATCATGGTTTCAGTATGGTGGAGGAGGCATCATGGTTTCAGTATGGTTGAGGAGACATTGTGGTTTTTTTCTCAGTCACCAGATGCACAAAACCGAGGGTGTGATACATCACCATCTAGTGGCAGCTTGATAATGTAGGTGTAATATTTTCTTTTGCCACATTTTCAGAATTACATTGTTCCTTAGGTTGGTAGGTCATGCTCAGTTTTTCTCTGACGTATTTATTTATTTTATTTTTTGGGGGGGGGGGGGGTGGAATAATGGGATGATTCTATCATAATATATCATGGGGTGGATATTCCTCAGATTAAATAAATTTTACAATAATTATAAGATTTGCTATACGGGATTGCTGGGGTCTGAACCATGGTCCTAAGGGCTCATGCACATGAACATGTGTACCCCTTGCCCATATTGCAGTCCGCAACATACAGGCACCGGCCGTGTGCACTCCGTATCATGGACGTGGACCCATTGAGTTGAATGGGTCCGAAATCCTCAAGATACGGAGCGGAGGCATGGATCAGAAACCCACAAAAGCAGTACAAAGCTCTGACCATATTGAAGTCAATGGGTCTGCATCCGCAAACGGCGTGCACATGGCCAGTGCCTGTGCATTGCGGACTGCAAGCATGGCACAGGGCACACCCGCTCGTGTGCATGAGCTCCAAGACGGAGAACTTGACTGTTTTTTTTTTTGTTTCTCATACATTTCTATAACTGGCTACCCTCTAAAGGGGACTTGGGACTCCAAGATCAGTAGAGTTCCCAGAAGTTAGACCCCCACCCATTACACTTTGTTGTGGTAGGTGTTCAATTCCCCACAGGAGACAAAAAAATAATAATTTATATATATATTTATATATATATATATATATATATATATATATATATATATGAGTAAAATGTAAAAAAAAAAAAAAAGGAAAGTAACACTAAAACCATTTTCCCTTTGTGTCCTTAAAGGGGTTTTCTGGGATTGTAATATCCTTAGGAAAGGTCACCTATATCAGATCGGTGGGGGTCTGACTCTCGGCCCCTTATAGATCAGCTGTCTGAATGGGCTGCTGTGCTCCAAAACAGAAGAACAGCGCTATGCACTTGGTGGTGGCTGTAAGTGGTACTGCAGCATTGCTCCCTTTCACTTAAAGGGGTAATCCGGTTATATAAAGTTATCCTCTATCCCACGGGTAGGCAACCTCCAGCACTTCAGCTGTTGTGAAACTACAACTCCCAGCATGCATAGTTGCTCTGCTCTTCTAAGAACTCTCATAGAAATGAAAGGAGCATGCTGGGAACTGTAGTTTCACAACAGCTGGAGTGCCGAAGGTTGCTGATCCCTGCTCTATCCACTTGATAAGGGATTACTATTAGATCAGTGGGAGTCCTACTGCAAGGACCCCCACCAATCAGGACAATGAGGGCCCTGTACTCTGTGGAGACCCCTGAAATGAATAGAGAGTGGCTGTTCTGGAGGTAGCCAAGGGTTGTACTCCACTATCTCCCATACAAATGAATGGAGCAGCATGGCGCATGCCCGACCAGCTGCTCTCTTTATTTTGGATGGCTCCACAGGGTACAGGGGCCCTGTACTCCTGATCAGTGGGGGTCCCAGCAATAGGACCCGCAACGATTTAATAGCAATCCACTCTACTGTGGATAGGGAATAACTTTATGTAACCGGAATACCCCTTTACATCAGGACTTTCCAGTTTACATCCGTAAACCATAAAACCTGTATAATACGGGTCCATTCACACGTCCGCAAAATGGGTCCGCATCCGTTTTTTCAACGGGGCCGGAATGTGCTGTCCGGATCCGCACTTCCGCATCAGTGCTTCAGTTTCCGCAAAAAAATTTAAACGTGTCCTATTCTTGTCCGCAATTTCGGACAAGAATAGGCATTTTCTATTATAGTGCCGGCGATATGCGGTCCGCAGATTGCGGAATGCACATTGCCAGTGTCCGTGTTTTGCGGATCCGCAGAACACTTATGGATGTGTGAATGGACCCTAAGGCCTCTTTCACATGGGCGTCCTGTTCTTCTCCCGGATAAGATGCGGGCGCTTTGCGGGAAAATGCGCGAGTGCAAAACATTGTAATGCGTTTTGCACATGTGTGAGAAAAATCTGCATGTTTGGTACCCAAATCCGAACTTCTTCACAGAAGTTCGGGCTTGGGATCGGTGTTCTGTAGATTGTATTATTTTCCCTTATAACATGGTTATACAGAATGCATAGTACAATAGGGCTGGAGGGGTTAAAAAAAAAAAAAAAAAAAAAAAAACACATTTAACTCGCCTTAATCCACTTCATCGCGCAGCCGGCATCTCTTCTGTCTTCTTCTTTGCTGTGCACAGGAATAGGACCTTTGATGACGTTACTGTGCTCATCACATGGTCCAATCACATGGTCCATCACCATGGTGAGGGACCATGTGATGTGACGTCACCACAGGTCCTTAGCCGGCAGCTCAACATTACAGAAGAAGACAGAGATCCGCAACTACGCGATCAAGTGGACTCGGTGAGTTAATTTTTTTTATTTTTACCCCTCCATCACTATTTTACTTTGCATTCTGTATTCAGAATGCTATTATTTTCCCTTAAAACCATGTTATAAGGGAAAATAATACAGATCGGGTCCCCAGCCCGATCGTCACCTAGCAACCATGCGTGAAAATCGCACCGCATCCGCACTTGCTTGCGATTTTGACACGGCCCCATTTACTTCTATGGGGCCTGCGTTACGTGAAAAAGTGATGCGTGAAAATCACTGCTCGTGTGCACAGCTCCATAGAAATGAATGGGTCCGGATTCAATGCGGGGTGCAATGTGTTCACCTCACGCATTGCACCCGCGCGGAATACTCGCCGGTGTGAAAGGGGCCTAAGGACTGTCCTGAACTTTCTAACAAAGTTCCTATTTCCATTTCTCACCATTTTTAAGATCTCTGCTTGCTGACTGTGGTTTGCAGCCTTTATTTTTACTTTCAGAGGCTGAAAACCCACCATGACCTGGTCCTGCTGAAACAGCTGGGGGTGTGTTACAATGTATCAGTGTGGAAATGAACAATCCGGGAGAAGTCCAGAAGACAGAATCTACACTGTAACAAACCTTCAGCTGTGTGAAGAATGCTTCTAAACAGATGTAACATTGGACAGAAATTCGATCTCCGAGGCGTCGTACGTGAAATGAACGAGGCACAGACACCGGCTTTGGAATTTCTCTTTAGTTCTGTCATTTCCTTGTCATTTGAAAAGATTATTTTACAGTTTTTTTTGCTTTAAAATCACACACAAAAAGAAGGCACTTAAAATGTCTCACATTTCTCACCAAGGTTGTTAAGAGGATTAGCTCCCGTGTTCTCTCAAAAGACAGATATACAATAAAAATATATAATATCATAAAAAAAATAACTTTCAGGAGTATCGGTGGCCCCTTTAAGGGTTAAATATCCCCCGTGTGCTCTTCTGTAGACAACACGCCATGTAGAGGGTCATAACCGGATCTCTGCAGAGTATTACACCCTGCAAGGTACGGACAGAGGGTGTCATGTGGCCTTGCTCCCCACAGCAACCAATCAGAGCGCAGCTTTCATGTTCCTAAGAGCAATTCTGATTGGTCCTCGCACTTTAGCATCTTACCTGCTGCATTCACAAAAAAAATGAAATGGGTCTGTGCAAGAAAATCTGATCGGCTGTGCCTCCTATCACACTGCAGCACAGAGGATTTCAGGCCATGTTTGATTAGGCTGTCAGTGAGCTCCTCGTTTCTTATTTCAACAAGGCACTAATGAGTATTTTAGTCTTGAAGGCCAAAGAAGTGCATTAAAAGGAGAACTCTGGGTAAAACTGATGCAATGCCTAGTGCAGGACTTGAGGGAGGCGGGGGATGGCACAGATGCTCCACCCACTTGGGCCTTGCATTCAGCATAATACGATGCATTTTTTCCCTGTAGTGCTCCTTTAAGATTAAGATGGGGGGTTAGATCTATCGACGACACCCCAAAATCTTACTGAACCCAAAATGTTCTGATGCAAATGCTCACTCAGCTGGGCTGCAGCCACTTCTCAACCCGTAGGCAGCTGTGGACATTACATTGAATTTACGCCACCTGCTGGATCCTAGGAGCGCCGCAGAAACAAGACTACGACTCAACAGTGAGGCGCCAGCGGACAAGCAGCATAGGCTTCAGTCAAATCTCCATTGTATCTGATCCAGAGCTGCAAATCCTCTGCATAGATGTAGTTCTGCATTTCTACAGCCACCACTAGGGGGAGCTCACTGCATACTGTAGAGACCAAGGTAGAAACCATACGCAGTGAGCTCTCCCTAGTGGTGGCCGCAGAAAATCTAAATTGTATCATTTAACTGTGGCTTTGCTGGGGATTTGGACCTCTGTTTCAGAAAACATATATAAAAGGTATATTATAGAGCAGAATTGCCCAACCTGCGGCCCTCCAGCTTTTGCAAAACTACAACTCCTAGCATGCCTGGACAGCCTACAGCTACTAGGGCATGATGGGAGTTGTAGTTTTGCCACAGCTGGAGGGCCGCAGGTTGAGCATCCCTGTTATAGAGTTAATCAGCTCCGAATTTAGGACTGATTAATGGTGTTAGAAGGTGGATGTTCGCTGTAAAGGGGTTGTCGTCACTTTAGCAAATGACATTTATCATGTAGAGGAAGTTAATATAAGCCATTTGCTAATATATTATTATCCATTTTGCTTCCTTTGCTGGCTAGATTCATTTTTCCATCTTATTATGCACTGCTCGTTTCCATGGCTATGACCACCCTGCAATCCATTAGTGGTGGTCGTGCTTGCACCATTGGTGGCTGCGACCATGGGAGCGCACATAGGCTGGTGTTCTTCCTATATTGTGCAAGCACGACCACCACTGATGGATTGCAGGGTGGTCGTAGCTATGGAAACGAGCAGTGCATAATAAGATGGAAAAATGAATCCAGCCAGCAAAGGAAGCAATATGGACAATAACAATCTATTAGTAAATGGCTTATAGTAACTTTCTCTACATGATAAAATGTCATTTGCTAAAGTGAGAGAACCCCTTTAATGTTTCCATGGACCCTGTCTAGCTGGTGGATATGTTCATATGCAGACCCTGCAGTTCTGTGCACACCTCTGGGCACCGGAGAGCAAAGGCCAAACCTGCCCTTCCAATCAAGTGTCTACAAGGAAACCCAATCTACGGCGAGACCTCCCGCCGATCCCATCCGTGTTACTAGCGCTCTAAAATCATATATACAGATATACATATTTATAAAGTGATAAACTAATTAAAACATATTTGTATTTATTTATTTACCTCTTCACCACCCCCTGCTGGTACCGCCGCACATGGCTGCGGAGATTTCCGTTAACTATTCTGCCGTGACAGGAGCGACAATGAACACTGTACTGTTAATGTTCCTTGCATTACAATCAATTGTTCTACGTGAGAAAATGTCGCCGGTAAAGTAGCCCTGCAGCAAAATGTGCAATTCCAATACAGCAAGAGAACGCTCAGCTTTGGATTACTACTCTGAAGGGAGAATGGGGGTTATAGTGTCGATCGTGGAGTCTCGACCCCGCGTTTCCAAAAAATTAAGGCACGGATTTAAGGCAAATGGTTCAATGTCCGAGTCTCTGTGTGACGGTGAGGAGCCGAGAAGGCACAAATTTTGCAACCCTGGGTCCATTTCCGAATTCGCTCGGCATCCATATTGTGCGCTCAATCATCCAATCAAATAGCGAAGCACGTGGCCGAGACAAGTGCACTACGAAAACTGCCCGCGCTGACTAATTAGCGGCACCTTGCTCTCAACATCCAAGTCTATAAGGCACTTATTCTCTCCCCAAATCTGACTGGCGGAGGAGACTTGACGCCCGGGGTCCTCGGATCCATATTTCATAGAGCGGTCCAATAACTGCAAGACTTGCAAAGCTCCCCAAAAACCCACGCCCGTGACGAAGCAGAGCAGCCAGCAAGACGAACCCCACATCTTCTTGATTTCTTCAAGTCATAACAGAATTTTTCTTTCGACCTCCGCGGTTCTATGGTCCCTAAAATGTCCTAAAAAAAAATATTCTAAAATCTCTAAAGTGTAACTTGTAAAATTTGCACAATTATTCTCAATGATTTCACGTCATTAATACCAGCGACCTCGTCCACATGGACTCCGCAGTGCCCGGAGATTGGTCATAGTGCGATATTCAAGTTATGGTAAGGCCTTGAGCCGACCCAATACTGGGGAGTGGGGGGGAAAGCACTAAATCATGAACCCGACTTGCCCCAAATGCACCTTTCCACCTACTAAATTCAACTTTTTGAAAAAAAAAAAATAATAATAATAATTACAGCACCCAGCTGGCAACAGTTCAATCCCAACTGTGTCCGGCACATAGGGAGACAACCCAGTGTGTAACCCACATCACATGACTCCTGCACACCTTCCACCAAAAAACTAACAAAAAAAAAACCACCCAAAAATTCCTAACAACTGCAGGGAATAATGGCAACCGTCTGAAATATCACAACAAGCAAACTTGTGAATCATTAATACTTTTGCTAGTGCCCCCTATTGGCCGCAGGTCCTCGGTGGAGCTGATGAAGTTCATACCCCCTCACAAACTGAAAAAAAAAAAAAAAAAAAAAAAAAAAAAAGGGGGGGTTATCAACAATGAAATTTGAAAAATTGAAAATTCCTGTTAATTTTTTTTTTCTCCATTAGTTTCTTTTGGGGGGGGGGGGGGGGTTTCTAAAATTGTGAGGAATTCCCTCATTTTTTAGTGAATTTAAAAAATGAAAAATTCAAAAACATTTGTCCGAAATACTTAGGGTTTTGGTATCAGATCGGCAAAATGCGACCCACAAATATGGTGAAGGGCGAGGCCTTATGGATCAGGGGCTGCACACGCACCCTCGGCAGCAGTAGTAGAGGCCACGCCCACTCCCCTGTCTTTCCAGAGTCCAGCGCAGGTGTGAGCATGCTCAGCGTGATGAGGCCCCTCCTCCTGGCAGTCATTAGCTGGCAGTCCTGCGCTGCTTTAGTACACTGTACACGTCATCCACTCGGCTCAGCTTTTCAAAGAAGGGAAGGAGGTCCAGCAGCTCCGTGTCGCTCATGTCGTCAAACCAGGAAACTACGGGCACCTGCAAGAGACAAAAAAATGTGCTCCTTTTATATGCGCCAACATGGCGACACACAAGACTGCCGACCAGCAGGAACTATCCCGACTCCAAGAATGGCCGTGGAAAAGCTTTACCACTGTAAACTTTCTGCAGTAAACTAATAGACTTGGCCTTTCCACTGTGCGCCAGTTTCGAGACCTCTGCTTGCTTTCTGTGAAAGGGAACATTCTTGTAAGCATCCAGAGCATAGTTGCCAACAGTAACAAATTTGCTGGGACAGTCACTAATTTTCAGACACAGTCCCTTCAAATTTGGGCTGTCCCAGGCCAGAAATGGGCAGTGCTTATGTAAGCCTCGCCCAAAAATCTGTGTTCCTGCAAGCTTTGGGGTTGTTCCCGGAGGCTGGGCCTATTTGTCCTGAATTTACCAACTGCAAACCTGGTAAGTGCGCTGGAGGCTGACCTTATACGTCTCAAAGCTGAGGGTTTGTTACAGTTGAATCCAGTCTAGACAACTGCAAAACAGTTTAGACTTCTGACTGACACATTGTAACAAACTATCTGCACAGGAGAGAGATCTGCGACGCTGTTTACCGCATGGAGAAGTGTATGGGCTGGATGTAACAGTGGCTTAAAACTCTGGCTTAGAAAAGCATTGGGTCTGCACAATGTTCGCTCACTGACAGCAAGCAGAGAGGCTTAAAATAGTAAAAAATAAATAAACACAAAGTATTTGAATTGAATAAGATCTGTATGTGGTTGATCGACCCCCTCTCCCCCCATCTCCTAAGAACAAATCCCTAAATAGCCCCTCCTCCCCCCAATAACACTAGGTATCAATATAGCGTTAACAAGCCTCTAGTCTTGGCCTTTTTCACACAATCGTTTTCTTTTTTTTCCCGTTTACGGGCAGTTTTTTGCGTTCTGTATACGGAACCGTTCATTTCAGTGGTTCCGCAAAAAAAACAGAATGTACTCCGTATGCATTCCGTTTTCGTATTTCAGTTTTTCTGTTCCGTTGAACGATAGAACATGTCCTATTATTGCCCGCAAATCACGTTCCGTGGCTCCATTTAAGTCAATGGGTCCGCATTGGAACAGAAAAAAACGGAACAGAAATGGAAACATAAAACAGAACAACGGATCCGTAAAAAAAAAAACTGACTGCAAAACACTGAAAACGCCATACGGTCGCGTGAAAGAGGCCTTAATGGGATAAATCGGATTTGGCGGTATGTTTAGTGAATTGTATGATGAGCGGTTGCCTATTATAAACCAGTGCCACATTTTAGATTCCTGTTGGTGGATCCCAGTGTTTAAAGACCAGATCCACAAACAGGAATCTAAAATTTGGCAGCAGTTTATAATAGGCAACTGCTCATAGTACAATTCCCTAAACACGCCGCCAAATCCAAGCAGCTCTTTACCGATGGCCATGACCACAGGCTGGATAACCCTACAATGACTAACCAGCCCGCCTCACTCCCTGCCTTCTTAAAGGGACAGAAGCCTCTTAAAGGGGGTTATGCCATGATTAAAGTGAAAAATGAAAACCAGACATCATGCAGTCCATGAGAATTGCTTTCTAACAAAGCTAGAACCGGCCCTGTACCTCACATGGATCCAGAGATCTCCCCATTCATTACTTTGACTGTTCTGCTAGATTTATTTCAGGCTGGCAGCTCAGGAGGGGCGTGTCCATTCTAAGGGGGTGTGTCCTTTCTGTTGTAGCCCTTTCCTTGTAACTGACACAGCTGCTAACAGAAGATTTCAACTGAGCGCGTGCGACCTCCTCACTGAGGTGGACAAGAAATTATCAAAAGAGCAAACAGCAGGTGGCGCTATACACATACATTTTATTGAATAGCTCAGCGGCTATGCTAAATCTTTACAAAAGTCTTCACATAAAAAAATAATTTAGTAGCACAACCCCTTTAAGATTCTGCGTCTGAGGTCAGGACATACCGCATTATCTGGATGGAAGATATAGGAAGCCGGAGAATTGTCGAGAATAACCAGTTTATTGAGGTCCCGGCCCAGTCTGCTCAGGTCCTTGACGTAGTTGCCCCTATGGAAGGCACAAGATTCCCGGAAAAGACGGGCTCGAAATGCGCCCCATTTATCCAGCAGATCCGCAACTGGGTCAGCATACTGCAAACAGGAAAAGATGGGGCGTGAGAGGGCACGATGGATGGGGAGCATGGGGGATGCCCACAGGCTCAGACTACCACCAATATCCAACACTATGGTGCTCTATAGGCCTCATTTATCACAGCAGTCTAATGTTGCTCACAGCAACCAATCAGAGGTCAGCTTTCATTTTTACAGGGTAGCTTAAGAAATGAAAACTGTGCTCTGATTGGTTGGTAACTGAATCCCTCTATAACAAAATAAAAACTGCCTTGTTGCCCTTAGCAACCAATCACAGCAAAGCTTTCATTTTTCAAGAGCTCTCTAGGAAATGAAACCTGTGATGTGATTGGTTGCTGTGGGCAACAGAGACCGTTCCATAAATCTCTACGAGTATCTTAAAGGGGTTCTCCTAGATGTACCATCAATGTCAGATCGGTGTAGGGACCTGCACCTATCTCCAGAATGGGGCCCCTCAAATTGCAGACTTTTTCATACACAGCGTCCTCTCCATTCACCGCTATGAGACTTCTGCTATTTTTCGAACTCCAATAGTGGTGAATGGAGGGCGACTGTGCGCGCGGTGCGCCATCCTTCACTTCGGGGGCCCCATTCTAGAGATAGCTGCAGGACCCAGAGGTGGGACTCGCACCTTCCTGACATTTGTGGCATCTCCTAGCGACTTGCCACAAACTTTAAACAAGGAAAACCCCTTTAAAACCTTAACTCGTTGTCCATAGCAACCCCTCACAGTGCGCCAGTTGATACGGGCAACCAGGGCAATCTCAGGAACGCTCCATCGATATGATTGGTCCTTGAAGTGATGGGGTCAGCAGCAGGGGTGCACCACCAATGAGGCGAGGTGAGGCGAATTCCTCAGGAAGCACCAGGTAGGGATAAGAGGGGGGCAGCGGAAGGGCCATGGGCAATGAGCGCTTCCGATGTGAAAACGCTAATCTCTACATATTCAACTGCATCGCTGTATTCAGGACAGCAATACAAACGAGAGGCACAGGAGCATTTTTGTACTAGAACACTTCTAGGGACACTTGTTCTATAGGGGGCACTAAAAGGTGTTTTTTTTTTGTACCGTCACACATTAGAAGGGAATGTTTTTATACAGGCACACATTATAGGGGGAAAATGAGGGACATTATTACTATTGGGTGCACTGTTACCACATGGCAGAGAATTATTACTATTGGGACTTTTGGGAGGACTGTTACATTGGGAGGCACAGTATCAGCTTAGCACAGTTATTTTTGGAGGACACTGTGTTTACGGCACTATAAGTGTCAGGGGCACTATTTGCTGGGTGCAGTTATTTTGAGGGCACTGTGTGCCAATAATTATTTAAGGGGCGCCATCTGTGTGGTACTAGTATTTTCAGGTGGACTGTTTCTGCAGTGTAGTATTGGGGAGCACAGCGGGCACAGTATCGGGGATGGCAGGATAGGGTGTACAGAAGTTTGGAGGATGATGGAAAAGTAGTAAACTAAGAGATCTGTTTGTCAAACTCTGCAAAAATGAGACGTAGCTGAAAGAAGTCATCATGGCGGTCTGATCTGAATGGAGAAGAGGAGGACAGAGAACATTTACATCAGAGGAGACGTCACTGGATGTAAGAGGTATGTGGCGCTGTATTACCCTGCATGTTGTGTAGCGCTGTATGCAATGTTTTCCAGGGTCTTTAACAGTAGGCCTAAAGGGAAGGGGTTAGGTTAAGAGATTGGCAAAGGGGAAAGGGGGGGGGGGGGCATTTCAGTTTTTTGCCTCATTCAGCAGAAAGGCTAGGTGCACACCTGGTCAGCAGGGCTGGAGGGATTTTGGGGGCTCCATGATGCAGGTCTGAGCTCATGGATGCCGCCCCCCCCCCCCCCGATGTGATCTGCTTACAGATTAGGTTTGGGTGGACTTCCCCTTTAAGGCTCACCTTTGCCAGGCTTGCAGTGAATAGGACGCACTCAAACATTTCCCCCATTCTCCTCAGGAACTCGTCCACATGGGGGCGCTTTAATACGTACACCTGGGAGGGGAGGGAGAGAAAGAGATTTAAAAAAAAATTGTAAAACCAACTGCCAAAGAAGAAAGATCTGGGAATCTGAGGGCAGAAGATCGGGCCCCAGGTCATGGACGAGAAGAACTGACACCTTTTTCATAAAAAATACCAAACGGGGGTGTGGATTATATCCGATCCCTTCACAGTAGTTAGCCCTGACAACCTATCTGTACTTTCAATTTC
Source organism: Bufo gargarizans (assembly GCF_014858855.1). Taxonomy (NCBI): domain Eukaryota; kingdom Metazoa; phylum Chordata; class Amphibia; order Anura; family Bufonidae; genus Bufo; species Bufo gargarizans. The sequence continues at coordinate 31,162,518 of NC_058087.1, forward strand.
CTGGGTAGTCAGGCCAGCTACAGGTTCCCCCAGTTGCAACTTGCATGGTGGGAGTAGAAGTCTGAGACTGCATTTAAACCTGTAATATGATGTGGAGCGGGCACAGCCAGTGACAACCCTCATCATCAACTGTCCACCTACACAATCAGGTAAAATAAACCTAGAAAACAATTACACACTGAAACACTGAAGTACTACAACTCCCATCATGTCCAAGTAATGAATAAACACACGGTAAGGCACTAACGTACTACAACTCCGATCTTGTCCAAGGCCACTGGGGAAGGGGGGGGGGGGGGGGGAGCTCCAGGGCGCAGGGTGAATGATGCTGAAGACGGCGAGCAGCCAGGTATGTATAACGCACTTTATTTTCTAAAATCAGGTTATTCTAAACCTGGTTATCCAGAAGCTGTACACTGGGAAATTTCAGCTCTGAAGGCTGCAGGATTGTGAATGCAGCTCTGGAACATAATACATGCTGTGACTCAGGATCAGAACACGACGATCAGTCCACTGGAACGCCTCGTCGAGATCTCGTCGATTGAAGCCGGCGCTGACCACAAGTAATCAAGAATAGGATGAGAGGTGATATTGCAGCCTATCCTGGATTACTTGAAGCTAGCAGCGGCTTTAAGAGGTCACACAGACAATCGGACAGTCCTCGGGCTGCGATCAGGCGCTCCCTCCCTGAAAGTCACATGATTAGCGGGAGGATGGACAGAAGAGCCGCCGCCACTTACCTGATGAACCGTTCCATCAATCTCAACAGGAATGATAAAGTCGGCGTTATTAACCGGCTGCAAAAGAAAACCAAAACGACAGAGTGAGAATAGAGACAAACAGCGCCTCTCGTGTCCTCAGGCCATATGTGGTACTACAGCTCTGTCCTATTTACTTCAATGGAGCAGAGCTGCAGTACCAGACACAACCCATGGCCGGGAGAGGCGCCATTGCTCCAAAACCTGGAGAGCCTGCATGATATTAAAAGTAAACCTAACCTCCGCTCCGGCTGCAAACCAAGCCCAACCCCAGTAACCCCCAATATTTATTTTTTTTGTGGGGAGGGTCATAATCCCTTGTGATTAAGACCCTCTAAGAAATTAAACCCTGATGTAAATAAAACTCAAACACTGCATCATAAAAAATTCTGCCACTTTCTAATATACTTCTGTGAATATTTCTCCCTATATTTCACGATCTCTGCTGGCTGCCAGTGAATTGCAATAGTTCAAAGGTTGGTTACACAACCTGTACCCGTCTCAGCAGCCCAGGATACTGGATAGAATTAACAAAGCTTGTATTTCATCATGCCAAACTCCCCGCTTGCTGTCAGTGAATGGAAACATTCTAGCTTACACCTGCCCAAAACCTGTGCTCCTGACACTGAGGCAGGGCTTCTCATAAAACAGTGCTCTGTAAGACGGCAATAAGCCGCCACCTGTGCTTTTACTCACTGACAGCAAGCAGAGATCTTGACAATTATGAAAACTATAAATTCCTGTTGGAATAATAAATCCCAGTAAATAAAAAAAATGTACCTTGAACGAACTATGAACTAAAGTCTCATCCAGGTCGATGACCACACAGATCCTGCCCGCATCCTGCGCCTTCACCTCCGGCAGGAGATACTTGGTCACCTAAAAAGTCAAAAACAAGTTTAGAAACCTCTGGTTACTGCAGATGTCCGAGGCTGGTGGTGTTTTTTGGAAGGGTAGTTCTTGGTCACATCAACGGCGCCCCTGCTGGCCAGATATTCGTAAGCTAGGAGAAATTCCAGGACAGCCCTCGTCCTCTCCACTAGGTGGTGCTGTGTAAGTGTTAAACAGGAGACACCACATTAATTAGAAGTTGCTATAAACCTCTGTGGTCTCAAAAAGTTAATTAGTGCTATAACGAGGATTTTATCACAGTTATCGACCTAGAAGGATTCTGTAACCGCAAATTCTACAACTTGATGTCTTCTTTTTTCCACATCATACCGAACGCGAGTCGAAAAGGGCAAAAAGTCCTTTAATGACCTCTGAGGGGACATATGTGCCAAAAATATATATATATATAAAAAAAAAGTAAAAGTAAAAATGTATAATAAAATACAAAGAAAGGAAATAAAAACACAGGCACTAATCAAATCCATCGCCATTATCGCACCTTCCATGTAAACCTATAGCTAAGGGCTCGTTCACACGACTGTTGGTGTCCCATGCCCGTGCTGTGAACCGCAAATTGTGGTCCGCAATGCATGGGCACCTTCCGTGGGGAAGGCGCATGGGGATCGCAGACCCATTCACTTAAATGGGTCCGCGATCTCTCCACACTCCGTAGTCCTTCCATAGTGTTCCGTTCCGCATCTCTAGATTTGCAGACCCATTGAAATGAATGGGTCCGCATCCGTGATGCAGAATGACAAGGGAACGGTGCCCGTCTATTGCGGATTTGCAAATGCGGTCCGCAATACGGGAATGGGACACCAATGGTTGTGTGAACGAGCCCTAATACTGTATACATTAAAATGACCAACACAAAATAGGGAAAGCACTTTTATTATTTATTTTGCTGTCAGTTTGCATATAAAAAATAAAATAAAAAGCAATAGTTTGAAAACAAAATGACTTTTTGTAGTTTTTCCCAAATAGAACTAAAAAAAGGGAGAAAAAAAAATTCGCTAAAAAACCCCCATAAAAAAAATTACAAAATAAAAGCTTTATATGTGATGTATAAAAATTCACACGTCAGAGTTCGGTCAGTGATTCAGAGCCAAAACCAGGAGTGGATCTGAGCAGAGAACAGGAGCAGATCCTTCCCTTATACCTTATGTCTGTGGAGGCTCCAGTCCCGGTTTTTACCTCACAATCACTGACGTGTGAATGAGGCTTTAAAGGGGTATTCCGGTAGGTACACGTTATCCCTTATCCACAGGTTAGTGGTTAACTATCAGATTCGGGCCCTGTAGCCCCTGCGGCCGCTGCATTCATTTCCCCGGGAGTTCCGGGGATAGGAGAAAACTTCTACCTACCGGAGTACCCCTTTAAGATAAGGACAGGTTGGATACATTGTTGCACCTCCTTCTAATGTTGCGGGTTCTCATAGACACTGTAGCAATTCCCTGATGCAACATTGTTGCTGGAAGCCCCAGGAGGATCCTGGATGAACCCGACCGTCCGGTGATCTGTTACCAAACTCATTTTAGAGAATTGTTATTTTTGCGCTCCTTTTAGCATCTCAGAAGGTGGAGCCTCCCTTAAAGAAGTAGTCAAATGATCCAAGCAGCTGCGCTCACCTTGGGGACCGATCCATTCTCCTCGGTCAATAGGGGGGCGTTGTTATTAACAGGTAGGGGCTCGGCATCCTCCTGGCACAGGCAGCAGAAGAGGGAGTGGAAGATGCTGCGACTCCGAGGCTTCTTGGAGGATGAGGAGCTGTGAACAGCTGAGGATGAAGAGAAGACAAGAAGTGAGTCCAGCGGGGGGGCGATGGGGAGCAGTGCCCCTATAGCCTCATTATTCCAGGCATTATTAACCCCGTCCACTCAGGTTACAGACAGGAACTCATTTTCCAGTGATCGGATGAGTGGATGTCACCAACAGGTGGGGGAGGGATTACTGGATCCTTAAGAGATCAGCGCAGATCATCGCACCTTAATCCGACCGCTCTTAACAAGATGTAATTAAACAGGAGAGAGATGGACGTCACACAATGGGTTATCTGTGAGCTGAAATCCGGGATTCACTCCAGTGTATCTAAGCTAATACGGTCTATTGAGCTGTATACTGTCTGCTATGCCGATGTATCTAAGCCCATCAGGTGTGATACTGTCTACTGAGTTGTGCATCTAAGCCTATTATGTCAGGTACTGTCTGCACTGAGCTGTATCTAAGCCTACCACGTGTGATACTGTCTGCACTGAACTGCATCTAAGCCTACCACGTGTGATACTGTCTGCACTGAGCTGCATCTAAGCCTACCACGTGTGATACTGTCTGCACCGAGCTGTAGCTAAGCCTACCACGTGTGATACTGTCTGCACTGAGCTGTATCTAAGCCTACCACGTGTGATACTGTCTGCACTGAGCTGTATCTAAGCCTACCACGTGTGATACTGTCTGCACTGAGCTGTATCTAAGCCTACCACGTGTGATACTGTCTGCACTGAGCTGTATCTAAGCCTACCACGTGTGATACTGTCTGCACTGAGCTGTATCTAAGCCTACCACGTGTGATACTGTCTGCACTGAGCTGCTGTATCTAAGCCTACCACGTGTGATACTGTCTGCACTGAGCTGCTGTATCTAAGCCTACCACGTGTGATACTGTCTGCACTGAGCTGTATCTAAGCCTACCACGTGTGATACTGTCTGCACTGAGCTGTATCTAAGCCTACCACGTGTGATACTGTCTGCACTGAGCTGCTGTATCTAAGCCTACCACGTGTGATACTGTCTGCACTGAGCTGTATCTAAGCCTACCACGTGTGATACTGTCTGCACTGAGCTGCTGTATCTAAGCCTACCACGTGTGATACTGCCTGCTGACCTGCTGTATCTAAGCCTATCATGTGTGATACTGTCTGCTGAGCTGCTGTATCTAAGCCTATCATGTGTGATACAGTCTGCTGAGCTGCTGTATCTAAGCCTACCATGTGTGATACTGTCTGCTGAGCTGTGTATCTAATCCTATCCTGTGTGATACTGTCTGCTGAGCTGTGTATCTAATTCTATCCTGTGTGATACCGTCTGCTGAGCTGCTGTATCTAAGCCTACCATGTGCGATACAAACTTCTGGGTTGGTATATCTAAGCCTACCATGTGTGACACTGTCTGCTGAGCTGCTGTATCTAAGCCTACCATGTGCGATACAAACTTCTGGGTCGGTATATCTAAGCCTACCATGTGTGATCAAATGACATACATGATCTCAGCACAACGTGTAAAAAGCTGAACGTTGGCTTCTCACTAGTCACCAAGAGTAGCATGACCGACTACTATCACTCCCATTTTTCCTGAGTGGGAGTTGTCCACACTCTTCCTATCAGTTAGCGGATAGTGTCTGTAATCAGATCTTATTGCTGTACGTTGTTTTTCAGGTCGTGGAGTTCAACCATGCGTTACGCTCAAGACAACGCCACCCCTCCCAGGAATGTCACCCCTACACGGTTAATGCCTAAGGCTACTTTTACACTAGCGGTTTCAATTCCGCTATTGAGATCCGTCCTAGGAGTGCACCAAAATGCATTCCGTTCCCTTTGGTTGCGTCCCCATCACGGAGAGAGAGAAAAACGCTGCTGCGTTTTTCTGTCTGCGATGTGGTGCGGAGCAAGACGGATCCATCCTGACACACAATGTAAGTCAATGGGGACGGATCCGTTTTCTCCGACACAATAGAAAACGGATCCGTCCCCCATTGACTTTCAATGGTGTTCAAGACGGATCCGTCACCGCAATAGAAGACATAATACAACCGGATCCGTTCATGACGGATGCATGCAGTTGTATTATTGTAACGGAAGCGTTTTTGTGGATCCATGACGGATCCGCAAAAAATGCTAGTGTGAAAGTAGCCTAACATGTCTGGTTAACCCTTTCACTCCCACCACCGCAATACATGCCTCAGGAGGCGGCACGGCGCCCACGACCTGCATACAATAGACACCCTCAATGCGAAGGCGGCAAGAATGGGGGGTGACACCAGGAATCAGGGACTGTGTCTTAGTGCCTCGCCAGCAGTGAAGAGGTTAACCCTAGTCCAGCTGTGCAGTCAGTCAGTAATCCACTGCTACAAGCTGCACTTTTGTGAAGAGGTTAGAGTTACCATCTGGCGGCACCAACCTGCAACCTTCAGCATCTGGCTGCGCTCAAGGTTTAGTGATCTGCAACCTGCAGCTCTCCAGCTGTTGTGAAACTACAACTCCTATTATGCTCTGCCAGTATGCAATAGTAGGATACCATATAACAGCCCCCGCTGGCTGTAAGGCAACTGGCTGTTGCAGAAGACCCCCCATTGTCCAGTAAGAGCCCAGGTATGCCAAGCACTATTCATAGGTGAAGCTCCAAATCTGCTTGCAAGTCCCTGTTATCAGTCATTTCAGGCTGGAGAGAGGATGGCTGTAGCCGGTGCCGCATCGGCCATGAGGCGAGATGAGAATCTCCCCTCAGGCGACCGGCCAGTAGAATGCACAAGAGCTCACAACCTCCGACGCTGGGTGTTCAGTGGTGCGATCACGTGGTGGCGCTGCCTTAGCCTGCACCGGGAAGCGGCCTCTTCCGGCCTGTGGCCTGCCCGACAGACAGCGGCAGAGAAAGAGAGTGATGTCTAAGGCTGGGTTCACACCTGAGCGTTTTACAGCGCGTTCCTACGCGCTGTAAAACGCTCAACAAGGAGAAACCAATGATTCCCTATGGGAATGGTTCACACTTGGGCGTTTTACAGCGCGTACGATCGCGCTGTAAAACGCCCGACGCTCCAAAAAGTACATGAGCGACTTTTGGGGCGTTTGTGGCCATAGGACACTGTAGTGAATCACACAAACGCGCGTCAAACGCGCGTTTACTATTACAAAAACGCGCATAAAAATGCGCGTCAAAAACGCGCGTTTGCGCAACGCTCAAGTGTGAACCCAGCCTTATATATAGCGGTATTACTGGGGGAACTACAGCAGTAAAGAGAGCATTATAATAGAGGAGGCAATAGAATACAGGCAGCCCTACAGCCTGTGGGGGGCGGGGTGGGGCAACATAATACAGGGGACACTACAGGGGGTATTATATGACAGACCGCCGCACTACAGCCTGGGGGGGGGGGGGGCAACATAATACAGGTGGCACTATGGGGAGCACTGCAGCACTATAGGAGGTATTAGATGACAGGCTGGAGCACTTTAATACAGGGGATCATTTTAATACAGAGGGCATTATAATAAAGGGAGCACAGTGAGGGGGGATTTTAATACGGGCCAGAGCAATAGAGGGTACATTATAATACAGGAGGCCCTAAGGGGGAACGTAAGCATGCTGGCCCTACAGGGGGTCATTATAACAACAGGGTGCACTGGTGGGGGCTTTATAACTAATGGGGCTATAATAGGGGACACTTAAAGGGCCTTATTACAATTGCAGGCATTGGGGGGGGCACAATATAGAGAGCACTACTACTAATGGGGGCACTCTTGGGGTGCATTATTGCTATTGGGGGTAGTGTAGGGAGCACTATTGAGCGCAGTCTGGTAGCACAATTACTATGGCGGGGACTGTCTGTATGGCGCTTATTGTTGCAGTATAGTATTTGCGGGCATTGAGCAGCACAGCGGGCACAGTATTGGGGTTATCAGCAACATGACAATGTTCGGGCACCAGGAGGAAGAAGATGATGTGACCCAAGATGTGTGTGTTCCAAGCTCTACAGATTCAGGTGAAAGTTGTCATGGTGGTCTGGTTTGAATGGAGAAGATGAGGAAAGAGAATGTCTACATCACTGGATGCAAGAGGTATGTGGCTCTTAAGTCCTATGCTGCGGAGTTACTGGCCCTTTAAGAGATGCTTGATTATAGTTTTTATACAAGCTAAATTAATTTCATCCATAAGGGACATTATTTTGGGTCTAAAAACATAAAACTGCCTAATGTGAAACACACTGCACACAATGCAAGGCGGCGGCCACTCGTGTTCTGTGGTGACACCCCCCCCCCCCCCTCCCTCCACTATCCTTTTTGGCTCCGACGTTTCATTCATCCACTGACTACAAAGTATCCAGAGGACGCCCCCGGCCCCTCCCTCACTTCTGTTTCCATGACGCCCCAATGTTTTTCCTCTATCCATCTTCCTTTCTCCACTTTTAGTGCCAACCTTTTGCTCCCATGATGCTCCGCTGCGGACCCCCCCCCCCCCCCGTCTTGCAGGCATATCCGGCCTTTGCAGCTCTGCCAGAATACACAGAGGGAGGAAGACCCTGGAGCCGAGAATATTAAACAGTAGAGATGGCCTTGCGGTTCGCCCGGGGGTCGTTTCGCAGTGATCTTTGATCGTTCGCGATTCGCTGAACGTGCGAACATATGGCGATATTCGCACGGGCCATATTTTTTTGCATAGCGCCGAACTTTGACCCATGGCACATCCATCAGGTGGGACAGGACAGCCAATTGAGACATTTCAGCACATGGCCACCCCCCCAACCCTATAACAGAACCCGACCTGGCCGCCATTTTACATGATGTGTTTTGCCAGTGTAGGGAGAGGTTGCCGTGTGGAGCAGGGACAGGGGTGCGATATACTTAGAAATTATATTATAGTGCATTTGTATTGAGCAGCAGTCGTGTGCGGTTCTGCTGCGATACGGCAGTTATACAGAGGGACAAGCGCTATTGGAACAACTAATTGCAATGGGTGCGATATACCTGTTGCCCCCAAAAAACAGCTTGAGGCCTGCGATATACCTGCTTCCATCAAATACTGTTCTTCTCTAGGGACTTTGTTACAGGGTCATTTAGAAAATGACAGGCAGAGGAAGAGGCAGGACGTTCCGCAGGGGTGGTAGGGGTTGGGCAGGTGCACCAGGCCGGAGCCTAAGTGGGAAGTTGGAGCAGGCGCGTGCGATTACTTCAAAGCCTTCCGCCTCATCCGCTGGATCAGCACTCTCCTTACTTACTCTGCTGTGTGCACCCCCAAAGACACCACCACCACCATATCCCCTCCACTCGAGTCACAGGAATTATTTTCCCATCCATTCCCAGACCTTACCGATGCACAGCCATTCTTGGCATCGGATGAGGAGGTAGCAACGGCCGCCACCCAGCGGTCTGACGACAGTACCCAGATCAGCCCAAGGAGGGAGGTCCCCGGTGTTGCTGCCTACTCCGAGATCTCTAATGTCAGTGGTGGTGAAAGTGACGATGATGAGGTGTCGATGGATGTCACATGGGTGCCCACAAGAGAGGAAGAGGAGGGGAGTTCGGAGGGAGAGACGGAGCAGCAGAGAGGGAGGAGAAGGAGAAGCAGGCAGAGCGCGCAGTGCACAGGAGGCAAAAAGCAAACGTATCTGGAGCGAGCCATCCACCTTGCACGGTCACATCTGGCGCTCCCAGGACGCCGGCACATGGCTCCGCAGTGTGGGCTTTTTCTAACGTGTCAGCTGCTGACAATAGTGTTGCCATCTGCAGCCTGTGCTGTCAACGCATAAGTCGCGGTAAGCCCAACACTCACCTAGGGACGACCGCCTTAGGCACCTGGCCTCCCATCACCGAGCCCAGTGGGAGCAACGCCGTCAGAACCCACAAAGCCACACACCTGGCACTCCACGTCCTGCCTCTTCTCCGTCTCCTCTCCCCTCCAATTTGTCCTCCGCTCCACCTTCCACCGTGCCGTCATCGCGTATATCTGGCAGAAGGCAGGCTTCCGTGGCCCAAATGTTCGAGCGTAAAAATCCTCTTGCTCAACGGTTGACCGCTGGCATGTCAGTACCAAGATACATCTGACCACAGACACGTGGTCTAGCAAACACGGGCAGGGAAGGTAGATAACTTTTACTGCCCACTGGCCGTCAAACATGCAACCCGTGGTCCCGTGTGGATTTGGTGTTACCGCCACGGATTGCATGCAGGCCTGCCTCTTCTTCTACTCCATCCTCCGTCTCCTCCTCGGCTGACTCCTCCTTTTCCACTGCTACCGCCTCTTCCGCTGCACCCCCCAAGCTCTCAGAACTTATTCGACGTGCCAGGTGAGACGTTGCCATGCTGTGCTGCGGCTGTTGTGCCTGGAAGCCAAGAGCCACACCGGTCCTGCACTGCTTTCAGCTCTGCGGTCACAGGCCGATCAGTGGTTAACAACGGTGCCAATCTGCTGAGCGCGCTGAAACAGGGCAAACTGACACACGTGCCGTGCATGGACGCGGCAGCACGATAGGGAGCAAGGTCACATTTTACTCCAACCCCATCCAAAGCATTCAAAATTCTGCAGGCTTCTCAGGTTGAATGACCTGGCAGCTAACAGCAGCCCTGCTGCTCCAGTGTCTGCACGCTCTTCTGGGGAGCACTAAGACTGTACTACAGGTACTTGCCAAGAAGTCTAATCAAGTTGCAGGCAGAAGAGTGTATCTTTGGAGGTGACTGGAGTACACTTGCCGAACTTTCCAGAAAAAGAGGGAATCTCCTAAACTTCCTGAGGAGTTGGTAAATCTCCTGGGTGCCCACATACTCGCCACTCCGTGTTCCTGCGCTTCCCTCCAGTACAGGCGTCATCACAAAGCGGTGTCAGGACGGGACCTGTCTAACTGGGGAGGTCTCTTTTTATAAGGTAACCTGGGATGTGAATTTTTAGGGGGTTGGGTCTGGGGTCTGAATTTATCTAGAAGGGTCTGCTCTGGGGTCCTCATCTATTTAGTTTTTTTTTTAAAGTAGCAATAAAAACATCTTGGGGGGTATGGTCTGGGGTCTTTTTTTTATTTATTTTTTTAAGGGGGCCTGATTTGTTGTCCTTATTTGGAGGGACTTTCTTTAGGGGGTCTGGCCCAGGTTCTCTATAAGTTTAGCGGGTCTGGGTCTATTTGTTTCAGGGGTCTGTACCCATATTAGGATGTGGGGTCTTTCGGAGTCGCAGGTCATCTGAAATCTACCACCTGTCACATCTGAGATTCTGACTGCTGTTCTGTCCACCATGCTGTACACTGCAGCACTGACTGCATAAAAGCCTAATATAGGCAGGAGGTTGGAGCATGTAGAGAGGATTACAGTTAGGGCAGAATAATTACTAAACCACCAGTGAGAAAACGATGATGACTGCTGCCCAGGGACTGAGGGGGAGGGGCCTCAGCTAGGGGGAGGAGCCTCTGCTACAGGGAGGGGCCCGGAGATAGAAAACAAGCGCAGAATTCCAGTCACACCTTTCAGGAGAAGTTTACCCAGAGCAATAAAGCAAACGAGGCCACGAGGAAGTGAGAGGAGAAGCCTCCGTGGTTACTCATTAATGGCTGTGAACGTGCACAAAATCACAAATGCCGAGATCATCACCCCCCCCCCCCCTTCCCCTCAAGGACACCCAGCTTTCCCAGACCCCGGATGAGAACATTTATGTTGATCTGCAATAGCTCAAGATCAGAAGAATATAACGTCCACATAGTGACGACCAGGGGCGGAGACAGGGCCATAGACCTTACAGGGAAATTTCCCAGTGGGCCGATGCCCAGGGGCCGTCTGAGCCCTCCTCACAGACGGCCAGTGGAAGTTTTGGGGGATGTATTTTGTGCTGCACTGTGGTATGTGGCTCTGTCGGGGCGGTATAATGTGCCGCAATATGGTGTTCATGGCTCTGCCTTCCATAAATTTGCACACGACTACAAAACGGGGCCACTTTTAGTATTTTTTTCAGGACCATTTTAAGTTCCCAGTCCGCCTCTGGTGACGACACCTCTGCTCTGCGATACACTAGTCCCCGTGTGTATATATATACTCCTGGCTCTGCCTCTGCCGCTGCTGTCATCTCCTGTATCCTGCCAGAGGGAGACCCGGCCGACGAGCTGCTGTTCTCTGTCATCAGTCACTGGAGCCTGGAAAAGCTGGGTGATAAATCCTGTGGATGAACTGGAGGCCGCACCGGATGTCACCCCCAATTCTCAGAAAGAAGACCAGGATTTAGAGGGACATCATCTCATTATCCTGTACCCCAAGTGTCAGCGTCATTATCCTGTACCCCAAGTGTCAGCGTCATTATCCTGTACCCCAAGTGTCAGCGTCATTATCCTGTACCCCAAGTGTCAGCGTCATTATCCTGTACCCCAAGTGTCAGAGTCATTATCCTGTACCCCAAGTGTCAGCGTCATTATCCTGTACCCCAAGTGTCAGCGTCATTATCCTGTACCCCAAGTGTCAGCGTCATTATCCTGTACCCCAAGTGTCAGCGTCATTATCCTGTACCCCAAGTGTCAGCGTCATTATCCTGTACCCCAAGTGTCAGCGTCATTATCCTGTACCCCGAGTGTCAGCGTCATTATCCTGTACCCCGAGTGTCAGCGTCATTATCCTAGTAGTAGGTGGGGGGGGGGGGAAGCATTAGTCTCATCCTATCTAGTCGGGGTGCAGTAACCCACATGTTCTTTCTATGCGGACCGATGCTAACTCTCTCCTATGTGAATGGTCATGCTGTCATTGAAATTTTTTTCATAGCCTGGGTGATAAATGACGGGTGAGATATACGGTTACAGCGCCATTTCTCTCATTGATCGCTTGTCCTGACATCGGCTCAAATCAATCCAGACGAGTTCTCATGTGACCACTCACCTATCACAAGGCAGGGTGAATTGCCTTTCAGGTGCCTGGGAGAGCTGGGTGACGACTGGGAGAGCTGGGTGATGACTGGGAGAGCTGGGTGACGACTGGGAGAGCTGGGTGACGACTGGGAGAGCTGGGTGACGACTGGGAGAGCTGGGTGACGACTGGGAGAGCTGGGTGATGCCCCCTGCAGGCATGGTACTTTCGATTTCTATCTATGGAATCATACCACCCAGTGCTGACTGGCATACAGACCCAGCTAGATATGCAACAAGGGATCTATGCCTGCATTGCTGTTCAGGAGTCTGGGAAAGCCTTCGCTACCTTCTCCTTCTATTACATCTGTATATGGAAAAGCTGGGTGACCCCAGTGTTATACTATTAGACCTCACATAGGGATCGTCTGGAAAGCACTTTCCCAGGATCAGATGCAGTCAAGAAATATTTAACCACTGGACAAAAGAGGACGATGTCTTCTCCGTCCATATTCAGCTAGATTATAGATAGGGCAGAGTATTTATTTCCAGGACACTGTATTTCCCGGGAGGAGCCCCCTTATATGAGGGGACGTGAGGGACACAACGTCTGGGAACCTCTCAGGCGCCTCCTGTGCACACCGCGCACCTCCCTGCGTGGGCAGCAACAATGTGAACTGCAGCCACACCCGAACACCCTGCCAGGACGCATGCAGCTCCCAGAGACCGCAGAGTATGAGGACTGTCCCCGAGTCTGGTTCTGGGAAAGCTGGATGACAAACAATGTGGTCAATGAGGTTACCAAAAAGCTCTCCAAGAGTCCAAAGCCACCCAGGACTGCACTGTAACCAGGCAGATGTCATTCAGGACTCAGGGAAAAGCTGGGTGACCTCTCCTATCTGTGCCCATATTAGTTGTTCTGGACATGGAAGCGACTCAGCTTTCTCAGAAACGGATACAAGTAGCGAACATCTGACCAAACTCAAGTCAGTCGTTCACACAGCTTTCCTGGGGCCCCGGGAGCAAATCTGCCCCATGCCACATCACTGCCTAATGAGATTTTACACTGAGGACTCTGGGAAGGATGGGCGACTATAGCAAAGCATGGAAGGCCAATACGGACCCAGCAGCTACCCAGCTTTCCCAGCTTCTGAACGGCAAATCTTTTGTTTTCCCTTTACTTTTACATGTTAACTTATTATAAAGAAGTGGAAGGGAAAGAGTTAAACATGTCGTGCCCTGCCATGCTCTTACTCCAAAAATCGGCACCCGACACCTTTTTTTCAGGTTACTGGACCTTTAACAAAAGACGAGCATCAGCACATTTGATTTGCTCATCAACCCAGTGTCTGCGCATCGGCCGCCGCTGCGCGTTTTTTATGAAATCTTTATTATCCGGTAAAGCAGTGAATCAAATGAAATCAACAACGATACGAGAGGCATGAGGTGCGATCGCAAATGTTCACACATCACGCAGTCAGTTTAGTAACAATCCTTTAATTTAGCATCATAGATATCTGCTTGCTGTCAGTGAGTTGAAGCATTACTGCTTACATCTAGAAGCTAAAAACCTGTACAGACCTAATAATATTTTTCACAATTGAGAGGCTGCTACACAAAATGCACGAGGTAAGCAGTTTTCAAAGATAAAATCAGGTGTGGATCATAACAGGAGAGAGTATTAAGGGCGGACACAACTTCTCCAGTTCTTTTCAATCCACTCCTCGTCTTGGCTTTAAAAAACGCATTTAAAAAAAAACTGAATGCGTGACAGCGCCCCGAGAGCGGAAAACATCCGCAGCACAAATTGCTCCTGTCCTGAGAGATTGTTACAATGTATCAATGCAGTAAAATGTATCAGTCTGGGGTTCTTTGGTCACAGAGGATTCTCTACATTGGGTACAAATGTAGCAAACCCTCAGCTGTGGTTTAGGTCTATACAGCCTCTAGATATAAACAAGGGTATTTCCATTCGCCCGCAGCAAGCAGACATAATGAAAAGGATCAGGAACTGAAAAACAAAATATATTAGAAAGTTGCAGAATCTAACTCATAGTAGTTATATTCTTGTACATAGGAGCAGTATTATAGTAGTTATATTCTTGTACATAGGAGGCAGTATTATAGTAGTTATATTCTTGTAGATAGGAGCAGTATTATAGTAGTTATATTCTTGTACATAGGAGCAGTATTATAGTAGTTATATTCTTGTATATAGGAGCAGTATTATAGTAGTTATATTCTTGTACATAGTAGCAGTATTATAGTAGTTATATTCTTGTACATAGGGGCAGTATTATAATAGTTATATTCTTGTACATAGGAGGCAGTATTATAGTAGTTATATTCTTGTACATAGGAGGCAGTATTATAGTAGTTATATTCTTGTACATAGGAGGCAGTATTATAGTAGTTATATTCTTGTAGATAGTAGCAGTATTATAGTAGTTATATTCTTGTACATAGGGGCAGTATTATAATAGTTATATTCTTGTACATAGGAGGCAGTATTATAGTAGTTATATTCTTGTACATAGGAGGCAGTATTATAGTAGTTATATTCTTGTACATAGGAGGCAGTATTATAGTAGTTATATTCTTGTAGATAGGAGCAGTATTATAGTGGTTATATTCTTGTACATAGGAGCAGTATTATAATAGTTATATTCTAGTACATAGGAGCAGTATTATAGTAGTTATATACTTGTATATAGGAGGCAGTATTATAGTAGTTATATTCTTGTACATAGGAGCAGTATTATAGTAGTTATATTCTTGTACATAGGAGCAGTAATATAGTAGTTATATTCTTGTACATAGGAGCAGTATTATAGTAGTTATATTCTTGTACATAGGAGGCAGTATTATAGTAGTTATATTCTTGTACATAGGAGCAGTATTATAATAGTTATATTCTAGTACATAGGAGCAATATTATAGTAGTTATATTCTTGTACATAGGAGCAGTATTATAGTAGTTATATTCTTGTACATAGGAGCAGTAATATAGTAGTTATATTCTTGTACATAGGAGCAGTATTATAGTAGTTATATTCTTGTACATAGGAGGCAGTATTATAGTAGTTATATTCTTGTACATAGGAGGCAGTATTATAGTAGTTATATTCTTGTACATAGGAGGCAGTATTATAGTAGTTATATTCTTGTACATAGGAGGCAGTATTATAGTAGTTATATTCTTGTACATAGGAGGCAGTATTATAGTAGTTATATTCTTGTACATAGGAGGCAGTATTATAGTAGTTATATTCTAGTACATAGGAGCAGTATTATAGTAGTTATATTCTTGTACATAGGAGCAGTATTATAATAGTTATATTCTAGTACATAGGAGCAATATTATAGTAGTTATATTCTTGTACATAGGAGCAGTATTATAGTAGTTATATTCATGTACATAGGAGCAGTAATATAGTAGTTATATTCTTGTACATAGGAGCAGTATTATAGTAGTTATATTCTTGTACATAGGAGGCAGTATTATAGTAGTTATATTCTTGTACATAGGAGGCAGTATTATAGTAGTTATATTCTTGTACATAGGAGGCAGTATTATAGTAGTTATATTCTTGTACATAGGAGGCAGTATTATAGTAGTTATATTCTTGTACATAGGAGGCAGTATTATAGTAGTTATATTCTTGTACATAGGAGGCAGTATTATAGTAGTTATATTCTTGTACATAGAGGGCGGTATTATAGTAGTTATATTCTTGTACATAGAGGGCAGTATTATAGTAGTTAGGTATAACAGGTATAGCTATTCTATTCATTTTAGTTTGTTAAAGTATCACTTTCCTCCGCTCATAGCACAGTCCTCATATTGTTGCTGCAGGGCACATGGTCCGTCATGGTTATGTCAGTGACATTAGTTGCATCAGATCAGTTGACAGTTAGAAACCACAGTGATTTTTCCTTCCATAGATAAGATTTTGTGGTCGCTACACATACTGATCTAAAAGTGTTGGACAGAACTGGAGGAAATTACATTTTAGGGCTCATGCACATGAACGTGAACGTGTGCGGTCTGCAAACAGCTTGAATAGGTCCGTAATCCGCAAGATACGGAGTGTTGCGGAGGCAAGGAGCGAAAGCCCACGTAAGCACTACGGATCGCCTCTGTTGGATTTTGTTAAGTGCCTCTGCACCTCAAGAAAATACAACATTTCCGCATCTGAAAACAGCGGCCAAAAGGCCGGTGCCCGTGCATTGTGGAATGCTATTTGTGGGTCCGCAGCACAGGCCGCACACTGTTGTGTGCATGAGCCCCTTGCCATGTTCGGGGAGATGCATGGAGCCTGGAGGCCACTGTCAGATTATCCTATTATACTTGATTACAGGACACTTACCTTAAGGTCCTTTTCCATGGACCGATTATCAGGCACATTATCTGGGGGTAAACATATATATAAAATGTAGAAGATCCACACAAATTTGTTTCTACACCAAAATCTGCATGTCTTACTTGCGTTTTTTGGTGCAGTTTTGCCTCAGATCTCAGACTTCCATTGAAAAGGGTAAACTCCGTACCAGAAATTGAGCTGCTGTGGATTTCAGAATCCGCACAGCAGGTGAATAGTGTTGAGCGCGAATATTCGTACTACAAATTTTTATTGCCAATATCAGCACTTCGAGAATTCACGAATATTTAGAATATAGCGCTATTTATTTGTAATGACGAATATTAGTTTTTTTTTGGACCAAATATATTGGACCAAATTTCATTTTTATGGTCCAATATACAGGTAAAGACCATACAGATAGTTTAGTAGGGAGCAATTTAGTAAATGTATTAATGCTCATTTCTGCAGGTCAAAAAGAGGGATATTTAGGCTGGGTTCACACCTGAGCGTTTTACAGCGCGTTCCTACGCGCTGTAAAACGCTCAACAAGGAGAAACCAATGATTCCCTATGGGAATGGTTCACACTTGGGCGTTTTACAGCGCGTACGATCGCGCTGTAAAACGCCCGACGCTCCAAAAAGTACATGAGCGACTTTTGGGGCGTTTGTGGCCATAGGACACTGTAGTGAATCACACAAACGCGCGTCAAACGCGCGTTTACTATTACAAAAACGCGCATAAAAATGCGCGTCAAAAACGCGCGTAAAACGCGCGTTTGTGCAACGCTCAAGTGTGAACCCAGCCTTAAGGATTAAAGAGGGACAGAGGGACTTGGGTCAAAAAGAGGGACACCTGGGAGGCATGCTTATGTAGGCCACACATGGGGCCCACTGCCAAAATCAGACCAGGGATAGGACCAAGTGTAGATGCCCAGCAACAGAGACCAGATTCACGAAAAAATGTATTTACATGTGTACGATACTTGCCGCCATTGTACGGTTGTGTCATCAACTAAACCACCCAATGACTTATGATTCCACATGGAGACCGACCCCAAAAATAAAGGAGGCAGGGGCACCATCACTAGAGCTCATTACAAGTCAGTCAATGATTCGAGCTGTAGAACGGTTAACAAGCTTAGGGCTCATGCACACAAAAGTGCAATTTGCAGAACAGGCCGCCCATTAAAGAAATACCTATTCTTGTCCGCGAAACGGAATAGGACATGTTCTTTTTTTTTTATTCGCGGGGCTGCGGAATGGAGCAATGGATGCGGATAGCATACGGAGCGCTGTCCGCATCTTTTGCGGCCTCATTGAAGTGAATGGGTCCGCATTTGAGCTGCAAGAAATGCGGCATGAGCCCTTAGGCAGAGTTCACATCACCGTTTCATTTTCCATTCTTCTGATCAGTCATAAGAACATAAAAAATAAAGAACGGTTCCAGAGGATCAGTTATGTACATGTGGCATCCGTTTGAGCCATTTCCGTCCGAGATCCGTTTTTTTAGACAGAAAAAAAAAAAGTTCTGCATGCAGGACTTTTTTTTTCCGTCTATAACAGGAAATGGCTCAAACGGATGCCAAATGTACATAACTGATGCTTAGGATCTGTTTATTTATTTATTTTTTTCTGCTCTTTTGATGCATCAGAAGAACAAAAAATGAAACATTGATGCAAACTCTTCCTACTGATCCGACTTGTATCTGCCCCTAGGACACCCCCGACCAGGGATGTGTCCCAGATAACGTCTGATCTGCCTACTTACATACATTACTGGACAACTAGACAGTGGGAAAGCTGGGTGGGCTGCTCGATTACATGCAGACCTGCCCTTCAGGAGCCTGGGAAAGATATAATGATGGTGATGATTATAGGGCACAGCGGCGACTTCCAGCAAAGCCTACAACACGGGGCAAGTAATATGGCTACTGGAAAAATGTTTCAAGTCTATAACGAGGAGAAGAAGCCTGGCCAGACCCCGTGCAGATCTGCAGAAGATTTCACCTACAATACTGACCAAGAGATGGGACCTGGGGCTTGCACCATATATCAGGTCTTGTGTGGCCGAGTCATCTAATAGGGAGCCCTATGTATACGTGTAACGTATAGGCTGCAGTACACGGGCTCGGATCCAGTGTGCACAGAAGCACTGGGGTAAACTGGACCAAGTCAGGAAACAACAGCAATTCAGTCTCTAATGTTCTCAGCAGTTAAGGCCTCATGCACACGACCGTTGTGTGCATCCGCGTCCGTTCCGTCATTTTTCACAGTTTAGCGGAGGTCCAATTCATTTCAATGGAGCTGTGAAAAATAAACTGATAGTCCTCCGTTTTTTCTCCGCCTCCGTGATTCCAGTCTGTCAAAAAAATATAACCTGTCCTATTCTTGTCAGTGGAAAACGGAGGACGGACCCATTCAAGTCAATGGGTCATTAAAAAAAAAAAAAAAAAAAAAAAAAAATGATGCACAACTCGTATGTCATCCGTGTCCACGTCCATTTTTTCTAAAAGACCTTGATGCAATAAAATTACACTTTTCATTAACCTTCCTTTTTTTTCCCCCTGTCAGACAAAAAAAAAGGAAGACACAAGGAGACGCAACTGAAGCAAAATCGGACACGGACCACTAAAGCCAAATCACTGACAGTGAAAAAACACTGTCGTGTGCATGAGGCCTAAAGGGGCTTTCCAGAACATTGCTAATAAAGGGACGTTGTCTGAGCTGAGGGCAGCATGTTATAGAGGGGGAGCTGAGCAGATTCCTATATAGTTTTATAGGAAAAGAATCAGCAAAACTTGTGTTTTTTCATTTTATTTCCTGCTCATTCTGGGCTTTGTAGTCCGGGAGGCGGTCCTATCAGTGATTGATAGCTATCTGTGTATACAGTCCTAGAGGGAAGGCTGTCAATCACCGATAGGACCGGCTCCTGGACTTCAAAGCCCAGAATGAGCAGAGATATAAATGAATGAAATGCAACTTGTACCAAATCTTTTCCCACAAAGCTATATATTAATCTGCTCAGCTCCTCCTGCTCTATAACATGCTGCCTGCAGATTAAGCAGCGTTTTTTTTTTAAATGAAAGTATGGCCCCTATGTGACGTCACTTCTTTTCTAGAGCTGTATGGGGGAAAAAAAAAAAACATTGGTAAAATAAACAGCATTAAAAAATGCCAGCAAAATGCAAAAAATAAATAAATAAATGGGGAGAAAAAACACCAGACCCAGAGCACGCTGCAATTAAAAAAGAAAACACTGACCCAAAAAATGCACCTCAAGAGTAAAAAAAACAAAAAACAAAAAAAAAAACACCTGTCTGTCTGACATCCGGAGCTGGCGTTCTTAGGCTAGGTCTACACGACGACAATAAGTTGTGTGACAGATAGGGCACAACTACACTGCAACATTTGTCGCGCAGCAATTTTTATAATGGCAGTCTATGGTGTCGCACTGCAACATCCATCTCAAACGGATTTTCTGCTACTGTCGCAGTATGTTGCAGTGCGACACCATAGACTGCCATTATAAAAATTGTCGCGCGACATTGGTGCAACAAAATGTTGCGTGAAAAATGTCGTTGTGTAGACCTAGCCTGAAGGGCCCTTTACATGGGCTGAGAATCTCGTAGATAATCGCTAAAGAGAGTGTCCACAGGAACGCTTGTTAGCGATTATCTGGCCGTGTAAGGCTGGGTTCAGACCTGAGCGTTTTACAGCGCGTTTTACAGCGCGTTCCTATGCGCTGTAAAACGCTCAACAGGCAAGAACCAATGATTCCCTATAGGAATGGTTCTCACCTGAGCGTTTTACAGCGCGTACGATCGCGCTGTAAAATGCCCGACGCCCCAAGAAGTACAGGAGCTTCTTTGGGGCGTCTTGTCGCGCGTTCCCGTACATAGACTTCCGGGAATGCGCGACAATGGGCGTTCGCATACTACCGGAGCCGCGTATGTGAGACGCCTGGAGAATCGCGCATACACAACGCTCAGGTCAGGACGCTCACTCAGGTCTGAACCCAGTGTTAAGGAGCCGCCAATTACTTAATGAACGAGCTAAACGCGGGTAATAAATCATTTATGTGGTCACAAAAATTGTTTGCCGTCAGCAGATTCTGCTGTGTAAACACGATCTGCTGGCGGCAAACAATGAGTCTGTATGGGGAGGAACATTGGCATTAGCTCTCACTCCCCCCCCCCCATACTGTGGAGGAGATCGCTGCATGTAAATGTGTCTCCTCTACTTGCTGTGTTGTCCATGTAAAATGGGGGGGGGGGAAACACCAGCAAAAAGGAAAATGCATAAAAAAAAAAAAAAAAAATAGTCCGCAGCTCAATGGTATGCATGTGCAGTGGAGGCCGCCGCTCAATGGTATGCATGTGCAGTGGAGGCCGCCGCTCAATGGTATGCATGTGCAGTGGAGGCCGCCGCTCAATGGTATGCATGTGCAGTGGAGGCCGCCGCTCAATGGTATGCATGTGCAGTGGAGGCCGCCGCTCAATGGTATGCATGTGCAGTAGAGGCCGCCGCTCAGTGGTATGCATGTGCAGTGGAGGCCGCCGCTCAGTGGTATGCATGTGCAGTGGAGGCCGCCGCTCAGTGGTATGCATGTGCAGTGGAGGCCGCCGCTCAGTGGTATGCATGTGCAGTGGAGGCCGCCGCTCAGTGGTATGCATGTGCAGTGGAGGCCGCCGCTCAGTGGTATGCATGTGCAGTGGAGGCCGCCGCTCAGTGGTATGCATGTGCAGTGGAGGCCGCCGCTCAGTGGTATGCATGTGCAGTGGAGGCCGCCGCTCAATGGTATGCATGTGCAGTGGAGGCCGCCGCTCAATGGTATGCATGTGCAGTGGAGGCCGCCGCTCAATGGTATGCATGTGCAGTGGAGGCCGCCGCTCAATGGTATGCATGTGCAGTGGAGGCCGCCGCTCAATGGTATGCATGTGCAGTGGAGGCCGCCGCTCAATGGTATGCATGTGCAGTGGAGGCCGCAGCTCAATGGTATGCATGTGCAGTGGAGGCCGCAGCTCAATGGTATGCATGTGCAGTGGAGGCCGCAGCTCAGTGGTATGCATGTGCAGTGGAGGCCGCAGCTCAGTGGTATGCATGTGCAGTGGAGACCTCAAAATTCATCAGCTGACGACTCCCCTGCTGCCACTGACTGACAACTTTCTCCCTAAGCAAAGTACAGGGAAAAAGCTGTCAGAGGCGGGAGGGACTCCGAGCGCAGCTCCTGCTGCAGCTAAAAGAAGAGTGATTTTGTGAAAAAGTACAGCATGAAAAAAAAGTAAGTGACCCCATATGAGACGTAAAAAAGGACAAGATCGCCTGCATGCAATCCTATTTATATCTTGCACTGGAAAACGCAGGAGTCCCTGACGGATACCACTGATCAGTACATTTGCACAAAAACAGTGATAACGTAAAAAATGGCGGGCAGGACTACTGTATGTTCAAAAAACAACAACTCACTTTTCAAAGTGCCACCACTGGCAGTGCTGGACTAGACATGATGGACATCTGTTCTTGGTCACAAGACCGCTGCAGCCACTCACTGGTCTCAGCGGTCAGGTGTGCAAGAACAATAAATCACTGTCAGTGACCGTAGTGTTTGCGGCTTTAGGGCTCGTTCACACGAACGTGTGAAGCCCGTGCTGTGGACCGCAAATTGCGGTCTGCAATGGACGGGCACCGTCCGTGGGGCAGGTGCATGGGGATCGCAGACCTATTCACTTAAATGGGTCCGCGATCCGTCCATTCCGCAAAAAGATAGAGCAAATTCTATCTTTTTGCTGTGCAGAAGCACGGAGCGGAACCCCATAAAGCACTCCATAGTGTTCCGTTCCGCATATCCGGATTTGCAGACCTATTGAAATGAATGGGTCCGCATCCGTGATGCGGAATGGCCATGAAACGGTGCCCGTGTATTGCAGATCTGCAAATGCGGTCCGCAATACGGCAACGGGCATCACACCTTTGTGTGAACGAGCCCTTAACCTGCGGAAAACAGGCTAAAACACGGAATACCCACCTGCCCTGGCACTTCCCTGGTCCGATGCCCGTCTCTGTACACGGCCTCCTGCAATGACGACTGGCTGCAGCGGTCACATGGGAAGAGATGTCATTGCAGGAGGCTGGGTTGCGCAGAGACTGGCATCGGACTATGGGTGCGACAAGAAACACCAGTGGAGGAAGTAGTCCATTTCGGACTTACAGAATTTGTGGCAGAACATCCTAAAATCCACCTCCGGACTTCATCACTGCCAATGGGGAATTTCTGTATGAAATCGGATCCACAACATAAATTGACGTGCTGCGGATTTAAAAATCTTGACGTACGGAAATATTCCTCAATGTGTCCGTGGTATTTTGCAAATGTCATTAATGTTAATGCTACTGTATGTCACCGCAGATCTGTCGCACAGATATCCGTGTGGCACATCTGCATATGATACTCAATGTGCGAATGTGGCCTAAGGATTACAGAGTATGGCTCTAGGGCAGGGATGCCCAACCTGCGGCCATCCAGCTGCTGCAAAACTACAGCTCCCAGCAGGGGCGTAACTACCATAGCGGCAGACCATGCGACTGCTATGGGGCCCAGGGCAAGAGGGGGCCCAGGGCAAGAGGGGGCCCAGTCTTAGTTGGGATTAAACTTGGTCAGGACTCTACCCTCTAAAGCAGGCATCCTCAAACTGCGGCCCTCCAGCTGTTGCAAAACTACAACTCCCACAATGCCCTGCTGTAGGCTGATAGCTGTAGGCTGTTCGGTCATGCTGGGAGTTGTAGTTTTGCAACAGCTGGAGGGCCGCAGTTTAAGGATGCCTGGTCTAAAGGAATAACTTTCAGCAAATGAGGCAGTGGAAAAATGGCCCAAGGGTCATTGACAGGGGTTTAGGCAGAAACCCTTCTGTCCTGTGGGGGGGCCCTGGTTTGATCCTTGCTATGGGGCCCTTACTTCTCTATGTACGCCACTGGCTCCCAGTATGCCCTAATTGCTGGACAGCCTAGGCATGCTGGGAGTTGTAGTTTTGCAATAGCTGGAGGGCCGCAGGTTGGGCATCCCTGCTCTAGAGTATCTCAGGATCGGAAGGGGGCACCACATGCTTTGGAATAAAATCTGTGACTAATAGGGGGTCACCAGCGGGCGATGCCTACAGCATGGCGCTTCTTTCCGATGCCCCATGAGTGGAAGTCGCAAGCAGTTTGACATTTTTTGCACGTGACCACATTAGTACAACATTTCAAGACCGTGTAGCTGACAAGTAATATTTAACCCTTTGTCACTGATTTAAGATGTGGTAAGCCGAAGAGCTGACCCTCAAGGACGCCATGTACTGACTAGAGAGACAAGTCGCTTTCACTTCTCCAACGGCTTCAAAGAAACTTATTTTTGCTTTCAATTTAGGAACATAAAGCCACGTCCATAACGTGCGGGTCAGGACCACAGAAACCGCCACTGCCACCAGGACCCCCAAATACTATAAAACACCCTCCCCAGTATAAATATGTATCTACCAGTAGGAACCTAACTGGGACCCTGGATTTTTCCAGTGCAGGGACACAGCGTGCGGGCTGCATGCCAAAAATTCCTTATTCTCTTTATTTGCTGTTTAAACAAGTTCCTGTCAAACCCAGTGAAGGATCTGGAAGGCGAGCGGGGGTCTTTTACAGATCTGCAGGGACGGGGTCCGGGACCATTAGGATTGGGGGGTGACACTCCAGGGTCTTTGGGGTGGGGGATCAATCTCCCACAGCTGTCAAAAACGTGACACGCCACAAGGGGTTAAAACCGATCACGCCCATTACCTGCAGAGATCAGCAGTCTACCCCCAATTAGAATACAGGACTGATCACTGGATGTCACCACAGAGGGGCCCAGAACCTGTGACACAGCCAAGTGCCCCGCCCCCTTATCTGTCAAACCCCCCTTTTTAGGGGGTTCATGCGATTAACCCTTCCATTGCCAGGGCTCATAGAGAAGGCATAGACACTGGATTGCAATGTCTATTGGGGTTTGGCATTCTTGGGGTACACGGTGAAATTATGGGGGGCACAGCCTCAATACAAAAGCCAGAGTCTCCAGGTGTGCAGCCCCCACCCTGCTCGGGCCCCCCGGGGAATGCACTCACCTTTCTCTTGCAGGGGGGCGCTCACATCTTCTCGGCTGACCTGGGTGAATATGGACGGGTGGTCCATCACACCTCCCCGGGTCGGGATCCTGCAGGACGCCGCTCACTTCTTCCTTCCTCTGGGCTTGGGGTTGGCCGGAGAACCGAGGAACACAGGGCGAGAAGGCGACAGGACGGAGGGCATGGAGGGGACGGCGCCGAGCGGGGAGGGAGGAAAAGGGAAAGAAACACAAATAAAAACAAAAAAAAGGGAGATCTGGAAACTTTGTTACAACATGGAGTTCTGCGCTCACAGCTCGGATACAAACATGGAACCCGGAGGCGGTTTCAAGGGGCCCCAATTAAAGCGGCGATACCTGCAGCGCCCACTGGGGGCCGCTCGTGCGGATACAGAGCGCGCTCGTTCCTGCTCACCCCCGGGTCACTGGTGGAAGGGGAGGCACTGGGGAGTGTGGCCGCAGCTGCTGCAGAACCTCGGAGCTAAACTCCACACCCTAATAGGAACATTGAGGGCGCAGCTGCTGCAGAACCTCGGAGCTAATCTCTTGGTGGTTAAACTCCTGCAGAACCAGTGAAGCTGACCACACCCTAATAGGAACAGTGAGGGCGCAGCTGCTGCAGAACCTCTTGGCAGCTCGGTTGGCCATTAGTGGAAATGAGGATGTAGCACCTGCAGAACCTCTTAGTTAGGGCTCATGCACACGAACATATTTTCTTTCCGAGACCATTTTTTATTTTTTTTTGCGGACTGTATGCGGAACCATTTATTTCAACAAGTCCGGGAAAAAAATGCGAAGTTACTCCGTGTGCATTCCGTTTCTGTATGTCCATAAGAAATAGAACATGTCCTATTATTGTCCGCATTACAGACAAGGATAGGACTGTTCTATGAAAGGGCCAGCTGTTCCGTTCCGCAAAATACGGAATGCACATGAACGTCATCCGTATTTTTTGCGGACCGCTAAATACATACAGTCGTGTGCCTGAGCCCTTAGGAAAGCAAGCTGGAGTAAAGCCGATGCAGGAAACTACAGGGAGATAAATGGTGGAGCAGCTGCTGCAAAACCTCTTGGCAGTTCTGATGGCCATTAGTAGAAATAAGGCTATAGCACCTGCAGAACCTCTTGGTTAGGAAAGCAAACTGGATCAAAGTAAATGCAGAAAACTGGTGATAAAGCGGCTGCTGCGGAACCTCTTGGGGCTTAGAGGCAGCCTTCTGCGCGGCCAGTGTAGTTGTCATAGGCAGGGGGGGGGGGGGACTTAGAGCTTAAAGTGGATCCGGAAAAATACCTAAGGCCTACTGCACACGAACTTGTGCTTCCCGTTGCCGTATTGCGGACCGCATTTTCGCCCCCGAATTTCCGTTTCGCAAAAAGATAGAACATGTCCTATCTTATTGCGGAACGGCCGGATGGCGGACCCATCAAAGTGAATGGGTCCGCGATCCGCTGCGTCTACCCCACGGACGGGTTCGTGTGCAGGAGGCCTAAAAGAGGCCCAATGGTGTAGGTGGGTCCAAATTGACAGAAGGCAAGAGCAAAACAAGTAGACGGACCAGCAATACCATGGTGCAGCCTCCCTGTATCACCGTCCTGAGGATGGCCGCACAGCTGAGTTCTGGAGGGCACCTGCAGTCCCCAGCCAAGTGCATAAGTACCTGCGCCTAGCATTAATTACTACTGAGCGCATGGGATCATTATGCAAGTTGTAATCCCCTCCGCGTTGCGCTCACAATTATCCCATGTGCAGTGTCCTGGTTGACAGTTCTGGCGGTCTTCTGATTGAACACTAGAATTGCCAGTCAAGAGCGAGGGGGGGGCTTCTCAAACCACTTTATCCTCCACCTATCTAGGGCTGTCAGCAGTTCTGAGTAGTGTTGAGCGAACTTGTGTTTTAAGTTCAGCGTCTAAAGTTCGGGTTATCGAAAAATCCCGTTATGGATTCTAAATTTCGTTATGGTCCGTGGTAGCGGAATCCATAACGGGATTCTTCGATAACCCGAACCCGAACTTTAGACCCCGAACTGAAAACACAAGTTCGCTCAACACTAGTTCTGAGGGGTCAAAACTGCTGACAGACTCACTTTAACCTTCAAACTTCCCAAATATGAAAAAAAAAATCTTTAAAAAAATAAGAAAAACCTTAAGGCTAAATGCACACGATCAGGAATTGCGCACTGTAGGTCATGTACATTGTATTCTATGAGAATTTGAAATTCTCAATGCACACAATGCAGATTTTTTTCTACGCGGATTTTGACCTGCGGTGCGGATTTTAAAATCCGCAGCATGTCAATTTATTTTATTTTTCCTGACCAGATTTTCTTCATTCACTTAGTAAAATCCGCACCGAATCTGCATGCAAATCCGCACCAACTGATGCGGATTGACCGCACAGATTTGCCTGCGAACACCTGCGGATTTCAGTGCGGATTCTCCGCACATGAATCCTGACCGTGTGCATGTACCCTTAAAGGTCTCTTTCACGTGAACGATACGGATTGTGACAGGGTCTGTTCAGGAAAAAACAAATGGTTTTGCAAGCAAGTTCAGTCAGTTTTGTCTGCGATTGTGTTCAGTGTTTGTTTTTTCTGCGCGGGCGCGATCAGTTTTGGATGCGTTTTTCACGCGCGTAAAAAAATCAGAAAAATAACAGTACATCTCCAAGCAACCATCAGTGAAAAACGCATTATATCCGGTTTCTGTTTTTCATACACTTCTACAGAACCAGAGCGCGTGAAAAAAGCTGAATATAGAATGTGCTGCCATTTTTTTTGAACTCCTAAATGATGCATTGAAGAAAAACGTGCACAGACCCATTAAAATGAATGGGTCAGGATTCAGACCGGATACTGTGCATTTGCTTCACGCATCGCTTGTGTGAAAGGGGCCTAAGGGTTTGATTACAGGCTGGCAAATTTGGATCAGAGTGATTTATAGGAAAGGATACAGCATTGGGCCCCTTTTCAAAATCACGTGGCCGCTGGCGGACCTTGGTGGGTGTGGCTTGGCTGCATGCAGCCAGTTACACCATGGGGTCGTACCCTTAGGGCTCATGCACATGACCGTTGCCCGGCAATAGCCGTATTGTGGCCCGCATACGGCGGGTCCGCAATACACGGGCACTGGCCGTGTGCATCACGGATCACATTCGCTTCAATGGGTCCACAATCTGAGAGATGCGGAATGGAGGCACGGAACGGAAGCACTACGGGGGTGCTTCCGTGGGATTTCTCTGTGCCTCCACACTGCAAAAAAGTAATGCATGCGCTACTTTTTTGCGGTGCGGACCGACGGATGCGGATTGCGGACCCCGGACCCAATTCAAGTAAAGGGGTCCGCGATCTGCACGTGGCGGCCCCACGGTCAGTGCCCGTGCATTGTGGACTGCAATTTGTGTGTATGAGCCCTAATACTTCTTACAGCTGAATGCTTGTTACAATTGTATCCAGTCTAAACAGTTCTTCGTAAGGCCCCCTGCACACAAACGTGTGCTTCCCGATGCCGTATTGCGGAGCGCATTTGCGGATCCACAATACACGGGTGCCGTTCTGTGGGCATTAAGCATCACGGATGCGGACCCATTCACTTCAATGGGTCCGCAAATCCAGAGATGCACTACGGAGTGCTTCCGTGGGGTTTCGCCCCGTACTTCCCTTCCGCAAAAAGATAGAACATGTCCTATCTGTTTGCGGAACAGCTGGATCGCGGACCCATTCAACGGACTGTGTTCGAGCATTGCGGCCCGCATTTTGCGGGCTGCAGCATGACGACGGGGTGCACACGTTGGTGTGCAGGGGGCCTAACCTAAGGTTACAGCCACATGGAGCAGCTGAAAACTGTGCTGACATGCGGCTTTACCTTAAATCAGCGCAGTTTTAAAATTGATCAATAATGGTTTCATAGTAAACATCGATTATACCACATAGGCTTTAACAATTGATTTGCAAATTATACGAATTTGAAGTAAATCTACGTGATGGCGTACTGAAGCAACATTTCGGATGCTCTGTGTGCCTGTACCATCAATAGTTTGGTCTCCAGGTTGATACATTGTATCGTACAGTACTTACAAGAGAAACATTTCAGCTGATGTGTTTTCAGTCTCCAGATGTATAGAAGAATGCCGCGAAGTGAATGAGATCCGGAAAATCTCGTGCACACTTTGCATCCTTTTTCCATGCGGATTTTGAAATCAGCGGCATGTCAACTGTTTTAGTGGCTTTTTACTACGAATTTCAACCTTTGCAGTGCAAGAAGAGTGAGATTGGGGAAAAGCTGCATCGAAATCCGCAACTAAATCCACAAATAACATATGTGGATTTTGATGCAGAAACGCAGAGAGATCGGCATGAAAACCAGAGCCGAAATTCTGTTTTGAAACCTGTACCCGTGTGCAGGTACCCTCATCAGATGCTGCATGGGCATAAGCCGAGCCAGGAATGGAAATCTTCAGGTGTTATTTATTTAAGATTTGCGCAAACCTGATCTAACGCAAACATTTGCGACTTTGCGCCAGCCCAGAGGCTTTGCTGAATTCTCTCCAGTATCTATTAGAAGGTTGCAGAATTTTTCAGGTTCTCTAGGTCTAGGAGGTGACAGAATGACAGAGTGGATGCAGCAGCACAGAGTATTTGAGGAGAAACGTGCTGCTGATCTTGTGCGGGTGGAAGGAGGTGGGAATCAGGCTCTGTGGAATTCGCATTGATGAATATTCTCCCGGTGATACTATGTCGATACATTTTAACACATTTACTAAGCTCGCCTTTTTCACCGTCATTTTTTGCCCCCCCCCCCCCCCCCCATCATGTGCACGCATTTAGGGTTTTATTAATTTGGCACACGGCTGTTCTTAAATGAGCTGTATTGTGTTTGCAGCGCAGGTGTTTTAGCAATTGCGGTGCATGCTGCCGAGTGTAACGCTGGGTTCACACCTGAGCGTTTGCAATCGCGCATACAGAGACAAGCGAACGCCCATTGTCGTGCGTTCCCGAAAGTCTATGTACGGGAACACGCGACAAGATGCCCCAAAGAAGCTCATGTACTTCTTGGGGCGTCGGGCGTTTTACAGCGCGATCGTACGCGCTGTAAAACGCCCAGGTGAGAACCATGCCGATAGGGAAGCATTGGTTTCTCCTTGTTGAGCGTTTTACAGCGCGTAGGAACGCGCTGTAAAACGCTCAGGTGTGAACCCAGCCTCAGGGATCGGCAACCTTCGGCACGCCAGTTGCTGTGAAACTACAATTTCCAGCATGCTCTATTCATTTCTATGGGAGTTCGGAGAAGAGCACAGTTAGTATGCATGCTGGGAGTTGTAGTTTCACAACAGCTGGAGGTTGCCCACCCCTGGTCTCTGTGGTCCATATAGAGGCAGCCTCTGGGTCTTTCCTGCGAGCTGCTGTTCTTCAACGTTTGTCATTTTGGTTTCACATCTTTGGTCACGGCTTCAGTTCCTCCTGTATCTGAAATTGAGTTATTTACGGGACATTTCAGCCCTGGTATATTGGAAAATAGTTCCCTATCCCCGTCCCTACCCATTAGCAAATCAAAATATGACAGTAAAACTTAAATATTATTAGACAAAAAGCTTTATTTCAGTTTCTTTTCTAATTATTGCACAGTTTTCCCCGTTCCTGTGTCTTTAAATTCCATTCACTGCAGCTTTAGGCCTGTAACTCACTGGAACAGACCATAGAAGCCTAGAATGTGTCGGCAGATAAGAACCATTTGGCCCATCTAGTCTGCCCAATATACTGAATACTATGGATAGCCCCTGGCCCTATCTTATATGATGGCCTTATGCTTATCCCATGCATGCTTAAACTCCTCCACTGTATTTGCAGCTACCACTTCTGCAGGAAGGCTATTCCATGCATTCACTACTCTCTCAGTAAAGTAATACTTCCTGATATTACTTTTAAACCTTTGCCCCTCTAAGACCGGCGGGCACAGCTGGCGCCACATGATGCAGGCACCTGGGGGCTCATAACCCTGCACATGGGCAGCTCAGGGGAGGCCCAGCACTGAGGGCGTCGCCCCTTTAAGACTTCTCACATTCTTCAGAAAAACAAGTTGCTTGATGGTGAAGCACTGGATTCCTCTGGGCCTCCTTTCTCAGGGGGAGTCCTGCTCTCCCTCTGCCCTCCCTCTCCGGGGACACACGAGAGGACCCCGGGGCCCCTGAAGGCTCCACAGAAGGAAGGTTTTATTATTTTTACATATATACTAGGCTCCAGGAGGAGGTTTGCGAAGGGGGAGCCTGGAAACAGCCTAGGGAGCGTCTGCAAAGCTCCAGCCTCGGAGTGAGGCGCAGGGCGGGAGATGAGCAGAAGCAACAAGCAGAGCTCAGAAAGCAGGGACCGTCTGCAAAGCTCCAGCAGGGACCGTCTGCTCTGCTGCTCCCCCTGTCCGTCTATAGAATAATGCATGCTGGCGAAATGCCCCACGGGCGAAGGTGGCTTATTTACAGTGCAGCACTTGTAGGGTGGGGGGGTTGGGGCTGGCCAGTAAACTTTAAGGTTAGGGTTAATTTATATTTAATTCATAAGCATTGTAGTAACATACCTCCCTTGGACGGACACTTATGGTTCATGGTGAGAAGGATCCATTTTTTCTGCATATTTATAGACTGAAATAGTTTCATTTTACACAATAGCGCAAAAATTATGAATATAGAAATTTCTAAAATTGCATCAAATAAAAAAAATGATGCAATATACAGAGAGGAACCGGACAAATGTAACAATGTAAATCTACACCTCAGGTAAAAAAGGGGGACATTTAAGGAGCAAAGAGGGACTTGAGTCAAAAAAAGGGACTGTCCCTCCAAAAGAGGGACACCTTGGAGGTCTGGTATTAACGACTATGTGATGGTTCCCTGTTCGGCAGCCGGATGCTCCCAGTCGTAGGTCATCCCTGCGGTTTCCTATAAAGCCGCTCCCCCACTTTTTATAACACTTTGCAAGTGAGATCAGATCAGAGCAATCGCACCGTACACCTCCTGCTGGCCACAGTTGGAATCACATCTTATTAGGGGGCATTTACATAAATGCAGAATAGTAGATCCCCCCCTCGCCCCCCAAATTACAAATAAAGAGAGCGCCAGATTATGTCCATGTAATAACACTTGGAAAGACTGCGTCTGCTGTAAATGTGGCCCTGACCGGTCACGTCGCTGCGTAGCAAACGTCAGGGGGAAAGGATTATTTCTTATGGGATCAGTTACGCTCTAATGAATATTACGATGGGAAACAGAATTTATTTTGGAGTCCCCTCTAGTGGGGACTAATAGGGACTCCACTGTCTTACAACAATGTAGTTTGCTAAAGTCTTGGATATTTAACCCTTAGGATACCGGAGGTTTTTTCGTTTTTTGCGTTTTTCATTCCTCTTCCCTATTTTTCTTGAGCCATAACTTCTTTGTATTTCAGTTCACATAGCTGTATGAGGGCTTATGTTTTGCAAGACAGGTTGTACTTTCTAATGCCACCTCTAATTATGGCATAAAATGTAGTGGGAAGCGGTAAAAAAAAATCTAAATGGGGTGGAATTGGAAAAAAAACGCAAAACTGACCCATGCCCTTCATTCTCTGGGTCAGTACAATTACAACGATACCTCATATGTATAGGTTCTTTATGTCTAAATAGTGTAAAAATACATTTAAACTTTGATATATATATATATTTTATATCGCCATATTCTGACCCCAATAACTTTTTTATATTTTCATCTACTGAGCTGTTTAGGGACTTATTTTTTGTGGAACAATCTGTAGTATTTTATTGATACCATTTTGGAGTGTGTGACTTTTTTATCACATTTTATTACATTTCTGGGGGTAAGAGAAGCAATGTAAAAATGGCAAATCGGCCATTTTGGCCCTTTTTTCCGTTACGCCATTTCACCTTATTGGAATTTTTTTTTTCTATTTTAATAGTATGGGCGTTTTCGGTCGCAGAGATATCCATGATGTTTATATTTATTATTATTTATTGGTATTTAGGTATTTATTTTTTAATTATATGGGAAAGGGGGGGGGTGATTTAAACTTTCTTATACATTTTTTTATTTTTTTTTATTTTTTGTGATGATTTTGTGGCTCATATATGAGCCTATAAATTATGTTTTTAAATTTTTGATTTTGTTCTATCAGGGATTTTAAAATGCCATTGAAACTCAATATTGAGGCTTCTAATAGACCTATAGGGATAATGAGGTTCCAACTAGAACATCAGGGGCACCGGGGTTCTCATTAGACCATTAGTAATTAGGAGGCTTTCGCTAGGCTACCCCTAACTGACCTTACCAATGTCAAGCCCTAGTTGATGAAACTCCTACTTGGAATAAAATTGCAACCACTAGACCAGCAGGGACAATGAAGCGATCACTAGACCAGTAGGTAGAAGGAGGCTCCAAACAAACAATTACAGGGGGTTCAGACCTGAGCGTTCTGAAACGAGCGCTCTGTATGCGCGATTGTACAGGCGTTTACAATCGCGCATACAGAGACAGGCGTGCACACATTGTCGCGCGTTTCCGAATATCTATGTACGGGAACGTGTGACAAACGCCCAAAAAAAAGCTCAAGAACTTGTTTGAGCGTCGGGCGTTTTACAGCGCGATCGTACGCACTGTAAAACGCCCAGGTGAGAACCATTCCCATAGGGAATCATTGGTTTCTCCGTGTTGAGCGTATTACAGCGTGTAGGAACGCGCTGTAAAACGCTCAGGTCTGAACTTAGGGTTAGGGGTGATGAAGTTCTTGCTGGACTATTTTCAACGAAGAGCCATCACTGGACCATTAGGGAGATTAGCGTTGGCCCATTAGCAATGGAGAGACGTCCACCAGCTCATCAGGGATAAGACGCCCCTGCTGGACCTTCACTGGTCTCCCAGTAACAAAGCTACAGAGATCCATATAAATGAATAGACACCATGTTATTTCACTTCATTTGACACGGACCCCCTCCCCCTCATCTCCTTGTTTTTTTTTCGGCGCTTAGGGCTCGTCCACACAAACGTGTGAAGCCCGTGCTGCGGACAGCAAATTGTGGTCCGCAATGCACGGGCACCGTCCGTGGGGCAGGCGCATCACTTGAATGGATCCGCGATCTGTCCGTTCTGCAAAAAGATAGAGAAAGTTCTATCTTTTTGCGGTGCAGAAGCACGGAACGGAACCCCAGAAAGCCTTCCGTAGTGTTCCGTTCCGTTCTTCCGTTCCGCATCTCCGGATTTGAGGACCCATTGAAATGAATGGGTCCTCATCCGAGATGTGGAACGGTGCCCGTATATTGCGGATCGGCAAATCCGGTCCGCAATACGGCAACGGGCATCACACGTTCGTGTGAACGAGCCCTTACACTGAGGTTTCCCATGTGATCGGAGCTGCGAGCGATGAATGAAATTATATTTGTATCGCAAAAAAAAGACACATTTTAGTTCAGTGGTTTTTATTGCATTGATATTTTTAGGAGAATTAGAGACAGTTTTATGAATTCACTTTATGACACAGAACTCCAACCAGGCATGGTAACACCACCAAATCTGCAAGACAGTCTATTAACAAGTTACATCATATCCTGTGCTCTGTACACCTCCAGAGCTGCATTCAGAAGTCTGGTGCCTGCTACTTGGAATCTGTCATCACTGACAGACATGCCCCTTGCTCGGCACTTTGCTGTGGTGCATTATGGGAGATGTTTATTCTGCATCATACTACTCTTGGTGTACCGCTGCACAGTATGTTCTGCACTGGCTGGGAACCAGCAGGGGGCAGCAGTCAATAGAATTCTGAATGCAGATTTGATGGTGACTGGAGTACAGGATATAGTAACTAAATAAAGCAGAGTACTTGCAGAGTTACTCATTGTTGTGTAGTTTATTTCTGCATGAAAATTGAAATTCTAAAAATGATGTCCAGATTCCCCTCCCTGACAGATCCCAGGACAGACCAGCCCTGTATACAGGCCTCATATGCATCCTGTATAGACTCGTAGACAGCCAGCGGTGGTAGATATGGAAAACACCTATAGACATCTATTCTCTGTCTTGCCTAAACAAACCACCATGTCCCCCACTATAGAGGGAGTACCTTACATGTCAGTGGCAGCACATTCATGGGGGCCAGTAGTGGGCATGCTCATTTTTGTTCTGGGTGGCTATGGGGGTGCTCTGCTCCTACCACAGGATTCAGTTGATGTAACAGATGGACTGCGCTGGGAACCCGTCCCTTGCAGCCTGTGCCTCCTCAGCAAGTCTGGATCCTTAAACCCTGACCTTGTGTCATACTCTGGATCCTTAGGCCCTGCCCCTGTGTCATACTCTGGATCCTTAGGCCCTGCCCCTGTGTCATACTCTGGATCCTTAGGCCCTGCCCCTGTGTCATATTCTGGATCCTTAGGCCCTGCCCCTGTGTCATACTCTGGATCCTTAGGCCCTGCCCCTGTGTCATATTCTGGATCCTTAGGCCCTGACCCTGTGTCATACTCTGGATCCTTAGGCCCTGCCCCTGTGTCATACTCTGGATCCTTAGGCCCTGACCCTGTGTCATATTCTGGATCCCTAGGCCCTGCCCCTGTGTCATACTCTGCATCCTTAGGTCCTGCCCCTGTGTCATACTCTGGATCCTTAGGCCCTGCCCCTGTGTCATACTCTGGATCCTTAGGCCCTGCCCCTGTGTCATACTCTGCATCCTTAGGTCCTGCCCCTGTGTCATACTCTGGATCCTTAGGCCCTGCCCCTGTGTCATACTCTGGATCCTTAGGCCCTGCCCCTGTGTCATACTCTGGATCCTTAGGCCCTGCCCCTGTGTCATACTCTGGATCCTTAGGCCCTGCCCCTGTGTCATATTCTGGATCTTTAGGCCCTGCCCCTGTGTCATACTCTGGATCCTTAGGCCCTGCCCCCGTGTCATACTCTGGATCCTTAGGCCCTGCCCCGTGTCATATTCTGGATCCTTAGGCCCTGCCCCTGTGTCATACTCTGGATCCTTAGGCCCTGCCCCTGTGTCATATTCTGGATCCTTAGGCCCTGCCCTTGTCATACCCTGGATCCTTAGGCCCTGCGCCTGTGTCATACTCTGGATCCTTAGGCCCTGACCCTGTGTCATACTCTGGATCCTTAGGTCCTGCCCCTGTGTTATACTCTGGATCCTTAGGCCCTGACTCTGTGTCATACTCTGAATCCTTAGGCCCTGCCCCTGTGTCATACTCTGGATCCTTAGGTCCTGCCCCTGTGTCATACTCTAAATCCTTAGGCCCTGCCCCTGTGTCATACTCTAGATCCTTCGGCCCTGCCCCTGTGTCATACTCTAAATCCTTAGGCCCTGCCCCTGTGTCATACTCTAGATCCTTCGGCCCTGCCCCTGTGTCAAACTCTGAATCCTTAGGCCCTGC
This sequence comes from Bufo gargarizans, assembly GCF_014858855.1. Classification (NCBI taxonomy): domain Eukaryota; kingdom Metazoa; phylum Chordata; class Amphibia; order Anura; family Bufonidae; genus Bufo; species Bufo gargarizans. The sequence goes on from NC_058087.1 coordinate 31,198,623, forward strand.
CCCTGTGTCATACTCTAGATCCTTATGCCCTACCCTTGTCATACTCTGAATCCTTAGGCCCTGTTCTGTGTCATACTCTGGATCCTTAGGCCCTGCCCCTGTGTCATACTCTGGATCCTTAGACCCTGACCCTGTGTCATACTCTGGATCCTTAGGCCCTACCCCTGTGTCATACTCTGGATCCTTAGGCCCTACCCCTGTGTCATACTCTAGATCCTTAGGCCCTACTCCTGTGTCATACTCTGGATCCTTAGGCCCTACCCCTGTGTCATACTCTGGATCCTTAGGCCCTACCCCTGTGTCATACTCTGGATCCTTAGGCCCTGCCCCTGTGTCATACTCTAGATCCTTAGGCCCTACCCCTGTGTCATACTCTGGATCCTTAGGCCCTACTCCTGTGTCATACTCTGGATCCTTAGGCCCTACCCCTGTGTCATACTCTGGATCCTTAGGCCCTACTCCTGTGTCATACTCTGGATCCTTAGACCCTGACCCTGTGTCATACTCTGGATCCTTAGGCCCTACCCCTAAGTCATACTCTGGATCCTTAGGCCCTACTCCTGTGTCATACTCTGGATCCTTAGGCCCTACCCCTGTGTCATACTCTGGATCCTTAGGCCCTACCCCTGTGTCATACTCTGGATCCTTAGGCCCTGCCCCTGTGTCATACTCTAGATCCTTAGGCCCTACCCCTGTGTCATACTCTGGATCCTTAGGCCCTACCCCTGTGTCATACTCTGGATCCTTAGGCCCTACCCCTGTGTCATACTCTGGATCCTTAGGCCCTGCCCCTGTGTCATACTCTGGATCCTTAGGCCCTGCCTCTGTGTCATACTCTGGATCCTTAGGCCCTGCCTCTGTGTCATACTCTGGATCCTTAGGCCCTGACTCTGTGTCATACTCTGGATCCTTAGGCCCTGCCTCTGTGTCATACTCTGGATCCTTAGGCCCTACCCCTGTGTCATACTCTGGATCCTTAGGCCCTACCCCTGTGTCATACTCTAGATCCTTAGGCCCTGCCCTTGTCATACTTGGTCCCTGGAGTTCTCCTTTATCCAAACTTTACAGCGGTTTAGCCATTTTTATTACGTGTTAGTGTAAATTATTTACTTTCTGATTTTTTTAAATTCAATTACATGATTTATACTTTTTTGGAAAAATTAAGTTTACAGTTTGTAAGAATTATAATTTCTACTTCACTTTTCTGCTAATTACACGGGGGGAACTTATCACACTCTGCACTCTGGAATTCTGGCTTCCAAAGAGACACAGGCCTCTTAATAAATTTGGCGCATTTCCTGGCAGTCCGTGCGGCAGTAATTAAGTACTCCATCAGGTATGACCATTGACCAGGCGGCGATCTGAACTATCGCTCATGCACATTTCTGGTGTAAATCTGCTGGGCTGCTAGAGGCCACGCCCTCCCACTAAGCCCCGCCCACTTTCCCTCCTCACCTCTGAAAAACGGCAAGAGAAATGAAAAGTAGCAAATTACAGTGTAAACACGGTACGTGCCATCATTTGCAACTTTTTTAACACTACAATAGGGGAGCAAAATGTTTGAAAAATTCGGTGCAAATTAAGCTACTGCAGATTTCAGCAAATCTGACTTGAAAATTCCCCTTTATAATTATTATTATTATTTTTTTTTTTTACGGGATTATTTTATGTGTATTTTTTTTTACTGTTCTAGTTTTATATCCTGTCCTTTCGACTGGATAGGGGATATTTATAACTGGGGGGGGGGTCAAAGTCAGGGACACCCAGTGGTTACAAGGACAGGGGACCTGAGTCTCCATTTGACAGGAGCGGCGGGTGAGCTGTTCGCTCGGGTTAGATATAGTCCCATAGAAAGTGAATTGAGCAGCAGCGCTAATGCTCACCTTCCACGCCATTCAAACAGGAGACTTGGGTCCTCCATTATAGTGATTGATGAGGTCCCAGCAGTTGGACCCCCACCAATCTAGCCCGTGTATAGGGGATAACTTGCTATTACTGGAATACCCCTTTAATATTTTTCACTCTACTTTTCTACAGTAATTTGGGCGGTGGCACTGCCACGGTGCTCTGCACTAATTATGTACGTGAAAGCAAGGAAGACGAAAGTGGTGAAAATGGCTTCTGCCCGTCCCCTTGGTCCCCACGACACATTAGATCAAGTTTAAGGACCTGGACCACCATCCACTGTAAATAAAGAAAAGTACAAAATGTCAATGTGTAACACCTCCGTGGTCGGGGGCACATCTCTGTGCATTGTACACTTATTCTCATGGGATGTGCAGCAATTTCAAAAATATCTCCTAAATCCAATGTTTCCATTTTCGCTCGTCCTGTAACCACATTAGTCCCACTTTGACGCACAGTAAAATTCCTTTTATCCGGTATTCAGTAGTCTGGATTTCTCCTGGGTCCTGCATTAAAAAAACACCCCTAAAAAATCTGTAAGCAGGTCTTTACAATAGTGGTTAAAACTCCTTTGGAGTTGCTGGGGTCACCCTCCGGATGGTCGCTCCTATTTTCCAGATTTATTTTTACTGGAGTTTAATACTTGAGAAAATCATCTGACTGGATGGAGGCCCCCGAGGTTCCATGATTTCTGAATCTTGTTTCACCGTCAATATACATATTGTCCACAAGATGGCGTCACTGGAACATCATTGCATAGTTCTCATGATAAGAATTTGTTGCTTATCCTAAGTGGTCAGCTATATGGCGGTCGTACGATAGGTGTAGCACCCAAAGATTGCAGTGTAGCAGTGCTAGCATAGAAACAAATCGGGTTGCAGCACGACTTGCATGTGTCTCAACAGTGACACCAGAATCGCAAAAAAATCTTACACTGATGGAATTTTAGCAATTCTGGGGTCCTGACAAATGTGCAAGTTGTGCTACGACCCCATTCGTTTCTATTCTAGCAATGCTTCACTGCGATCCTTGGGCGTGGTGGATGTCGTGCAACCAAGATCACTGTGGAGCCGAACCCTTGAGCTCTAGGACATAAATCCACATTTACCCGAACAGTCCAGAGGTCCCTGACCTCACTACTGGGTCCCCGGCAGGTTATTGTAGTCCTCTGGTAATCCGTACCAAAACTGAACATGTCTGCCACAGGACAGAAATTCGGCTCCATGGGCAAGACAGCAGGTCCAGAGCTGTGCAAGGAATATGATTCACAATGGTTAGTGTTATCACTTTAGGCTATTAGACAATGCTCTGTGAGCTAAACAGCCCGGACTGATACATTGTAGCAGAGAGATTTGTACTCCCATCTTGGACATTGGGGGCACATCGCTAGGATAGAAACATAGAATGTGCCGGCAGATAAGAACCATTTGGCCCATCTAGTCTGCTCAATATACTGAATACTATGGATAGCCCCTGGCCCCCTAGGATACGCACCCAATGTCTGATAGGTATGGGTCCCACCTGTGGGACCCGCACCTATACTTAAAACAGAGCCTGCAAAGTGCCAGAGGGCACACCCGCCCTCCATTCATTCCTATAGGAGCGCCAGAAAGAGAGCTGGCTCAGTTATTTCCATAAGCCCCGTAGAAGTGAAAGGAGCGGTGGCCACACTAGGAACTTCCGAAAATAGTCAAGCACTCAGCTTTGTTTTTTTCCGTACTCCCATAAGAATGAAAGGAGGGCGGCCACACATGCGCAGTGCGCCCTTCGGCACTTTGCAAGCTCCGTTCTAGGTATAGGTGCACATCAGATTCGTGCGATATGTCCCCATTGTCCAAGATGGGAATAAGGCCTCTTGCACACAAACGTATGTAAGTACATAAAAAAAATTGGTCTGAGCATAAATAATTTTTAATAGATGGCTTCACAAAAACGGAACGGATACGGAAGACATACAGATGCATTCCGTATGCATTCAGTTTCTTTGGCGGACCCATTGACTTAAATGGAGCCACGAAATGTGATTTGCGGGCAATAATAGGACATGTTCTATCTTTTAAAGGAAATACGGAAACGGAATGCATACGTAGTACCTTCCGTTGTTTTTGCGGACCCATTAAAGTAAATGGTTCCGCAAATGGAAAGCAAAAAAACTGAATGAAAACAGAAAAAAAATACAGCCATGTGCAGGAAGCCTTAGGCTGAGTTCACGTGTTAGTTATTTGGTCAGTTATTCCATTAGTTAGGGCTCATTCACACAAACGTGTAAAGCCCGTGCTGTGGACCGCAAATTGCAATGCACGGGCACCGTCCGTGGGGCAGGCGCATGGGGATCCTTCCGTTCCGCAAAAAGATAGAGCATGTTCTATCTTTTTGCGGTGCGGAAGCACGGAACGGAACCCCAGAAAGCACTCCGTAGTGTTCCGTTCCGTTCTTCCGTTCCGCATCTCCGGATTTGCGGACCCATTGAAATGAATGGGTCCGCATCCGTGAAGCGGAATGGCCACGGAATGGTGCCCGTGTATTGCGGACCCATTCACACGAACACACAAATGTTTTTTGCGTTCCGTATAAGGGCCTTTTTTAGTTCCGTGTACAGTCCGTATACGGAACCATTCATTTCAATGGTTCCGCAAAAAAAACGGAAAGTACTCCGTATGCATTCTGTTTTTGTATTTCCGTTTTTCCGTTCCGTTCAAAGATCAAACATGTCCTATTATTGCCCGCAAATCACGTTCCGTGGCTCCATTCAAGTCAATGGGTCCGCAAAAAAACTGATGTCTTCCGTATCAGTTCCGTTTTTGCAGAACCATCTATTGAAAATGTTATGCCCAGCCCAATTTTTTCTATGTAATTACTGTATACTGTATATGTCATACGGAAAAACGGAAAGGAAAAACGGAATGGAACCGGAAACACTACTGAAACAAAAAACGGATCCCTTAAAAATGGCCCGCAAAACACTGAAAAAGCCATACGGTCGTGTGAACAAGCCTTTAGGCCTCTTGCACACGACCATATGGCTTTTTCAGTATTTTGCGGTCCGAAAAGAACAGATCCGCAGAAAATATGGATGACGTCCATGTGCATTCCGTTTTAGCGAAACGGAACAGCTGGCCCCTGATAGAACAGTCCTATCCTTGTCTGTTATGTGGACAATAATAGGACATGTTCTATCTTTGGGGGCTCATTCACACGAACGTTTGCTGCCCGTTGCAGTATTACGACCGCATTTGCAGATCCGCAATATACGGGCACCGTTTCATGTGCATTCCCCATTTACTTCAATGGGTCCACAAATCCGGAGATGCGGAACGTAAGCACGGAACGGAACACTATGGAAGCACTATGTAGTGCTTGCTGGGGTTCAGTTCCATGCCTCCGCACCGCAAAAAGATAGAACTTGCTCTATCTTTTTGCGGAACCGACAGATCGCGGACCCATTCAAGTGAATGGGTCCGCGATCCCCATGCGGCTGGGCCGCGGTCGGCGCCCGTGCATTGCGGACCGCAATTTGCGGTCCACAGCACGGGCTTCACACGGTCGTGTAAACGAGCCCTGAACGGAATGGAAATACGGAAAAGGAAGGCATACGGAGTACCTTCTGTTTTTTTTGCGTATCCATTGAAATGAATGGTTCCGTATATGTAACGCAAAAAACGGAACGTAAACTGAAAAAAAAAACGTTCATGTGCAAAAGTACTTAGGGCCCATTCAGACGGCCGTAGTGCTTTGCGGATCTGCAAAATACGGATACCAGCCATGTGCGTTCTGCAACCATAATAGAAAATGCCTATTCTTGTCCGAGATTGCAGACAAGAATAGGACATGTTTTATCTTTTCTGCGGAGCCGTGGTACGGAATAACGGATGCGGACAGCTGTCCGCATCTTTTGAGGGCCCATAGAAATGAATGGATCCGCAGACCTTCAGCAAAATTCCGGAACAGTTGCGGATCCGTTCATATGGCTGTGTAAATGAGCCCTTAGGCCTCTTTCACACGACCGTATGGGTTTGCGGTCCGTTTTAAACGGATCAGTTTTTTCCATTTTTTTGTTTCAGTAGTGTTTCCATTTTGCCATTCCGTTTTTCCATTTGGTTTCTATTTGTGATTGGGCTGGACATAAAATTTTTAATAGAAAGTTCCGCAAAAAAGGAACGGATACAGAAGACATACGGATGTATTCCGTATGCATTCAGTTTTTTTTGCGAACATATTGACTTAAATGGAGCCGCGGAACGTGATTTGCGGCCAATAATAGGACATGTTCTATGTTGAAACAGAAATACGGAAATGGAATGCATACGGAGTACCTTCCGTTTTTTTGAGGATCCATTGAAATGAATGGTTCCGTATACAGTCCGTATACGGAATGCAAAAAACGGAACATAAATAGAAAGAAAAAGCTTTCGTGTGCAAGAGGCCTTAGTATTGGATAACCCCTTTAAAGGAGAACTCCACCCAACCTGTTCCTGTTATTACAGTTCTCCCACTCCTTTTACTCACCAGGTACAATGTAAACACTCCATAAAAAAGGAGAATTACCCCAACCACCACATACAACGCGGTGCTTTCCAGGGTCGGGATGTAGACAACCACAAAGTACAAGTTGATAGCGATGATCAGTACAATGAGGCCAATGGCAATGGCTTTACTGATTCTGCAGAGACAAGATGGAGAAAGATCAGAAAAGAGAATAGTGAGTGCAGCTCTGGAGTATAATACAGGATGTAACTCAGGATCAGTACAGGATAAGTAATGTATGTACACAGTGACTGCACCAGCAGAATAGTGAGTGCAGCTCTGGAGTATAATACAAGATGTAACTCAGGATCAGTACAGGATAAGTAATGTATGTACACAGTGACTGCACCAGCAGAATAGTGAGTGCAGCTCTGGAGTATAATACAGGATGTAGCTGAGGATCAGTACAGGATAAGTAATGTATGTACACAGTGACTGCACCAGCAGAATAGTGAGTGCAGCTCTGGAGTATAATACAGGATGTAACTCAGGATCAGTACAGGATAAGTAATGTATGTACACAGTGACTGCACCAGCAGAATAGTGAGTGCAGCTCTGGAGTATAATACAGGATGTAACTCAGGATCAGTACAGGATAAGTAATGTATGTACACAGTGACTGCACCAGCAGAATAGTGAGTGCAGCTCTGGAGTATAATACAGAATGTAACTCAGGATCAGTACAGGATAAGTAATGTATGTATACAGTGACTGCACCAGCAGAATAGTGAGTGCAGCTCTGGAGTATAATACAGAATGTAACTCAGGATCAGTACAGGATAAGTAATGTAATGTATGTACACAGTGACTGCACCAGCAGAATAGTGAGTGCAGCTCTGGAGTATAATACAGAATGTAACTCAGGATCAGTACAGGATAAGTAATGTAATGTATGTACACAGTGACTCCACCAGCAGAATAGTGAGTGCAGCTCTGGAGTATAATACAGGATGTAACTCAGGATCAGTACAGGATAAATTATGTTATGTATGTACACAGTGACTCCACCAGCAGAATATTGAGTTCAGCTCTGAAGTGTAATAAAAGACATAACTTGGATATAATAGTGATTATTAAATTTCCAGTAAAACCTACAAGCCATTCGTGAAATCGTGCATCAGTGGGCGCATGCTGGTGAACGTCAGTACCGGGAGCAAAGCAAATGGGAGCTAGAAAGTAACAAGTAAAAAAAATATATACTTGTGTAAATAAAATATAACAAGTTGCATTCATTATGGAATTATTCAGATATATGTTTTTTTGAAATAATAATACAGCAGATGCATCAGGCAGTGAACGGCTCATTATTTGCTGATGTCGCTATTTCCATTCACTGATGTAAACTTTATTATCCCGAATTACCAAAATGCTTTGCAGAACATTAAGCAAATCGTTCATTGTCGTCAGATGTTCCACATCCTGAAAAGCGGCCACAAATATGGTGGGTATAATGGCGCAGGATCTGGTGAACAGGACTCGGTAAAAGCGGGACCATTTCAGGTTCAAGAAGCCCTGGATGAGTAAAGAAAAAATATGGAGGTTATAAGTGAGAAGAAGACGGAGGAACCGAGATGGATGACATCACAGCTCAACGATTACACCAATATAAACTGAAGAATGTGCATGCATCTGCAGTAGGAGGCGTCAATCCACAGTCTAATATACTTTGTATTTCAGTTCCTTAAGATTTTCAAGATCTCTGTTTACTGTCATTGAATAGGAACATTATGGTTTGCCTCCAGAGGCTAAAAATCATGTACAGATCTCATTCTTTCTTTGGGCCTTGCTACAATTATGTCTAGTCTAGACAGTAGAAATAATGTGTCTCTTTTTTATGACCCATTTTAGAGTGGGATGTGCTGAGAACCTGAGAGTGAGATCGATGGAGGTCCCAAGTGTGGGACTGGTAGAGGTCCTGAGGATGTGATCAGTGGTGGTCCCGAGGGTGGGATTATTGGAGGGCCCCTAATGTGAGATAGGTGGAGGTCCCAAGGGTAGAATTGTGGAGGTTCCAATTTTGGGATCGGTGGAGGCCCCAAAGGTGGTGGAGGCCCTGAGGGTGAGATCGGTGAAGGCCCCAATGGGTGGGATTAGTGGAAGTCTCCAGGGTGGGATCGGTGGAGATTCTGAGGGTGAGATCGGGCGGTCCTGAGGGTTAGACTCCACTGATCACATATTGTTGGACAATCCTGCGTTACACGTACGTAAGGAACTTCTGCAGTAAATTATATAGTCACCTCCATGACAAACTGCCCGGCGTATGTTCCAGTCATGGTGGAGCTCTGCCCTGCAGCCAGGATGCCCACAGCCCAGATGTAGAGGGCGACGGGGCCAAAGAAGCAGCCAAGAATAATGCCCTGTGGAGAGAGGAGAAGCCGCGTCAGAAGACATTGGGTGCGTATGGATACGACATTCCTTTCATGTAGCAGAGATCTAATCGGTGGCAGATTATAAATTATTCTGGATAAACGGACAAAAAACAACACAACGAGTTCTGCAAGAAAATAATCACTAGAGGTTTTATAAAACATCATTCACCAGAGTCTCCATCTGTCTACTGGGGTAATTTTCTGCAGGTGCGGCGATAACCGGATGATTATCAAATTCCCGATTAAAGGACACTCACTGGCTACATAAGCCCCTCCCCTGAGGAGCCCTCTCAACAGAAGTCGAGCAGGGTCACGTAACACCTTGCCATGGACTCCATTAGTTGGGTAGCAGAACTAGTTTTGAAGAGTCCCTGGCTATTGTAATTTTGACTGGGCTGGATGTGGCCAGCACTGGAAAGCTGAGGGGCATTGAGGGGCACCGAGGGGCTAGGCCCTGCCCCTCAGTGCACTGAAACCCTTATCTGCAGGAAGAATTAAAGTGTTTTTTCTTAGGAATGCCACAACCAATTTTCACAATACAGGTATTATTTTAATCAGCAGGATCCATCCTACCAGACAGTGTGTCTGGTTAAATAGGGTTGATGCTGCTGATATGTGCTCTTTAAAGCTATTGGCAAGTTTAAATGTATACTGTGCAATTATTTTTCCACTTACCCCTTTGTAGATGTCCACAGATAAGGTCTCGTTATTGGGTGGGAACACGCCGGCGTGAGGGCTGCTGCTGTTCAGACAGACATCGTACTGGAAAAAAGGGACAATGTCAATAACTGAATAAGAAGGGCAACCTGTGGCCGGACGACATTGTGGATATAGACTGGGAAGAGTATATGGCTTTTCTCTGCTTCTCTGGACACAACCATACATTGTACCACCACTAGGGGGAGCTCACCGCCACATGTCCCATTAAATGCTATATGGAGGTCCCTCTAGTGGTGGCTGCAGGCAGAAAGAATGTTATCATTGAAACCTGTGGCCCTTCTGAGCAGTGACGCTCCTTGGGTCCCAGGGCCTCTTACCACCTGAATGTCTACAATTACACTAATGCACAAGTCTGATTCGTGGAGGATGTGCTCACCGCGTCCTGGTTGGTCTTCTTGTAAAAAGCTTCTGCAAACACGGCCATGACGAAGAGGTTGATGATGAAGGAGACGAGCAGCGCAATGGTGGACTCTATCAGGAAGTACATGTTAGCCTCTCGCACCTCCTGCTTTTTCTTACGGTCTATATCCCGAGACTGTGGAGGAAGAAGAGACAGTCACAACCGAACTCAGAGACCTGTATACAGCGTACATACCGGATACAGACACTGGGGGTGCGATATGATGAGAGCCAAATCCTTACACGATGGGGATTGTAGTGGTGTGAAGTTCCCTGACACTATTACACATAATGATAGGCTTAGGTACATTGACAGTATAGCACATTATAGGCTTAGATACAGGCTTAGATACAGCAACTCAATGGCAGTATCACGCATAATTGGGTAAGATACAGAAGCTCAGCAGACAATATCACACATGACAGTCTTAGATACACCAGCTTGGAAGACAATATCATATATGACAGACTTAGATACACCAGCTCAGCAGAGAGTATCACACGATAGCATTAGATACAGCAGAACCACAGATAGTATCACGCATGATAGGATTAGGTACACAGCTCAGAAGACTGTATCACAAAAGATAGGCTTACATACAGCAGCTCAGCAGACAGTATTACCTTAGATAGGCTTGGATACAGCATCTCAGTAGGCAGTATCCACAGGATATGCTTAGATACAGTAGCTCAGCAGGAGTATCACACAGGATGGGCTTAGATACAAGAGCCCAGAAGAAGTATCACAAAGATGGGCTTAGATACAGCAGCTTAGCAGACAGTATTATACAGGATGGGCTTAGATACAGCAGCTCAGCAGAAGTATCATGCAGAATGGGCTTAGATACAGGAGCTCAGCAGAAGTATCACACAGGATGGGCTTAGATACAAGAGCCCAGAAGAAGTATCACAAAGATGGGCTTAGATACAGCAGCTTAACAGAAGTATCATGCAGAATGGGCTTAGATACAGCAGCTCAGCAGAAGTATCATGCAGAATGGGCCTAGATACAGGAGCTCAGCAGAAGTATCACACAGGATGTGCTTAGATACAGCAGCTCAGCAGAAGTATCACGCAGGATGGGCTTAGATACAGCAGCTCAGCAGAAGTATCATGCAGGATGGGCTTAGATACAGCAGCTCAGCAGAAGTATCACACAGGGTGTGCTTAGATACGGCAGCTCAGCAGAAGTATCACACAGGATGTGCTTAGATACGGCAGCTCAGCAGCACTAGGTATTTGCAGATCACTTCATGGTGACAGATATGAATTATCAGTTTATTGCACCAACGGAAAATGGATGATAAATAAGGGGAACGTAATAAATCCAATCCTTGTTACTTCTCCATTCAGCCTCTTCTATATGAACTGCAATATGATCAGGATGACTCTGTACCAGGAGCAGAGGACTGCCACCATTCATAACCTGCAGCAGAGTTTATGATAGGACTTCTCTGTCCATTTGATAATCCGGCATCGATCAGACCCTGGGATTGCCGGATCAAAGGACTGTTACTTAGCACACTATATAAGCGCTGCAGGACTTCTGTTTTTGGAAAGGAGTCATGGAACATAGGATGCAATGTAATTGTGTAAAATTTACAGGCCCCCCCTTCCCCCCCCGGCGGATGGTGCCAACCCAGGACCCTAGTGATGGAAGGCAGGAGTGCCAACCACGGTGCCACTTTATCTGACTAATGTGCACAGACTTTACCTTGACGAGGGAGGAGTGCAGGTATATGTTGTGCGGCATGATGATCGCGCCAATGATGCCAACAGCTTGGAGTAACTCTTCAGATCCGCAGCCAGAACAGTACGGGTAGAACATGCCCTTTATCACCTGCCTCTGGTCAGGACGGACCACCACATACTGCAACCAGGACAGGGAATCGGTTACTACAAATGGAGGAGACTGCAGGGCCCATGCATTTCTATGGAGCCCGGGTGACTCTGTGACAAAGACTGGCTGCTGTCAGCTACAGGGCTGACACAGGAGGAAACAGCAGAACACAGGGGACAGATAGGCCTTGTCCCTCTATTACTCCCATCCTCACCTCATAGCCAAACGTTACGGCCATTATAGTAATGAGTAATGCAAAGAAAGCTTCCAGTTTCCTGAGTCCTGCGATAAACATAGAGACGGAAGAGGTTAATAGGGAAACAGTGATAGGACTGATGATGTCAGACACTGCATGATGACATCATCTGTATCAGGCACATCATCTGAATTATACTCCAAAATCTCACCATATTTATCCAGGAAGAGGAAGAATAAGGTGTCAATGATGGTGATGAGGACGCCGCCCCACAGAGGAATCCTGCCAGACACAAGAGTGATCCTCAGGGTGTCAAGATATAACACAGCCTAGCCGTAAGACCCTCCTAACAATAACCCCCATAATAGTACCACTTGAAAGACCCCCATAACAGTACAAGACCAGGCATAAAACCCCCATAACGATACAAGGCCAGGCATAAAACCCCATAATAATACCAGTCACAGGACCCCCATGCCAGTAAAAGCCACAGACCCTCCTAACATAAACAGCTAAAGACCACCATAACAGAAAAAAAAATCACAGGACCCCCTAACATTAACTGCTAAAAAACCGCAGAACAATATCTGCTACAGTGCCCTCATAATAGTACCATCTGCCAGTAACAACTCCAGGTCCACAACAGCCACAGCCACAGAGCCCTATAAGACATCCACAAGGTATTCATGACCATACCATTCTCAGGGCCCCCATAATAGAGGCAGCCACAGGGCCCTTAACAGTACCAGCCAAAGGGCCCTTAACAGTACCAGCCGCAGAGCCCCCCCAACAATATCAGCCTCAAAGCCCCCGAACAACACCAGCAGCAGACCTCTGAACAGTACAAGCTACAGAGCCCCCTACATTACCAGTCACACAGCCCCCAATAGCACCAGCCACAAAGCCCCCAACTATACCAGCCATACAGCCCCCTACAATACCAGTCACACAGACCCACAATAGTACCATCTAAAGAGCCCTCCCAACAATATCAGCTACAGAGCCCCCTAACAGTACCAGCCACAGACTTCCCCCCAAAAAATACCTACCTCTGAGCCCCCTAACAGTACCAGCCACAGAGCCCCCTAACAGTACCAGCCACAGAGCCCCCTAACAGTACCAGCCACAGAGCCCCCAACAGTACCAGACACAGAGCCCCTAACAGTACCAGACACAGAGCCCCCAACAGTACCAGACACAGAGCCCCCAACAGTACCAGTCGTTCAGCCCCGTACAGTACTAGTCACACAGCCCCCCAAAAGTACCAGCCACAGAGCCGCTCAACAGTACCAGCCATAGAGCCCCCCAACAGTACCAGCCACAGAGTCCTGCAACAGTACCAGCCATAGAGCCCCCCAAAAGTACCAGCCATAGAGCCCCCCAAAAGTGCCAGCCATAGAGCCCCTCAACAGTACCAACCATAGAGCACCCCAACAGTACCAGCCACAGAGCACCCCAACAGTCTCAGCCACAAATCCCCGCAACAGTACCAGCCATAGAGCCCCGCAACAGTACCAGCCATAGAGCCCCGCAACAGTACCAGCCATAGAGCCCCGCAACAGTACCAGCCATAGAGCCCCGCAACAGTACCAGCCATAGAGCCCCGCAACAGTACCAGCCACAGAGCCCCCCAACAGTACCAGCCACAGAGAACCCCAACAGTACCAGCCACAGAGAACCCCAACAGTACCAGCCACAGAGAACCCCAACAGTACCAGCCATAGAGCCCCCCAACAGGACCAGCCATAGAGCCCCGCAACAGTACCAGCCATAGAGCCCCCCAACAGTACCAGCCATAGAGCCCCCCAACAGTACCAGCCATATTAATTCCTTAAAGTGAGAACCTCCCCTTATTATGACAGCAATTCCAGAAATTTGATAATTCAGTACTCATTAATGCCGGATCTAGATAAGTAGAAGTGTCTCTACCTACCTGACTCTATACAGCACTGTATACATACATGTAGATATATCGGGATCTTACCGTCCAGCTGACAGAAGGCTAAATGCAATGGCGGTACCAATGACTTCCTGCATATCTGACCCAATAATAGCTATTTCCACTAAAATCCACAGCAACCAGCGCGGGGCCTGAGACACAGAGGATGCAAAGAGTATGGATCATATACCAGCACAATGAGAAGAATGAGGAGGCATAACGTTAGGGAGCATTCTGCATCTAGAATACAAACATCCCAGTATATAACTCTGCAAGTGCTTTATGTTCAATTTTGCATTGATTTTAAATTATTTCAGGTCTTTTTCTCCATGCAGATCCAAAGCTCTTTTCTGCAGGTTGCCCTTTGAAATAGACAGTATTTTGGCTCCACCCCACTGTCATGTGACCTACCGGTTCTCAATCTGGGCAAGAGCCATCTGACCTAGTCCCACAATACACTTCTCTCTGATAACTGGAAACCAATAGAACTGTAACTGTATCTTTAGGAGTGACTAGAGAAGAAAACATCATACAATGTGACTTGTGAGGCTGACCTTACCTTTGGATAATAAGAACGGCAAATCTGAGCCAGATCTCTACCAGTTACCACACCGAGCCGAATGGCCAGCCTCTGGCACACAAGACCGAGAAAGGTGGCACCAAGCAGAACCCACAAGAGCTGGAAACATACAAATAAAATTCATTCATCTGGTGCCCTGATCATCTGCAAGTGGAAGCTGTTTCTATAAATTACATCTGGACTTCCTGTAGTTCAGAATTTGCAATAATCTGGTATCACATAGAAATGTTACTTTAGTTTCCTCATGTTCTATATAACTTTCTTTCCAGGCTTATAAGTTTGTGGAGTCATAGTCAGGTTGCACTAGTTTGTGTAGTCATAGTCTTGTTGCACTAGTTTGTGTAGTCGTAGTCAGGGTGCACTAGTTTGTGTAGTCGTAGTCAGGGTGCACTAATTTGTGTAGTCGTAGTCAGGGTGCACAAGTTTGTGTAGTTGTAGTCAGGTAGGTTGTACTAGTTTGTGTTGTCATAGTCAGGTTGCACTAGTGTCACGGACGGTGTACAGGAAACAAGGCAAAGCAACATGTATAAACGACTCGCTGGATCCAAAAACTAAGGAACCAAGGGAGACCCCTGCAGAAGACCTGGCACTTTCCCTGGCTGCTCAGCCTATGCAAAGATCCGAATGGTGGAGGTTAGCATATCCACGAACCTTGACTATAAAGCCCTGAGCACCCTACAATAGTGAGGGGACACGACCACCGGCTCCCTACACAAGATACGGAGGGAGTCAGGGTCACCTGGGATCCAGCAAACAGAAAATAACAGATAAAGGTACAACACTTAGCTTTGAAGCAAACAGGAGGACAAAGTCAGCGTGCACACACACTTCAGGAAGTAGTATATGCCGCCCAGAAAAGCCTTCTGGGGAAGAATTTAAAGGGAAGCAATTAGTCCAACACATGACAGCTGAGAGAGGCTAACGAGAGGAGGAGCTGAATACCACAACACAGAAACTCAAGGAGGAGGTTCTGAAAGGCCTCTGTCAGAGCTTCTCAGCTGTCTGGTTGTGACACTCTGTCAAAGCTTCTCAGCTGTCTGGTTGTGACAACTCGTTTGTGTAGTTGTAGTCAGGGTGCACTAGTTTATGTAGTTGTAGTCAGGTTGCACTAGTTTGTGTAGTCGTAGTCAGGGTGCACTAGTTTGTGTAGTTGTAGTCAGGTTGCATTAGTTTATGTAGTCGTAGTCAGGTTGCACTAGTTTGTGTAGTGAGGGTGCACTAGTTTGTGTAGTTGTAGTCAGGGTGCACTAGTTTGTGTAGTCGTAGTCAGGGTGCACTAGTTTGTGTAGTTGTAGTCAGGGTGCACTAGTTTGTGTAGTTGTAGTCAGGGTACACTAGTTTGTGTAGTCATGGTCAGGGTGCACTAGTTTGTGTAGTGGTAGTCAGGGTGCACTAGTTTGTGTAGTTTTAGTCAGGGGCACTAGTTTGTGTAGTCATGGTCAGGTTGCACTAGTTTGTGTAGTCATGGTCAGGTTGCACTAGTTTGTGTAGTCGTAGTCAGGGTGCACTAGTTTGTGTAGTTGTAGTGAGGGTGCACTAGTTTGTGTAGTCATAGTCAGGGTGCACTAGTTTGTGTAGTTGTAGTGAGGGTGCACTAGTTTGTGTAGTCATAGTCAGGGTGCACTAGTTTGTGTAGTTGTAGTCAGGGTGCACTAGTTTGTGTAGTTGTAGTCAGGGTGCACTAGTTTGTGTAGACATGGTCAGGTTGCACCAGTTTGTGTAGTCGTAGTCAGGGTGCACTAGTTTGTGTAGTCGTAGTCAGGGTGCACTAGTTTGTGTAGTTGTAGTCAGGGTGCACTAGTTTGTGTAGTCGTAGTCAGGGTGCACTAGTTTGTGTAGTTGTAGTCAGGTTGCATTAGTTTATGTAGTCGTAGTCAGGTTGCACTAGTTTGTGTAGTTGTAGTCAGGTAGCACTAGTTTGTGTAGTTGTAGTCAGGGTGCACTAGTTTGTGTAGTGGTAGTCAGGGTGCACTAGTTTGTGTAGTTGTAGTCAGGGTGCACTAGTTTGTGTAGTTGTAGTCAGGGTGCACTAGTTTGTGTAGTCATGGTCAGGGTGCACTAGTTTGTGTAGTGGTAGTCAGGGTGCACTAGTTTGTGTAGTCATGGTCAGGTTGCACTAGTTTGTGTAGTCGTAGTCAGGGTGCACTAGTTTGTGTAGTTTTAGTCAGGGGGCACTAGTTTGTGTAGTCATGGTCAGGTTGCACTAGTTTGTGTAGTCATGGTCAGGTTGCACTAGTTTGTGTAGTCGTAGTCAGGGTGCACTAGTTTGTGTAGTTGTAGTGAGGGTGCACTAGTTTGTGTAGTCATAGTCAGGGTGCACTAGTTTGTGTAGTTGTAGTGAGGGTGCACTAGTTTGTGTAGTCATAGTCAGGGTGCACTAGTTTGTGTAGTTGTAGTCAGGGTGCACTAGTTTGTGTAGTTGTAGTCAGGGTGCACTAGTTTGTGTAGACATGGTCAGGTTGCACCAGTTTGTGTAGTCGTAGTCAGGGTGCACTAGTTTGTGTAGTCGTAGTCAGGGTGCACTAGTTTGTGTAGTTGTAGTCAGGGTGCACTAGTTTGTGTAGTCGTAGTCAGGGTGCACTAGTTTGTGTAGTTGTAGTCAGGGTGCACTAGTTTGTGTAGTTGTAGTCAGGGTGCACTAGTTTGTGTAGTCATGGTCAGGGTGCACTAGTTTGTGTAGTGGTAGTCAGGGTGCACTAGTTTGTGTAGTCATGGTCAGGTTGCACTAGTTTGTGTAGTCGTAGTCAGGGTGCACTAGTTTGTGTAGTTGTAGTCAGGGGGCACTAGTTTGTGTAGTCATGGTCAGGTTGCACTAGTTTGTGTAGTCATGGTCAGGTTGCACTAGTTTGTGTAGTTGTAGTCAGGGTGCACTAGTTTGTGTAGTTGTAGTGAGGGTGCACTAGTTTGTGTAGTTGTAGTCAGGGTGCACTAGTTTGTGTAGTTGTAGTCAGGGTGCACTAGTTTGTGTAGTCATGGTCAGGTTGCACTAGTTTGTGTAGTTGTAGTCAGGGTGCACTAGATTGTGTAGTTGTAGTCAGGGTGCACTAGTTTGTGTAGTTGTAGTCAGGGTGCACTAGTTTGTGTAGTCATGGTCAGGTTGCACTAGTTTGTGTAGTTGTAGTCAGGTAGCACTAGTTTGTGTAGTCGTAGTCAGGGTGCACTAGTTTGTGTAGTTGTAGTCAGGGTGCACTAGTTTGTGTAGTTGTAGTGAGGGTGCACTAGTTTGTGTAGTTGTAGTGAGGGTGCACTAGTTTGTGTAGTTGTAGTCAGGGTGCACTAGTTTGTGTAGTTGTAGTCAGGGTGCACTAGTTTGTGTAGTTGTAGTCAGGGTGCACTAGTTTGTGTAGTTGTAGTCAGGTTGCACTAGTTTGTGTAGTTGTAGTCAGGGTGCACTAGTTTGTGTAGTTGTAGTCAGGGTGCACTAGTTTGTGCAGTCGTAGTCAGGGTGCACTAGTTTGTGTAGTTGTAGTCAGGTTGCACTAGTTTGTGTAGTCGTAGTCAGGGTGCACTAGTTTGTGTAGTCGTAGTCAGGGTGCACTAGTTTGTGTAGTTGTAGTCAGGGTGCACTAGTTTGTGCAGTCGTAGTCAGGGTGCACTAGTTTGTGTAGTTGTAGTCAGGTTGCACTAGTTTGTGTAGTCGTAGTCAGGGTGCACTAGTTTGTGTAGTCGTAGTCAGGGTGCACTAGTTTGTGTAGTCGTAGTCAGGGTGCACTAGTTTGTGTAGTCGTAGTCAGGGTGCACTAGTTTGTGTAGTCATGGTCAGGTTGTCTGGAGCAAGATGGTTGTGACCTACAATACCAAGAAATGGCAGGATGCAAGAATTTGATAACTCTTGATAAACCTGGAGGGAAGAGAAGACCCCAGAGCTTAAATTAAAATAGCGCCCCCTTCTGGTGCCTTTCTCTCTTACTTCTTGCAGAGCGTCGTAGGTATGTGCCCTTCCTTTGAGCACATGCTCTCACTGGCCTCTGGGAAGGGGAATAAAAGTTTCGGCACCTACCTTAAATCCAGCAATTGCCCCGCACTGCAGGTCGGACTCAATGTTCCCAGGGTCCAGATAGGCGATGCTCATGAGGAAGCCAGGTCCCGTGAACGCCCAGAGCTTGCGGAAGCTGAAGCCAGGCTGTGGGGGGTCAGATACAGTACAGGTTACAAGGGTCAGGGGCCTACCTAGAGAGGAGATGTAATGGAAATGGGGCCCCTGTCTGTTGCAATGCCCCTCTGGCCATTTCCCCCTCATAGGGTACACCTGAGTCCATAGCATGACCACAGCTTCTCTGGGGTCCAGAGGCTAAGGAGGTCCAATCAGAGCCACCCGCTATTGAGTTCCATAGGCGCTGTATAAAACTGTGAGCAGTGACTCCCCCTAGTGGTAGCTGCAGGCAGCCCGAATTTCTTCATTTATCTATGGAAACTGAAGATCAAACAAAAAGAAATATCTACGCTTGATCCCTTTACTACCCAAACCCCCACATATCATGGCATTAACCCCTTCACCCCCCTAAACCACCAGTGACTTTATCTAATAACCTCTAATCCACCCTAACCCACCAGGGCTACTAGGTATTAAAGCGTAACCACTCTAGATCATTGCAACATTAACTCCTTCACCTAAATAGGTCACCAGACATTTTTGAGTATTAACCTCTAAACTGCTGTAGACCACCAGGAATACTATCGTTAACCACTGAACCCCTGATGTAGAAATCTGCATTGCAATGTGGAAAAACCTGACTCTTAAAGGGCATCTGTCAGCAGTTTTGTACCTATGAAACTGTCTGACCTATTGCATGTGCACTTGGCAGCTACATCTGTATGTGTAACAGCAACGCCCCCGTTGCTCCTAGAGGCTCATTTGCATATAATCAAACATTTTTCTCAGCAATGTGGACACATATCAACATGGGACCAACACGGATGCCTTCAGCTGCCAAGCGCACATGGAACAGGTCAGCCGGTGTCATAGGGACAAAACTGCTGACAGATGCCCTTTAAACATATCACTTATGGATGAAAACCGGGGGAAACCTAATCCATCAGGGCTACAGGGAAAATGAAGCTACTTGCAAGTTTGCAGTCCATTACACATTTTTAAACTATTTTTACAAAAAAATTAACCAAGATTCTAAAAGATGCATTATGTGAAAAAATAGGACCCGTCTCCTCCTCCAGTCTCATCTAGTCTTCCATTAAAATCCTTCCTAAACTTCATGTCCTCAGACGACCTGTCACCCAAGAGCATGGATGTTTATGTTTCAAGGATTTCGGAAACAAGGGCAAGCTGTGTTACCATATTTCCCCATAGGCAGCGCCGTCACATGGTCATCGAGTATTTGGGGCATAGAATAGGGTTATAGAAATTTTGAGAGCCTCTGCCAGCATGATCAACCCTATTATACCAAGCGGATTGCCTGGCATGGTGGATCATGCTGATGAAAATGATACCGTTCTTTTCTCTATTGCTTGCAACGCTGTGGATATATTATTACTTTTATCTTCATGCAAATTAGACAGTTTGGCCGATGGCCACGTCATAAGTGTTTAGAGCATCACATCTTTACGTACCTGACCAGTGGCCTTGAGTAGGGCTTAGACGCCCCTCTGGGCAATTCCATCACCAATGGGTCCACCAATGACTTTTAGTGAGCCACATTAGACAGGGCTGTCTAGCCCTCACAATCATAGGGGAACGGAGAGTGCACTGAGCACCAAGGGGAGTAGTATTAGTAGTGCTCCAAGAGCTACACCAGCCCCTTGGTCAGGGGCAGACTGGTCATAAGCCTTACAGGGAAATTTCTTGGTCGGCCGATGTCCAAGAAGCCTCCAGAGCCCTCCTCATTGCTGCTGGCCGGGTACAAAATGATCTGATACTATTAGCATTAATTAATGCTATGAGGTACTTATGCACCTGATCGACGGCCGCAGGTGCCCTCCAGAACTCAACTGTATGACTGTCCTCAGGTCTGTCATACAGTTGCATACTGTGGCAGGGCCGTCAGTGTTTTCTGCTGCACTGTGGTCTTTGGTTCTGCTGGGTCGGTACTTTGTGCCGCGCTACAGTATTGTAAGCCCCGCCGGCTTCTGTTGGCCCTGCCTACTCGTGTTGCTTCTGCTTCAGTCAATTTGGACCCATCTACAACATGAGGCCACTTTTAGGGTTTTTTTTCTCCCAGGGCCTCTTTAAGTTCCCAGTCCGCCCCTGTCCACGATTACTTGTTACCCCCCCCCCCCCACCAACATAATTCTATATTATTATAATTTGCTCCAATGCAATTTATATTTAAAAATAAAAGTAACATTCCTTGGGTCTGACATACATGGGAAAGGCTTCAGATTATCAGATATTCTTGACTTTCAGACATTCATAGAACAGTCATGATCCGATTCATAACTCACCGATCCTGTGGACGGTATTGAAATCTTCTCATCCAGATACGTGGATCCTTCCTCATTATTGGACCTTTCAATGGCGCCGTATTGTCGGTTCCTTGGTGAACCTTAAGAATCAGATCAGAAATCATGGATTAAGATGGATTATAAATCGTCAGTCACATGAGGTCAACTTGTACTCATTCCTTTCCTAGTAATCAAATATTTTCATGGATTTTATTATAATAAAATGTATTTATATAGCGCCACCATATTCCGCAGCGCTTTATAAATTCATAGGGTTCATGTACAAAACAAAACTAACTGGCTAATATGCAATTGAAACACTAGGAGTCAGGTCCCTGCTCACAAGAGCTTACAATCTATTATCCGTCCCTGCATTAAAGAGGTCCTCTTCCTCTACTGTCATGCCTGCTTGCATTCCCCAAGTAATAACAATTCTGGAGCTTCTCTTCTTAGGACTCTGAGTTGTGCTGTTCCTTTAATATTCCTGCTAGAAGTTATGTATGAATAGATAACAGTTTGCAATGAAGGTTCAGATGGTTGTTACCAGTTGGGGGGTGTCTTTGCACAATCTGACACTGGAAGCACTGATTAGACTGTGCAGGGACACCCCCCCCCCCCAACTGGTAACACCCATCTGGACCTTTATTGCAAACTGCTAGTAATTATTTCATAACCTTCTAGCAGATATAATAGAGGGATGATAGAACACACAGTCCTAAGAATAGAGGCTCCAGAATTGTCATTACAAGGGGAAAGCAAGTAGTTATTAAAACCTACATGTCAGAAAAGGGGACAAGACTTCTTTAAAGGCCTAATCATAGATTTCATGCAGCCTTGTACGATAATGTCAGGTCTTGCCTAAGGAAATTATACAAATCATGACACTGTATTGAGGAATTGCTATTTGATCAATTGACAATTATCTTCTTAAAAGTCCCTTTAAGAAGCAATCACTGGGATGAATGTGTAAAGCCCCAGAGTGCCGTCACCACCTTTGCACCTTGCCACTGTCTCCTATGGTTAACCTAATGT
Organism: Bufo gargarizans; assembly: GCF_014858855.1. Lineage (NCBI taxonomy): Eukaryota > Metazoa > Chordata > Amphibia > Anura > Bufonidae > Bufo > Bufo gargarizans. The sequence goes on from NC_058087.1 coordinate 31,220,523, forward strand.
CATCCTACGTACTAATTTCCAGGTTTTGCAAAATGTGTATTTATATTTATGATTTTGTAACTGTTCAAGTGTAATGTGCCTGGTTCACCAGCTGGTGGCAGCATCTATGGCAGAGCTACAAGTACAGAGAATGGACCCTTTCCTTCCATTCTAACACCCCCCTCTGTGGTGTGGTGGGGGCGTGTCCCGCTTGCTGCAGAGAGGGTGGGGTTCTAGTTAGAGGGGTCTAGAGTACCCCCTGCTAGGGGAAGGAAGCAGGAGCCCATCCCTGCTGGACGAGCCCTGTCTGGACCAGCTTGAGCACCTTCAGCTCAGCTGGATCTGGAGGCCACAGCAAAAAGCCTCAGAAGCCAGGAGTAAAGTGTTCCCTGGACAACGTTAGAGACAGACCCGATTACAGAGCCAAGTACAGCCTATAGCTAATGCAAGATTCTACAGTTACCCTGTCAGCACAGCAGAGTCAGAGAGCGGCTGATGTAGCAGAGAGGAGTTTGTCTGCCACAGTTAGTGCCAATGCCTGCTGGAGACCAAGACAAAGTCTGTAAATTAAATTGTTTGGAGGAACTTTTATTCAAATAAAGTTGCTGTTCTACTATATACAAGGTGTGGACTCCGTGTGGTCCAGCATATCCAGGTAGGAACACCGTGATACATGCAACACCATTAAGGGACATTTAGGCCACGCTACACCACTCTGGAATTCCTACACCTGGGTACCATCTACCATCATTTCACTAAAAGGGGCCCTGTGCCCTTGTTGCTTCGATGCAACTGGCGTAACGACTATATATTTCCCTCCTTCTAAAAGCAAGGGGACCCCTAGCACCGTTCGAGTCCGTCGCAAATGGAACTGGAAAGACTGGCTGAACTGGAAAGCCAGAAGCCTGTAATTGAAATGAGTGGCCCCTTGTTCTTGCTCATATAGGGGGGTCTAGTAGGGGCCCCCACTCTTTGATGTCCACATTTCTGAATAGACATATTGAAAGGATTATGACAGACAGAAATCCTGCTTCGGACGCTGTAGCATAGCCCATTAAAGGGGTTGTGTCATCTGAGACATTGGTGGAGTATTCCTTCGATATCGCTAGAAGGGCCCCTAAAGCAACAGAGAGTGGATCACGCATCAGCAGCCACATTTCCATTGACCTCTATGCTTGGCTACCCACAGAAGAGAACGGAGGGTGGCTGCGCTTGCGCGGTGCGTCCCCGTTCACTTCGGGGGGCCCCCTTGTAGGGATAGGTGTGGGTCCCAGAGGTAGGACTGTCACCTATATGACATTGGTGGCATATCCTAGCGATCCGTGCATCCGCACTGCAAAGGACAGAACATGTCCTATCTTTTGCCGCATCTTGCAGATCGTGAACCCATTGAAGTGAATAGGTCCGTACTTCGATGCAGAGTGTACACGGCCGGGGCCCTTGTTTTGCGGACCCGCGGTTTGTGGTCTGCAATACGGACATAGTTGCACCCCAGTAATGTGCATGGGGCCTAAAGGCCGCACCCAGAACCATGATTGACCAGTAAATAAATAAAATATCCACGGAAATAATTACAAGAAATCATAAATAATAAATAGTCATTTATAATATGCAAAAGTGCAAATATTCAAAACTGGACACAATGCACAACAATGAAGTGTTCAGTGCAAATCACTGCCCATACATGATATAGAGAGTAAATATTATTACAGAAATAATAATACGATACAAATCCACTAATATACTAGTGCAAATAAATAAGGTGCCAAGTGCAAAAAAATCACTGTGCGTGCCAAGACAAGTGGCAGGATGGGTCCCGCATCTGCCTCCCCTGCCACTTCCGTTGGTATCCACGGGGGTTTATTTTGCACTGTACACTTCATTGTTGTGCATAGTGTCTAATTTAGCATATTTGCACTGTTGTATATTATAAATGATTATTTATGATTTATGTACATTTTGAATTATTATTTTATGATATTTGTAATTATTTCTGTGGACTTTTTTTATTTATTTACTGGTGAATCATGGTTGTGGGGGGTTGGGAGGGGTCCCTGTCCCTTGTTGTTAGGTTTGTTAGGCTGAGTTTACATCTGTGCTGTAATCCTGTAACTGTATCTGGCGTACATGCCGTCTTTCATACGGACAAAAAATGCTACACGCATGCCAATTTGAAGAGATGACAAGTTGGCTCAACAGAAATCACGAAGGGTTTGTAAAATTGTGGCAGAAATGGAAATCACAAGCTGCACTGTTAGTGCGTAAGTTTATTTGGATGTAAGACAAAAACTTTACTTATCAAGAGAGTATGAGAGGATGAGGAGGTATCGCAGTAACTTGGGAAGTATTAGGCCCCTTTCACACGAGAATTCCGCACGGGTGAACGCATTGCACCCGCACTGAATCCGGACCCGTTCACTCCAATGGGGCTGTGCACATGAGCGGTGATTTTCACACATCACTTGTGCGTTTTTCACGCAATGCAGGCCCCATAGAAGTGAATGGGGCTGCGTGAAAATCGCAAGCACCCGCAAGCAAGTGCGGATGCGGTGCGATTTTCACGCATGGTTGCTAGGAGACGATCAGGATGGGGACCCGATCTTTATTATTTTCCCTTATAACATGGTTATAAGGGAAAATAATAGCATTCTTAATACAGAAAGCATAGTACAATAGGGATGGAGGGGTTAAAAAAATTAAATAAATTAAACTTAACTCATCCACTTGTTCGCGCAGCCTGGATCGTCTTCTTTTTTCTTTTTTGAGGACCTGGGAGGAAAAGGACCTTTGGTGACGTCACTGCGCTCATCACATGGTCTATCACCATGGTGATGGGCCATGTGATGGACCATGTGATGAGCGCAGTGATATCACCAAAGGTCTTTTTCCTCCCAAGAAAGAAGACAAGCCGGGCTGTGCGAAGAAGTGGATGAGGTGAGTTAAATTTTTATTTTTTTAATCCCTAATTTACTTAGCATTCTGTATTAAGAATGCTATTATTTTCCCTTATAACCATTTTATAAGGGAAAACAATAAAATCTACACAACACCGATCCCAAACCCGAACTTCTGTGAAGAAGTCCGGGTTCGGGTCTGGGTACCAAACATGCCGATTTTTCTCACGCGTGTGCAAAACGCATTAAAACGCTTTGCACTTGCATGGAAAAATCGCGCATTTTCCCGCAACGCACCCGCATCTTGTCCGGCCCTCACACGCTCTTCCGGTGTGAAAGAGGCCTAAGGGATTCATTTATTTTTTATTTTTTTATTTACTATTTGTTTATATGTTTCCATTATTGGCTAGTTGAGACATGATCTAATGGTTTAAATCTTGAGGGTGGTATTTGGTAATATGTATAAGCATCACACAACCATATGCTTTTCAAAATCTTATGTACCACTGCCATCTGTTTTAACATGTCAGAATATGCTTTGTAAAAAACAAAAAATTCCCAAAAAAAGAATTTTTATAAAAAACAAAAAATGCTACACACATTTTTTGTCTGGCCGAAAGCCGGCATATATGTTGGAAAGCTGCAGGATTACTGCCGGATCACATTACAGTAAATGGGGATCTTGCGGTGCACAGTGGCATCCAGCTATGCCGGAAATGGTGAACTCCGGCAGTCTGTTTTACCGCTAGAACAGACAGTGCAGATGTGAACCCTGCCATATTCCGAATCCTGCAATTTTTAATGGTTTTAACCTGAATGATTTTCTATTCCTCTATATAGTGGCTGGGTTTGGGGTGGCCCCAACGCTACGATGGTTCCCCTGGACACAGTCGAGGTGTCACCACATGTTGCTGCTCTCCGGAAGGGATGGTAAGGCGTGGTACACCCCAATGGGAAATAAGTCCAGAGAGTTAGGGTCTGCAGTAAACCAGTGCGCTTCTTTACTGGAGGGATTCAGGTGCAAAACAATACAGGCAGTGCACTGAGCTGACTTCTCCAGTCTCCTCCCTGGCAGAAGAAGGGTTTGATGCTGAGGAAAGGCCTGAGCTAGCTGTCCCTCTCTCTCAGAAGGCTGGTACCCTGGTCAAAGGCGGGAGGCACATGGTCTGTAGCAGAGTATCACTGTCTCAGTGTTTTCTTAGGGTCACTCAGTAGTCTGGCAGAGTCTCCTCTTCCAAGCACTGTTCCTTACTGCAGAACACTAGGGGCTCTGACTGCTCTCCTTATATACAGTTTTAGCTAGACTAGAACCTACTAGTGGGAGGGGTGGAGAAGCTCAGCACAAACAGTTACAATGTTTCAACTCCCGTCTGTCATAGACTTTAGAGCTTCAGTGATACTCAATGGCAATGACACACAGTTTTTCCAGACAAAAACAAGTTTCCAGACATAACATAAGAGCTAAACCAGACATTCACAAGGTCAGTCTGTCTGGGTTTGGTGGTAAACAACGTCTGTTTTTTTCCCTCCAAAACATTCTCTTCTTTAAACTCTATGGCAGCTGTGGTAAATTACCAGCTTCTTATTCAAAGTCCTAACAGTCTCTCAGTGTTCATTAACCCTTTCCACAGAGCCATGTAAATACAGTGATAATGAACAGGGTATATATTCCAACATACATATAAAAGGCAGTAACATAGAAATAAACAGTATAAGTTAACCCTTCCAAGAGAAATAAATTAAGAAGTTTTTACATTGCATAAGGGAAATAGACAAATGTCCACAAATGTCCAAACATCAAAGTACCCCCTGCTCCAGGGCACTACATAGCCACAGTCAGTTCTGCAGCAGCGATTCCAATCCAAGCCCGAACACTTCCAAATATTTAGGTTGTCATATAGATAATATAACAATAACAAAGACAGTTGCACTCTGCGGTTTTACTAACCCTCATACTGATGTAAAATTGAGAGATTAGCCAACATATCTTACTGTGGAGGACATGTCTGAGCCCAAGCACCGCGCCAAGGTTTCTCAAGTAGCTCAGAACCTAACGCTAAACCTATCTGTACCGAAAGGGCAATACCAGGAGCCAGTGGGTAAATTACAGGAGCAATTTCCCAGTAACCTCCAACATGTGACCATGCATACAATGGGAGGAGGGAAAGAGCTCTGAGCCCCACCCAAGACTGGCTGATATAGACCGGGTCTCACATGTGCACCAGAATGCTGCCTGTAGATGGAAATAAAGGGGTTGAGCACTTCCTGCTTTTTAATACCACGCCAATTTGTAATTTGTATATTTAATTTTTTGGAGGTGTAAAAACTCCTAGTCTGAATGTGCCTTTATTTCCATCTACAGGCAGCATTCTGGCGCACATGTGAGGCCCGGGCTATACCAGCCAGTCTTGGGTGAAGCTCAGAGCTCTCTGCCTCCTCTTATTGTAAGCATGGTCACATGTTGGAGGTGACTGTGAGTTTGCTGTGAGTCAGGCCTTGCACTCCTGTAATTTGCCCACTGGCTCCTGATATTGCCCATACGCACAGATAGGTTTAACGTTAGGTTCCGAGCTACTTGAGAAACCTTGGCGCGGTGCTCGGGATCAGTCATGTCATCCACAGTAGGATATGTTGGCTAATCTCTAAATTTTAGATCAGTATGAGGGTTAGTAAGACTGCAGAGTGCACCTGTCTTTGTTATTGTTATATTATTTTTACTGTTTATCACATCCACACATTTTCTATCCTGTGTAGGATGTTCATTGTGGTACTTGTAGTCCGCTGTGGGCATCCTCCATTGTATGCATTTTTGCTGGGGATTGCCATTAGCAGCGGACCACAAGTGCAGGACCTTCCCCCCGATATACATGCACCACTGCATATGGGGTTGAGCACTTCCTGATTTTTAATACCATGCCAATTTACTAGTTTGTAGGTTGTCATACAGACCACAATTTAGTTGTCAGCTTGGATGCTGCAATTTATTCACACAGTGTGGAAGTTCCATAATGTTGTAATTTCATATATGTCATCCGATTTCATAACTCTTGTATCACCTGACAACACATGACTGTTTTTGCATGACAACCCTTTCCAGAAAGCTCTGTCTCCGGAGTGATTGGTGTCCATAGTTCATGTCATCTGGTGATTACTTTTCACCAATTAATATGGAGTATGCAGCCTGTAAAAGTAATATGTATGCAAAAAAAAAAAGAGAAGCAAAATACAGATATAAGATCCTATATGCGTGTAAATGTCCCACTGGAGACGTGAGACATAGAGGTCACGGAAGTGTCTATAGTTTCTGTTATTCATTCTATTGAGGAATACTGGATTCTAACTCTCTCCAATCTGAAATGGCTGATAACAAGAAATAATAGATTGTATTCAAAGCTACAGCAAATAAGACAGAGCTTAGGTTTATTGTCATTTTACAGCACATGTTCACCTTTGATCACCATTTACAGTTTTACTATAAAACTAATCTAGGAATACAGCTGAGTCACTGTGTACATACATTCCAGTACTTAGGGGAAGTTCACATCTTGTTTTTTATGTACGCCAAGCTAATACGTTTAGACAAACAGTAAAAAAAAAGTACACAATTTTGTGGTTATCGATCTTTTTTTAAATACAGTATACATTTTTGTGAAAACTTTCTTTTTAAAACAAAGATTTGAAGATTAAAGGCATTATCAGAAAAAAACTATAGATTTAATGGATGGAAATGTATTGTCTACATACATTACATTACTTATCCTGTACTAATCCTGAGTTAGATCCTGTATTATACTCCAGAGCTGCACTCACTATTCTGCTGGTGCAATCACTGTGTACATACATTACATTACTTATCCTGTACTGATCCTCGGTTACATCCAGTATTATACTCTAGAGCTGCACTCACTATTCTGCTGGCGGAGTCACTGTGTACATACATTACTTATCCTGTACTGATCCTGAGTTACATCCTGTATTATACTCCAGAGCTGCACTCACTATTCTGCTGGTGCAGTCACTGTGTACATACATTACTTATCCTGTATTGATCCTGAGTTACATCCTGTATTATACTCCAGAGCTGCACTCACTATTCTGCTGGTGCAGTCACTGTGTACATACATTACTTATCCTGTACTGATCCTGAGTTACATCCTGTATTATACTCCAGAGCTGCACTCACTATTCTGCTGGTGCAGTCACTGTGTACATACATTACTTATCCTGTACTGATCCTGAGTTACATCCTGTATTATACTCCAGAGCTGCACTCACTATTCTGCTGGTGCAGTCACTGTGTACATACATTACTTATCTTGTACTGACCCTGAGTTACATCCTGTATTATACTCCAGAGCTGCACTCACTATTCTGCTGGTGCAGTCACTGTGTACATACATTACTTATCCTGTACTGATCCTGAGTTACATCCTGTATTATACTCTAGAGCTGCACTCACTATTCTTCTGGTGCAGTCACTGTGTACATACACTACTTACCCTGTACTGATCCTGAGTTACATCCTGTATTATACTCCAGAGCTGCACTCACTATTCTGCTGGTGCAGTCACTGTGTACATACATTACTTATCCTGTACTGATCCTGAGTTTTACAGCAAGACACGGAGGCTCATATTGCTATCTCCTTCTTTACTGTCCACCAATAGCAGCAAAGAGAAAAAATTTACATACAGGAAATAACCAATGTCCCTCCCCTCTGGCCCCTATAATAGGCCGCTGTTCCTCTGGGACTTCCTCTTTCTTTGCTGCTGCCATCAGCTAAGTACACCTATAGATTCTTTTGTGTGTTCTATATGGTTTGTGTTTATGTTTATCCTGTGCGCTGCTCCAACCTAGGGTGACTAACCCTTACTAGCAGCGCTCCCTTGGGGGCTTCTGCCCTCTCATTGTCTTTACAGGTTGTTCTATTCCCCTTTGAGTTAGTTTAGTATTTCTATATAGCGCTTCCCTGCGTTCCATATTACTTTCTGCTGCGTTGTTCCCGATTCGCGGCGGGGGGGGGGGGACGACGGACTGCTCATTGCGGTGTTACCTCCGCTTTACCTGCTCGGTCCTTGCGCTCCCCCAGCGTTCGGGGGCGAGGCCTCTTCCCCTCGCTTCTGCGGCGCCATTCCTGTGAGCGCCTTCAGTAGCTCTGCCGGCCGCGAGATCTCGGCGGCCATTTTGGTGTCGTTTGTACCGCGATTCGCGGGCTTTTTGTTTGGCGTCCGGTTCCCTCTGCGCTTCCGGCCACTGTGTGTCATTCCGGCGCCTGCGCTCTGCTCCGGTCGGCTGCTCAGGCGCTCCTACTGCGTAGTTTAGGCTATTTACTCTTTGTGCTAGCCCCTGTGTTCCTTCTATTGCCCGGTTATATTTGGGGTATCATGTCTATCCCTCTGCCTAATCCTCACACAAATGTTCTCCCCTCCTCCCTGAGGGTCAGAACAGCAATGAGGTGGACGCACAGGCGCTTGCCCTGCAGCGCTCTGTGTCTGATGCCATCATGGCAGCCACGGGCTCCATGTCGACTATATTGTCGCATAGCATTACCCAGGCACTATCTGCCCAGCCTGCCAGAATGTCCTTGCAAGACCCTATTGTTACACCGCAGCCTACCTTTAATGAACCTCCTGTGCCACAGGAGACTTTGACTGGTGCGCATCCTGCCACCCAAGAGATCGTGCATAGTTCACGAAAAAGGGCCTCTTCACGCCAGGCAGAACGGGCGCGAACATGGAAGTGCGCTAGAGCACAATCACCTGATATGTCTGACTCGGATAGAGCATCAGGGGGGGGCTATTGCGGATTTTGACTACGTGTCAGAGGAGGATTTTGCTCCCCCAGTTCAGGGCCCCTCAGTATCCGCTACTGCGGCTTCCGCTGCCGAGGACGTAGCGTCCTCATCTAATCTTAACAGATCAGAGGCTCCGCTGGATTCTGCAGGCGAACCAATGTTCGACCCTGAGTCCTTGCACCACCCTCGATCGGCGGAATGGCTTCCCACCGACCACGTGGGGGCTTATTTAGAGCACTGGGTGCGTCACCCTCTGAGCCGTGAATCACGGAACAAACTTAGGGCCGAGTGTCCCAGACCGATAGTCCCTAACAAAGTATGTGACACCCCTTTTGTAGATCCCAAAATGTCACAATTCCTGGCCAAGACTGGCTGGAACCCAAAAAAGGACCTGGATCCAGCGCTACGCAGCTGCCAGGATAAGGTTCTAGATATCTTTGGCCCGCTAGCCAAGATTTTTGAATTAGCCGAATCGGCTAGAAATGAGGGCTCTTCTTTAGACCCCGAAGAATTATGGGGCTGGACCAAAAGGGCAATCTGTATTGCCGGTAACGCCAATACTTCCTTTGCAATTGAGAGGCGCAAGGCCACCTTGTTTAAAATAGACCCCAAATGGGCAAATTTGGCACTTACAGAGGCGGGTAAGGACGCCCAGGGCCTCCTTTTCGGCGACTCCTTTATTGAGGCTATCGGCCGATTCGTGGGTACCCTTACCGCGCTTGACAAGGCGCAGGCCTCTATGCGCAGGGTATTCCACGGACGGGTCTCTCGTCGGGTCGGCAGTAGTAGAGACCGCCTGTCCGGCCGTGCAAGCTTTCAGGCCCGTGGCGCGAGGGCAACCCCAGCTATCGCAGACCCTTGGGTAAGTCTCCCCCAATTGGGGGATTCTATGGTACCTTGTGTAGGGGGCAGACTCCAACTTTTTTCTCATGTTTGGAGTCTCATCACCTCAGATCCATGGGTATTGACCACGGTCAGGGGCTTTCACATAGAACTCACGGGGTCCCCAGACCTGGTTCCTTGCCCCCCGCCCCTCCCGCTATCACGTCCAGATTGCTCTCTGGTGGACGCGGAGCTATGCTCTCTCAGGCAAAAACAGGCGATGGAATTTGCCCCTCCTTCGGAGTGGGGTGTGATCAGCAATATTTTCCTCGTCCAGGAAAAATGGGGGTCAGATGAGACCGGTCATCAACTTTCGCGCTCTGAATACGGTGGTACGCTACCGTCATTTCAAGGATGGAGGGGATCCCACCTCCTTCGGGACCTGTTAGTTCCTGGGGACTGGATGGTAAAGCTGGATCTAAAAGATGCTTATCTGATGGTCCCAGTGGCCACTTGTTCCAGGGATCTGCTCCGGTTCTGGTGGAGAGGAGAGATCTGGTGGTTCACCTTGTCTCCCATTCGGGCTGTCTTCAGCTCCTTGGTGGTTCACCAAGCTGCTACGACCAGTCGTGTCATGGTTGAGGACTCGGGGCGTACGCCTCATCATTTACCTGGACGACATCCTCCTGATGCACGAGTCCAGTGTGGGATTGCTTGGAACATCTACAGTGGACAGCGGACCTGCTGTCAGATCTCGGTTTCCTCCTCAACAAGGAGAAGTCATGCCTCATCCCATCTCAGCGGATGGAGTTCTTGGGCTTCACGGTGGATTCGCTTTCGGAGTCCCTCAGTCTTCCGATGAAGAAATTGCGTATGATTCGCAAGGGGTTGAAACATGCCCTCACCATTCCCCTCCTCTCGTTACGTCTCCTGGCTCGCATCTTTGGGCTGTTAGCTTCATCGATCCAGGCAGTGTTTCCGGCTCCGTTGCACTACCGTGCTCTCCAGCGATTGAAGATCGCCCATCTTCGGACTGGTGCCTCCTTTGCGGACGCGGTGGTTTCTGGACTCGGAAGCCCGAGAGGAGTTGGGCTGGTGGATTGCCAATCTGGAGGCTTGGAACGGCAGAGCAATCTTCGAATTTCTGCCGGAACTGACCATCAAGTCAGATGCGAGTTTCCAGGGCTGGGGCGCCCATTGCAATGGAGCTTCCACGGGGGGAGCCTGGTCGGAGGAGGAATCCCTCCTCCACATCAATGCTTTGGAACTCCTAGCCGGCTTGTTTGCAGTGAGATACTTCTCCATCGGGATCGCCAACGCGTACATCAGGCTGCGGATGGACAATGTCTCGGCGGTCCGGTATGTCAACCGATTGGGAGGTACTCACTCGGTTACCTTGGCTCGGTTGGCCAAGGAATTTTGGTCGCTTTGCCTGTCCAGGGACATCATGGTGCAGGCGGAATACTTACCGGGGCTGAGCAACGTTCGTGCGGATTGGAACTCGCGCTACCTGTCGGACGGCAGCGATTGGCAGCTGGACCCGGAGGTGTTCTCAGCAATTTCGGACAGGTAGGGACCGATGGCTGTGGATCTCTTTGCCCCTCGGCTCAACAGGCCACTCACCCGGTTTTCAGCTGGCGTCCAGATCCGGAAGCAGTGGTGGTGGATGCGTTTCTCCAGGATTGGTCGGTATCCCGCCTTATGCTTTTCCTCCCTTTTCCATGGCTCTGAGGACGCTCCTTCAGGTTCAACGGCATCTGGCGGACCTGGTGTTGGTGGTTCCGTTCTGGGGGTCTCAGGTCTGGTTCCCTTCGTTGCTGAGGATCCTTGTGGAGATAGCTCTCTTTCTCCTGACCCATCCGGATCTCCTGCGCAACCCTCTGGGTCTGCACGACCCACTTCTCGACGGATCCCTACGGCTGCTGGCGTGCCAGATTTCCGGACACCTGGAGATGTCGATGGCATTTCGGAAGCACCTCGACAGTTACTGGACAGCGCATGGGCTCCCGGCACCAGAAAGTCTTACCGGGCTGCCTGGAGAACTTGGGCTAACTGGTGCGTGGGACGGGTCTTGGATCCCGTTTCGGCACCTGTAGCTCACCTGTTGCAGTTTCTCACATCACTGTTTGAGGCGGGTAAGGCGTATCAGACCATTAACCTTTTCAGGGCCGCTATTTCGTCTACCCATTTAGGTTACGAGGGTGTTCCTGCAGGTCAACGTCCTTCGGTCTCTCGTCTGTTGCGTGGGACTCGGTTGGCACGCCCTCCTCGACCTCGTTTTTCCACTAGATGGGACGTCTCCCTGGTCCTTTCCTTTTTTATCTTCTTGGCCGGGGAATTCTGCCCTTTCTCTTAGGCAATTGTCCGCTAAATTGTTAGCATTGTTTTGTCTTATTTCTTGCATGAGGGTCTCGGTTGTTCGGGCCCTTGATTTTGACGCTCGTTCTTTCACCCCGGTTGGGGTTACTTTTAACATTTCGCGTCGCACCAGGACTAGCATCCGGTTTGTCTCCTATCCCAGTTTCACTTCTTCTCCAATTTTGTGTCCTGTGGCTTGCCTTTGGGAGTACGAATCCAGGACTAGAGCCCATCGATCTCCCGACACATCTCAGTTGTTCCTTTCTATCCGACATCCGTTTGGACCGGGGTGTCTAGTCCAACGTTGGCGCGTTGGCTTAAGTGGGTCATGTCGCTAGCGGGTATTGACACTTCTGTCTTCACTGCCCTCCTTTGCGGTTTCAGGAGCCAGATTGGAGGACGTGATGCGTTTGGCTGATTGGTCTAATGTTACCACGTTCAGAGAATTTTATTTCCGTCCTCAGGCTAATTTGTTTGCTTCTATTATAGATCGGCTTTGAACTTGCAATATGAGCCTCCGTGTCTTGCTGTAAAACTAAATGATTTTCCTATTTCATGACGTAAAGTCATAGTTTTATTAAAGACACGGAGGCGAGTATTGCCCGCCCTGTTCCCGCCCTTGGGTCTCCTCACGGGTTTTTTGTTACAGGGGTATTTATTATTTGCCTTATTGTATTATAGATATGTTTAAGATTATTATTATCATTGTCATTATTGTTGTGATTTATGGTTATTTATGGTTATTTTTAAGATTTATGTTGTTTTCAGTCCTTTAATCCCTAATGTGTCGTTTTCAGTAGAGGGATTCCGGACGTGATTGGTCGTCACGTGTTTTGTTTCACCTGGACCTATGGTCTGTTCTCTTTTTCAGGTTGAAGGTCTATCCATTCTAGGATGCCGTGCTTTCGGTTGAGGTTTCTACCACAGTTTGGCCAAGTTGGCTAGTTGGATACACTTCGTTGGCGTTGGGCTTATTCGTTCCAGTTACAGTGCGGAGTTTCGTTGAGGTGTTCGTGATGTGGGCACCAGGATCAAAGAAAGAGGAAGTCCCAGAGGAAGAGCGGCCTATTATAGGGGCCAGAGGGGAGGGACATTGGTTATTTCCTGTATGTAAATTTTTTCTCTTTGCTGCTATTGGTGGACAGTAAAGAAGGAGATAGCAATACTCGCCTCCGTGTCTTTAATAAAACTATGACTTTACATCATGAAATAGGAAAATCATTTAGTTACATCCTGTATTATACTCCAGAGCTGTACTCACTATTCTGCTGGTGCAGTCACTGTGTACATACATTACATTACTTATCCTGTACTGATCCTGAGTTACATCCTGCATTATACTACAGAGCTGCAATCCCTATTCTGCTGGTGGAGTCACTGTGTACATACATTACACTATATATCCTGTACTGATCCTGAGTTACAACCTGTATTATTCTCCAGAGCTGCACTCACTATTCTGCTGGTGCAGTCACTGTGTACATACATTACACTATATATCCTGTACTAATCCTAAATTACATCCTGTATTATACTCCAGAGCTGCACTCACTATTCTGCTGGTGCAGTGACTGTGTACATACATTACATTACTTATCCTGTACTGATCCTGAGTTACATCCTGTATTATACTCCAGAGCTGCACTCACTATTCTGCTGGTGCAGTCACTGTGTACATACATTACATTACTTATCCTGTACTGATCCTGAGTTACATCCTGTATTATTCTCCAGAGCTGCACTCACTATTCTTCTGGTGCAGTCACTGTGTGCATACACTACTTATCCTGTACTGATCCTGAGTTACATCCTGTATTATACTCCAGAGCTGCACTCACTAGTCTGCTGGTGGTCACTGTGTACATACATTACACTATTTATCCTGTACTGATCCTGAGTTACATCCTGTATTATACTCCAGAGCTGCACTCACTATTCTGCTGGTGCAGTCACTGTGTGCATACACTACTTATCCTGTACTGATCTTGAGTTACATCCTGTATTATACTCCAGAGCTGCACTCACTAATCTGTTGGTGGAGTCACTGTGTACATACATTACATTACTTATGCTGTACTGATCCTGAGTTACATCCTACATTATACTCCAGAGCTGCACTCACTATTCTGCTGGTGCAGTCACTGTGTACATACACTACTTATCCTGTACTGATCCTGAGTTATATCCTGTATTATACTCCAGAGCTGCACTCACTATTCTGCTGGTGGTCACTGTGTACATACACTACTTATCCTGTACTGATCCTGAGTTACATCCTGTATTATACTCCACAGCTGCACTCACTATTCTGTTGGTGGAGTCACTGTGTACATACATTACTTATCCTGTACTGATCCTGAGTTACATCCTTTATTATACTCCAGAGCTGCACTCACTATTCTGCTGGTGGTCACTGTGTACATACACTACTTATCCTGTACTGATCCTGAGTTACATCCTGTATTATACTCCACAGCTGCACTCACTATTCTGCTGGTGCAGTCGCTGTGTACATACACTACTTATCCTGTACTGATCCTGAGTTACATCCTGTATTATACTCCAGAGCTGCACTCACTATTCTGTTGGTGCAGTCACTGTGTACATACATTACTTATCCTGTACTGATCCTGAGTTACATCCTGCATTATACTACAGAGCTGCACTCCCTATTCTGCTGGTGGTCACTGTGTACATACATTACACTATGTATCCTGTACTGATCCTGAGTTACATCCTGTATTATTCTCCAGAGCTGCACTCACTATTCTGCTGGTGGTCACTGTGTACATACATTACACTATTTATCCTGTACTAATCCTAAATTACATCCTGTATTATACTCCAGAGCTGCACTCACTATTCTGCTGGTGCAGTCACTGTGTACATACATTACTTATCCTGTACTGATCCTGAATTACATCCTGTATTATACTCCAGAGCTGCACTCACTATTCTGTTGGTGCAGTCACTGTGTACATACATTACTTATCCTGTACTGATCCTGAGTTACATCCTGCATTATACTCCAGAGCTGCACTCACTATTCTGCTGGTGGAGACACTGTGTACATACATTACTTATCCTGTACTGATCCTGAGTTACATCCTGTATTATTATGTTTCAGTAATGGATTCTCTTTTGTTTAGTTTTTTTGTATAATTTGTATTAGCTGCATAAAGTGTAATTGTTGCAAAACAAGCCCTGGTCAGCTGATGACTGTGGGGTCAGGCATTGTGCAACCCCTTGTTTTACTGCAGACTTGGCCATTGTGCAAAGCACCCTATATTGTCACATAACCATATTTAGAACTAATTTACATTTTGTAAATCAGATCACCCTAAAGAGGACCTCTCTCCGATCCTGACATGTCTGTTTAAAGTAACTGCTTTCATTCCCCAAGTAGTAACAATTCTGGAGCCTCTATTCTTATGACTCTATATTGTGTCATTCCTTTATTATTCCTACTCGAAGTTTATGAATGAATTGCTATCAGTCTTCAATAACGGTCCATAACAGGTGTTACCAGTCTGCGGTGTGTCCCTGCGGTGTGTCCCTGCGGTGTGTCCCTGCGGTGTGTCCCTGCACAGTCTGACATCTGGCAAAACTGATTGGATAGTATCAGACTGTACAGGGACACACTGCCAATTTTGAGCACCAGCCTTTTCAGTACAAGCGCTAGAGTACAACTTCGACTTGGGCTAACGCTGTCAATCAAGGGGAAGGGGGGGGGGTTAGATGTTGGTAGGTGTCACATAGCTGTGCTTGAAATTGCCTGCCAGCATAGGAATAAAAGTATGATTTTATCAACAACCGTGGTGCCAACAGTGAAGGATCACCCCTACCAGTCTATGTGCTTGGTTTAGTAGGGCTGATCCGGGTGACAGAGCCTATTTAATGTCAGAAGAATCCGTTGTTTGTTCTGAACAAGTGACAGTTTGACTAAATATACAGCAAGAATATGTGCCGCTGGTGATACTGGAAAATAAGCTTATTGCAGATGTATAAACTGTAGCAGCATTGCAACTGATTTTTGCAACAAAAAAAAGGCTCCTGCGCAGGAAATAGAGTGTTGTCTGTGAAAACTGAGGTGCAGCGCAGCAGTCTGTATACGTATGATTCGTGATCACCTCCGGCCCCGGCTCTAACAGCACGCAACCATGACCTATCCTGTCCCTGATGATAAAACCTGACTTTCTATCAGGCTGACTGTAAGGCCTCTTGCACACAAAGTTTGTGTGCAAGCGGCCTTAGGCGTTACGGGTAAGCCAGGACCCCACCCTGGGTCATGTGATTCTCTGTCTTCATCCGCAATTCATCGAAATTGAATTGCTGAAACTTCAGCTTCGTTGGAAGATTAATTTTTGGTAAAAATACAGAATCAGCTTAGTTTGGAATCAATTCGCTCAGCTCTTCTGACCAGGGTAGGCGTCAGACAGCGACCACCTACCATAACCTATTGGGATGGATGGACGTCTACCAAACATTAGATGCAGTTCTGCTCTGTTCTCTAATCGGTGCACAGTTCACCTGCTCTGTGTGATCTCTGCCCAAGAATTCAGAACCGCAATACAGAGATCATAGGGGAGCAGATAGGTAGTCAGCCCCTCTAGTGATGACTGTATGGAAGGCAGATGAGGCCATTAATTACTGGTAGCACATGGGGCCCCGTAGCAGTCAGGGCCCCCCTCGATGATATCTATCATTTCTACGCTGCATTAATCACACAGTTTGATTGCACTTTTAATATTTCTGGCACTGACACTTCCTCCCGTCTCTCCTCCACCGTTGATGGGGACAAGTTCTGAGATCCCCTGGAGGTAACCCCCGTCTGCCCCCGTCTGCCACCATCTGCCCCCGTCTGCCACCGTCTGCCACCGTCTGCCACCAGCCCTGCGCAGTCTGCAGCCTCCGGGGAATTTCCCAGGTTTTTGGTTGAGTCCATGGAAATTTCTGTCTGTGGAAATATCCTTATATCCTCATTGCCGTGTCTCTCCTCCCACGTGTAGCAGCATGTCTGCAGTTCTTGTGTCATGAGTCAGTGTGGAAGACGGGCAAAGTGTAAACATGGGTGTCACCCTGATGGGGGTTGTAGTGCTGTGTGCCAGTATCACATATGAGAGGCTTACATACAGAGACTTAGCTGACTGTATTACATATAATAGGCTTGGATTCATAGCTCAGCAGACAGTATCACAATGATGGGATTAGATACAGCAGCTCAGCAGACAGTATCACAATGATGGGATTAGATACAGCAGCTCAGCAGACAGTATCACACAAGATAGGATTAGATACACAGCTCAGCGGACAGTATCACACATGAGAGGATTAGATACACGGCTCAGCAGACAGTATCACACATGAGAGGATTAGATACACAGCTCAGCAGACAGTATCACACATGAGAGGATTAGATACAGCAGCTCAGCAGACAGTATCACACATGAGAGGATTAGATACACGGCTCAGCAGACGGTATCACACATGAGAGGATTAGATACAGCAGCTCAGCAGACAGTATCACACATGAGAGGATTAGATACAGCAGCTCAGCAGACAGTATCACACATGAGAGGATTAGATACACGGCTTAGCAGACGGTATCACAATGATAGGATTAGATACAGAGGCTCCGCAGGCAGTATCACACATGAGAGGATTAGATACACGGCTCAGCAGACAGTATCACACATGAGAGGATTAGATACACAGCTCAGCAGACAGTATCACACATGAGAGGATTAGATACACAGCTCAGCGGACAGTATCACAATGATAGGATTAGATACAGAGGCTCAGCAGACAGTATCACACAGGATAGGATTAGATACACAGCTCAGCGGGCAGTATCACACAAGATAGGATTAGATACACAGCTCAGCAGACAGTATCACAGTGATAGGATTAGATACACAGCTCAGCAGACAGTATCGCAATGATAGGATTAGATACACAGCTCAGCGGACAGTATCACAGTGATAGGATTAGATACACAGCTCAGCGGACAGTATTGCAATGATAGGATTAGATACACAGCTCAGCGGACAGTATCACAGTGATAGGATTAGATACACAGCTCAGAGGGCAGTATCACAGTGATAGGATTAGATACACAGCTCAGCGGGCAGTATCACAGTGATAGGATTAGATACACAGCTCAGCGGGCAGTATCGCAATGATAGGATTAGATACACAGCTCAGCGGACAGTATCACAGTGATAGGATTAGATACACAGCTCAGCGGGCAGTATCACATGATAGGATTAGATACACAGCTCAGTGGACAGTATCACAGTGATAGGATTAGATACACAGCTCAGCAGACAGTATCACACATGAGGGGATTAGATACACGGCTCAGCAGACAGTATCACACATGAGAGGATTAGATACACAGCTCAGCGGACAGTATCACAGTGATAGGATTAGATACACAGCTCAGCGGGCAGTATCACACAGGATAGGATTAGATACACAGCTCAGCGGGCAGTATCACACAGGATAGGATTAGATACACAGCTCAGCGGGCAGTATCACAGTGATAGGATTAGATACACAGCTCAGCAGACAGTATCACACAGGACAGGATTAGATACACAGCTCAGCAGGCAGTATCACACATGAGGGGATTAGATACACGGCTCAGCAGACAGTATCACACATGAGAGGATTAGATACACAGCTCAACGGACAGTATCACAGTGATAGGATTAGATACACAGCTCAGCGGACAGTATCACAGTGATAGTGTTAGATACACAGCTCAGCGGGCAGTATCACACAGGATAGGATTAGATACACAGCTCAGTGGGCAGTATCACACAGGATAGGATTAGATACACAGCTCAGCGGGCAGTATCACAGTGATAGGATTAGATACACAGCTCAGCGGGCAGTATCACACAGGATAGGATTAGATACACAGCTCAGCGGGCAGTATCACAGTGATAGGATTAGATACACAGCTCAGCGGGCAGTATCACACAGGATAGGATTAGATACACAGCTCAGCGGACAGTATCACAGTGATAGGATTAGATACACAGCTCAGCAGACAGTATCACAGTGATAGGATTAGATACACAGCTCAGCGGACAGTATCACACATGATAGGATTAGATACACAGCTCAGCAGACAGTATCACAGTGATAGGATTAGATACACAGCTCAGCGGACAGTATCACAGTGATAGGATTAGATACACAGCTCAGCGGGCAGTATCACAGTGATAGGATTAGATACACAGCTCAGCGGACAGTATCACAGTGATAGGATTAGATACACAGCTCAGTGGACAGTATCACAGTGATAGGATTAGATACACAGCTCAGTGGACAGTATCACAGTAATAGGATTAGATACACAGCTCAGCGGACAGTATCACAGTGATAGGATTAGATACACAGCTCAGTGGACAGTATCACAGTGATAGGATTAGATACACAGCTCAGTGGACAGTATCACAGTGATAGGATTAGATACACAACCCAGCAGACAGTATCACACAGGATAGGATTAGATACACAGCTCAGCGGACAGTATCACAGTGATAGGATTAGATACACAACCCAGCAGACAGTATCACACAGGATAGGATTAGATACACAGCTCATCGGACAGTATCACAGTGATAGGATTAGATACACAGCTCAGTGGACAGTATCACAGTGATAGGATTAGATACACAGCTCAGTGGACAGTATCACACAGGATAGGATTAGATACACAGCTCAACGGACAGTATCACAGTGATAGGATTAGATACACAGCACAGATACGGTCGTGAGGATGCCTCCTTAGATACGTTTGCTCCGCAGGCAGTATAAGGCAGGGCACAGCTGAGTTCGGATCCAAGTTTTAAAATGTTTTTTTTTTCAGTTTAAAAATCAAATACGTAAGTTACTGACTTCGCCTCGTCGGAGGCCGTACATTTAATGCTGTACGGAGACAGATCTCCAGTCCCTACAGCGTTAAACTAGATCTAGGATCTGAGCCTCGCTTCACTTATCCCTAACAATCATTTAGAAGGCTGTGTCCCTGCCAGACCTGGAAGATGCTGAACTAGGGCTCACATACACGAGCGTTATGGCTCAGTGCCCGTATTGCGGACCATGTACAGGCGGTCCGCGATATACAGGCACCGGCCGTGTGCACTCCATGGTGTGGATTTGGACCCATTGACTTGAATGCAAGATATGACCGAAGATAGGACTTCACCTATCTTTTGCGGAGTGGAGGCACGGATCGGAAGCCCCACAGAAGTACTGTGACGCGCTTCCGTGGGCTTTCGGGTCGTGGCTCTGCACCGCAAAAAGATAGAACATGTCCTATTCTTGTTTATTTTGTGGACAGAAATAGGTATTTCTTACAAAGGGTGGGACACGCTGATCCACAAAATGCGGTTGTGGATAATGGACCCAATCAAATCAACGGGTCCGCATCTGCAAACGGAGTGGACACGGCCAGTGCTCGCGCATTGCGGACTGCCATTTGCGGTCCGCAGCACGGCGCTGAGCCATGACGCTCATGTGCATGAGCCCTCACACTGACATGCTGCTGTCTGAACAGGGATCTGCTGCCCAGGGACAATGATTTTCCAATGGAACAAGAGATGGCTGCATTGATCGCTTGTACCGTACAATGGAGGCGACTGCTGCGTGTAAATCCAGCCCTCATCACCGCTGGCGATCAGGCAATCATCGGAAACACTTGGTTCATTCCCGATAATTGCCTTAAAGGGGTTATCTCATGACTAATGTAAAATTTTTAATTATACATCATATAGGACATGACAGTATGTTTCTAGCAAAGCTAGAACCAGCCCTGTACCTTACATGGATCCAAAGATCTCCTCATTCATTGCACTGCTAGATTTATATCAACCTGACGGGAGTGTCCTTTCTGCTGCAGCTCAGGGGGCGTGTCCTTACTCTCCCTATCACAACTCAGCAGGCAGTTGAAGGTTGAAACTGAGCATGTGCGGCCATCTCAGTGAGCAGGACATTGAAATAAGAAAATGAAAATACAGCAGGTGGTGCTATACAGACACATTGTGTAACGCCCCAGAGGTGCGTACCACTTCTGCACCCTGCTACTGTCTTCTATGGTTAACCATATGTCATCCTATGTATTAATTTCCAGGTGCATAATATCTATTTCTATGCAACTGTTTATGTTCAAGTGTAATATGCCTGGTTCACCAGCAGGTGGCAGCAAACACGGCAGAGCTTTCTCACAATGAGTGCAACCTTTCTTTCCATTCTAACCCCCCTCTGCGGTGTGGTGGGCGTTTTCCCTACTTGCTGCAGGGAGGGTGGAGTGTTACCCCCTGCTAGGGGAAGGCAGCAGGAGCCCGTCCCTGTTGTACGAGCCCTGTCTGAGCCAGCTTGAGCACCTTCAGCTCGGCTAGAAAAGGAGGCCAAAGCCTGAAGCCTGAGAGACCAGGAGTAAAGTGTTCCCTGGACAAAGCTAGAGACAGACCGGATTACAGAGCAAAGTGCAGCATTCAGAGAAAGCTGAGTTCTATAACTATCCTGTTAGCACAGCAGAGCCAGGGAGCAACAGATGTAGCAGAGAGGAGTTTGCCTGCCACAGTTGCCTGCTGGTAACCAAGACAAAGCCTGTAAATCATTTGGAGAAAAGTAAAGCTGTTATCAACTTCATCACAAGGTCTGGACTCAATTTATTTTTCATCCCCTACTATTACTACCCCCATTTTCTGTGCTTAGGAAGGCCACGCCTGGGGTTCCGGCGTATCCAGCTAGGAGCACCGTGACACGTGCAACACCATTGAGGGACAGTTGGGCCACCCTGCACCACTCTGGCATTCCTACACCTGGGTACCATCGACTACTACATCACTAAAAGGGGCGCTGTGCTCTTGTTGCTTCACTACATCTGGCGTCACGACAAATATGTACTTCAAGAAACCCCAAGTAGTGCGCCCGACGATGCTGCAATTGTATTGAATAACTCACCGGCTATGCTAAATTTTTAATTGCATCCATTTACAAAAGCATTCCGTTCCAGGTGCTGGTTTGACAACTGTAGAATATTTTTTGTGGCACCACCCCTTTAAACATCAATCAGTGATAAAGGACCTTTAGAAATGCAGCTCAGCAGACGATAGGCTTAGATACGACCGTATCACACATCATAGACATATATGTCCTGGCTCAGATATTATCACACTTGATTCGACAATCACCACAATGCATTCTCAAGGAATCTCCATTACCCCTGGGGTCCTGCGTGTTATAACAGGATCACACCTGCCACTAGAGGGAGCCACTGTGCTACAGGAAATATTACCCCGACAGATAACTAATATAACTGATGTTCATTACATTCTGTAAAATGTCTCCACAGTGAACCTGCTGCACAGGCACCCACCTTCCTCTGCGCGGTCCCCCATGTTGGTGTTCTCGGCTCTCCCCCCCTGCAGTGAAGCCTCGGGGGTCTGGATGGATTAGTGAGGTCCCTGGGCACAACTGCGCCGGTCTGTGCCTCTTTACTGAATGAGGAATTTCCAGCGTGCGCTCTCATACATTCATCTCAGTTTCACACAAACTTCCCCTTTCACTTTGTTAAAAAAAAGCTGATGCAGGAGGACAATCTGAGCAGGGACGCTGCATGCAGCGCGTGTACATCTTCTGTATGAGCGCGGCACGGCGCCAGCGCAGATATCTATCCCCTGCTTGGTTCATCTTAGTGCATAGATTTATTAACCCCTTAGTGACCACGCACATATTTTAAAATCGCATTCCAGGAGCTATAACTTTTTTGTTTTTTCATCAATGTACTTGTATGAGGTCTTATTTTTTGCAGAAAAAGTTATAGTTTTTAATGCACCATTTTGGGTACATGTAATAATTGATTAAAGCCCGCTGTTTTTATTAGTGGTCACCATGTATCTGCATGTTCTAGCAGACATCAAAGAGAGAGGAACACACCACTATTAGGGCTCATTCACACGACCGCGCCGTGTGCGTTCCGCAATTTGTGGAGCGGAACGGGCGGCCCATTATAGAAACGCCTATTCTTGTCCACAAAATGGACAAGAATAGGACATGCTCTGTCTCTTTTTTTGCGGGAGCCTCGGAATGGAGCCATTGAAATGAATGGGTCTGCACCTGTTCCGCAAAATTGCCGAACGGACGTGGACCCATTCATACGGTCATGTGAATGAGTCCTTAGGCTACCTGCACTTGGGTGCGGCCTGTATTGCAGAAATTCGGAAAAGGGCTCATGCACACGAGCGTCAATTGCGAATACGCAAAAAACAGATACCAACCGTTTGCATTCCGCAATTCATGGAATGGAACAGCCGGCTCCTAGTAGAACAGTCCTATCCTTGTCCATGATAAGGACAATAATGGGACATTTTCTATTTTTTTGCAGAACGGTTATGTGACATAAGGACACGGAGTCATTTGTGATCTTTTTTTGTGGGCCCCATTGAAGTGAATGGTCTCGGATATGGGCCACAAAAAAAACAAAAAAAAACGAGCTGGCAAGGAAAAAAATATGTTTGTGTGCACAAGCCTTAAAAGGGGTTTTCTGAGACTTTACTACTGAAGAACTATCCTCTGGTTAGGTCATTAGTGTGTGATCAATGGGGGTCCGACACCCGGGACCCCGGCGATCAGCTATTTGAGAAGGCCTAGTAGTACCGCGGCCTTCTCACACCTTTGCTAAGCCGAGTGACGTCACGTTCATCGGTCACGTGGCCTAGGCGCAGCTCAGCTCCATAGAAGTGAATGCCAAGTACAGCCGCTATACGGCGCTGTTCTTGGTGAGGAGGGAGATGGCCGCAGTGCTACTGCTAGCTCCTGCGCCGTATCAAACTGCTGATCGGAGGGGGGGGGGGGGGTCCCGGGTGCCCTGAGAAGGGAAACGCCTTGATAGGTATAAATCTGCTGACAGATACCTTTTATAGCAAAAATTTGCTGGTTGAAGAGCAGAGAAAATTTTAAAATTCAGACTGAATGAGTTAAATACACAGGGGTGGCCCCAGGCATACTGACAGCGTTTGGGTCCCTGGGACAGGGTGGCCAGACGGCCGGTTTTAAGCTGGACAGTCCGGTTTTCTGACTCCCTGTCCTTCATCCGGCACAGGGTGTGGACGGACGCAGGGATGTCCTCCTTTTCAGAAGCTCACGATCAGACAGCAGCATTGTGAGCTGCAGGCACAAACTGACCCCCTGCAGCAAACCGGACGTTCTTCCAGTTGTTTTTTTTTTTAAATCTTCGTTGGCAGTGTGGGGCGTGGCCTAGCAGAGTCAGGGGGCGTGGTCATATTGTCTGCCTTTTGGGAGTGAACCAAGTGGCCACCATAGTGGGAATACCCCGTTCAGGGCCACAGCACTGACTCCATATATGGACACAGAGCAGAACTCCTAAGCCATATATGGAGTTGGAGCAGGACTCCTAAGCCATATATGGAGTTGGAGCAGGACTCCTAAGCCATATATGGAGTTGGAGCAGGACTCCTAAGCCATACTGTATATGGAGTTGGAGCAGGACTCCTAAGCCATATATGGAGTTGGAGCAGGACTCCTAAGCCATATATGGAGTTGGAGCAGGACTCCTAAGCCATATCTGGAGTTGGAGCAGGACTCCTAAGCAGTGCAGAGAAAATAACTGCAAGTCAAAGGGTCTGTATCTGCCGTCTGAGCAAAATACTGGCTATGCTGCTGGAATACTGGCAGTGCTGGGAAACCGGGTATAAAGACATTTAACTTCTGTTTTTTGTTTTTTTTTCCCAGGAATTTTTTTTTTAAAGGCAAAGTAGACAGGGTACTGGTTCTTAAAGAGACCAACTGTGTATGGAAGTGGCTCCATGGGAAAAATCACATGCAAACAGTGAGGCTAGTGTCACATATGCTGGAAGAGATCCGGCAGGCTGTTCCGGCAGAAAAGTCCACCGGAGCTCTCTGGATTGGCGAGATTTTTGACATGTTTCTCCACCAGACGTCATTATAGTTAACTAGCAGAAGGGCCCGGCTTTGCTCGGGTATATTTCATCTCGGGTCATTAAAAGATATCGACAGTATCCACTATAACAGTGACATCTACAGCGGCCGCCCCTTTAATAGTGACCTCCACAGCGTCCGGCCCCCTTAACAGTAACATCAACAACGCCCTCCCCTTTAACAGTGACCTCCACAGCGGCCACTCCTTTATTAGTGACCTCCACAGTACCCCGCCCCCTTAACAGTGACTTCTACAGAGCTCTGTCCCCTTAAAATGTGACCTCCACAACACCCCTCCCCCTTAACAGTGACCTCTACAGCACCCCGACCCTTAACACTGACCTTCATAGCGGACCGTCCTTTTAACTGTGACCTCCACAGCATCCCACCCCCTTATCAGTGATCTCCACAGCAGCCCGCACCTTTGACAGTCTATTGGCTGATAAGGGTCATGTGACCAGGCTTCTATTGGCTAATGCATTTTTTGGGAATATCTCATGCAGAGATGTCCTTTTAAAAAGCTCACTCTCAGACAGCAGCACTGTGCTGTCTGAGTGCGAGCTGCAGGGAGAAAGTCACTCTCTCTCCCATCCCTGCAGCTGACAGAAGTTGATTTTTACCATCATTTTTTCAATCCCTGTCGGCTGCGGAGTGGGAGGGGGCGTGGCCCAACCGGATTGGGGGCATGGCCCTGTGAGCTTCTATTGGCTGATAAGGGACATGTGACCGTGTGTATGGCAGTTGGGATATGAAGAGAAAGACCTGCAGGCTTCTATTTGCTAATGTAGGTCATATGATGTGCCATATTAGCATTTTTGGGAATATCTCAGGAACGGTACGTGCTAGAGAGCTGTGACCCCCACAATATTTCTTTCCAGGTAGCAAGGGATTCGTTGAAATCAATGGTTGCGTTTTTGAGTGATTGCGGAACATACATAAATACATATATACGTCCTTCTTTATATATATAGATGGGGCCGCATTCCAATATCGTCCGGCAATGCCAGATCCATAGAGCTCCTCTGCCAGAACAGTCGGCCGGATCTCTTGCCGCATATGTGAAACGAGCCTTATCTCCCAGGGAAAGAGAACCATCTCGCTAGCGCCACCTTTTGGAAGCCTAAGCTGCATCCTGAGCATCCCACTCAGCCAGCCATAGTGATGAGGAGCAAGCACCCGAAACAGCTGGGCCCGTGCACACGACCGTATGCCCCCCGAGAGCGGGCCATATGTCCTGGAGCGGCATACATCGTGCGCACAGGAGCGCACAGCATCATAGGTTACAATTATGCTGTGCACGTCGGGCCGCCCGCAGGACTCATAAGCTTCATTGTAACCTATGATGCTGTGCACTCCTGTGCGCACGATGTATGCCGCTCCGGGACATATGGCCCGCTCACGGAGGGTATACGGTCATGTGCACGGGCCCTAACTCATAAGGGGTCACTTCCAAAAGGTGGCCCCAGCGAGATGGTTCTTTTTCCCTGGGACAGGGATCAGCAACTTTGGCATTCCAGCTGCTGTAAAACTACAACTCTCAGCATGCACACTTATTGTCTGTTCTTTTAACTCCCATAGAAGTGAAAAGAGGATTCTGGGAGTTGTAGTTTCAGAACAGCTGTATGCTGGAGGTTGTTGTTCTCTGCCCTGGGACGTATCTCTTTGCATTTTAAGACAAACGTGTATTTTTTGTATTTATTTTGTAGCTGCATTGTTTTCACCCTTGAGATTACTTTTTTAGTCAATGGGGCACATTTACTAAGGGACTTGCAAAACATTTAGATGTAAAAAGCGTCGCAAGTCGTGCAACAATATTTTGTTCCATGGTCAGGGGCGTACATAGAAATCATTGGGCCCCATAGCAAGAATCTGAATTGGGCCCCCTAACCCCGCCCCCTAGCCTGGCCCATCCCACCTTCTGCCCTGGCTCCTCCCCTGCCACCCCCCCATTTGCAAATAAAGAAATGTATACATGACCTACCAAAAATGTTAGGGACACTGGCGTAATTAGAAATGACTGGGCCCCACAGGAAATTTTTGAACAGGTCCCACAGCAAATTTTTGAATGGGCCCTCCCAGTTGTCCAGCACCACTGACCAGCAGAGACCCTTGACTTCTTCCCTAATACAGTCCAATTATCGTCCAATAGACAAGTGAAGTAAATATATGTATACTGTAGTATGGTATTTTGACACTGTCTATTGGACGATAATTGGACTGTATTAGGGAAGAAGTCAACTGGGGGGGCCCATTTAAAAATTTGCTGTGGGGTCCGTTCAAAAGTTTCCTGTGGGGCCCAGTCATTTCTAATTACGCCAGTGCCAGTAAGAGAGACTGTTATTAGTAAAGGAATTTTTTGTTTAATGATCTGGGTTGGGGTTGAAAAGATAGTGACCGGGGGCTGGGGCAGTCTTACTGTGTGGGCGGGCTGGCAGTGGCACAGGTCCGGACTGGCTGCGGGATGACGGTTTGGCTGGTGACACTGGCGAGGTGGGCGGGCAGCACAAGTCACTTTCAACTTCTTCCACGCTGGGTGCGCCAATCAGCTGGGCCATCAGCATCTTTGCACACTCCTAATGCTGATTGGCCCAATGTGCTGTCCAGGTACACGAGCCGAGGGAGCGCGCAGCCAGGCTGGGTCCTAGGGAGCGCGCAGAGTCCATGAGCGTTCAGGGAGGGGGCCTTCAAGCTGAGCCTGCAGTGAGCGCAGTTGCAGGGGGCCTTCCGTGCGCTCCGGGCCCCCCTGTGCCGCGGGGCACTATAGCAGTGGCGTATCCTGCCTATGGTCAGTTTTGCGCCATGTACACCAGTTGGGCGTGATAGGGGTGCGGTTGTGTCGGGGGCTAGGACTTTAGCTCTGGCAAATTTACTTACATTTGCGCCTGGACAAATACGCAAATATCAACTAAAATCTACTAAATCTAGTTTTTACTCCAGGCGCACCGACTGCCACAGACGGAAGCGCGCGCCTTGTCATAAATTAGGCGGATCTTATGGCAGCGCAGAGGGGGATACTAAGACCAGCGTAAAGAGCTCTGGGTCTGATGCTTTTCTCCATAGTCTTTTTTTTTTTTTTTTCCCCATATATATATATTTTTTTTTCAGTTTGAAAAAATGCCCATGCAATTTTTAATTCGCTGTGCTCGGCTATCTCTGAAGCACGCAGTGGGCGCACACAGGCCCAACCTGCCTCCTACCGGCGAGAGACCCACCGATCTAATGGTTATATATAACGCTATATAACCGGAATACCCCTTTTAATGCATTTTTTTTTTAACCAATCCATTTTCTTATAATGTTCTTCAGAGGAATTGGGCACGTACTTTAAACAAAAAAAAAAAAAAAACACACCACACTACGTTAACATCTGCGTTTTTTCTTTCCGGTATTGAGATCCGCCAGATCCCATTCATTGTCAATGGGGACAAAACTGAACTGAACGGAACAGAGTCACCAGAATGCATTCCATTTGGTTGCCTTCCCACGATGGACAGAAAACCGATGTAAGGGCGGGTTCACATCTGCGTTATGGATTCCGTTTTTGTTTTCCGTTATAACATGGTTATAGCAGAAAATAACAGAATCCATAAGACGGAAGCCTTTAAGAGGCATTCCGTTTTGATCTTTCATAATACAAGTCTATGGGCAGCAGAACGGATCCGTCTGGTTTCCTGTCGACAGGACTTTTTTTTTCGTTCTGCATAACGGAAACTAGACGGATCCGTTACGATCCCTTTACACTTCTATTATGACGGAAAGCAAAACGGAATGCCTTTTAAAAGCTTCTGTTTTGACTTACGTCTTCCGTTATTTTCCGTTATAACAGAAAACAAAAATGGAATCCATAACGCTGATGTGAACCCGCCCTTATGCATAGGATTTCAATGTATCAGTTTTTTTTAAAGATCCTGTTGCATCAGTTGTCATCCATTTGAGCCATTTCCGTCTGAGATCAGTTTTTTTAGACGGAAACAAAAGTACTGCATGCAGGAGCTCAGACAGAAATGGCTGCAGAGGGGACGCCTTATATTAGGGAGAAGCAATAATTACCTTTATGTGGTAAGCAGGGTACCGTTTAGGCCTCTTTCACATGGGCGTGTGCGCCCCGTGGTCGCGCTGCGACTCGCAAAATGCAATGCACGAGCACAGTCCATGGGGCAGCCGCAGTGGATCGTGGACCCGTTTACTTGACTGGGTCTGCGATCCGGCCGTTCCACAAAAAGATAGGACGTGTTCTATCTTTTAGCGGAACGGAAGTACGGGATGAAACCCCACGGAAGCACTCTGTAGTGCTTCCATAGGGTTTCGTTCCGTGCTTCCGTTCCGCACCATTCCGCATCTCTGGATTTGCGGACCCATTCAAGTGAATGGGTTCCGCATCCGTGATGCGAAATGCCCACGGAACGGCACCCATGTATTGCGGATCCGCTAATGCGGTCCGGAATATGGCAACGGAGCACACATGTCCGTGTGCAGGGGGCCTAATTGGAAAAAATGGATCTGTTTTCTCGGATACAAAAGAACAAGGATCCGTCTTTTCTATTTTAAAGATAATACAACCCGATCCGTTCATAATGGATTCTGCTGGTTGTATTATTTAGACGGAAGCGTTTGTGCAGATCCCTGCCGGATCCAGCAAAAACTGCATTAAAAAACATCAGGCGCTACACACACTGTGGGGGTCATTTACAAAGACTGGTATTTTAGGCCACTCTTGGATTCTCCCCTGCAAACTGGGATGTAAAACTGGCCTTAGTTGATTGGCTGCTCCGGGCTACTGGGCCAGGTTTCTACTAGTTTCTATAAGGGCTCATTCACATAAACGTAGGCTGTCCGTGCTGCTTTCCGCAGTGCACTGGCACGGGCCGCGTGAATCCTGTATTGTTTCGCTGCGGACTCATTGACTTCGCACTTCGTATGGCTTCCAATCCGCTCCACACCGTGTCATATCTTCCAGATTGCGGACCCATTCAAGTCAGCCGTCGTTTGCGGTCCACAATAGGGGCACGGACGGCCTGCGTTGTGTGAATGAGCCCTAAATCTCCCCCGTTGTGTGGGTTGTTTTTTTTGTGCAGTGATAGGTTTGCAGGATTTGCAGTGACAGAAGCAGATGGAGGTAATTGAGTAATGATCTGCAGGGAGCGGCCCCCGGTGATGGGTTTATTGGAGGCACATGACTCCCCGCTATATAACCCCCAGCACGGCGCTCTGGTCAGCAGCAGTACTGTGAGGTTGGTCATTAGGTAAGTGGTGATGAGATTAGCATAGTCATTGGGGGTCCTATAGGCTAGTGGTGAGTTGCATGGATTCTGTCTGGTGGTCTGAAATGTTTGATAATCTGGCAGATTTCTGGTCTTCTCACCAATTGCTTCTGCTGGTCTATAGTGGAGGTGACTGTATGTGCTCAAAGATCACTATGGCGGACATGGGGTCCCATTGTCAGACCCCCTTATTGCCTCTTCAGGAACCCAATTCTGAGTGGGGATTATATAATTTGTGGGTCAGGATAAGCCAAATCTGCCAGTCTAGTCTCTGATAAGTTGGGACAACCCTGGACTGTTGGTTCTGCTGGTTGTGAGTGTATGAAGCCATTAGTGCTTGTGTATGGGACCCAGGGGGTGGAGGGTTTATTCAGTCTGTGGTTAAGTTGTGTGGGTTTATTTTACCCCCCCCCCCCCCTCCCAAAAAACAAACAAAAACATGGGTTTAAAGAGGTGATAAACTTACTGTAGAGTTTAGTAATGGACTTGAGCAGAAACAGACTGCAACCTAATTTCTCCTCTATGTTGTATTCACACATTCAGTTTTTTTTTAATGCAGTTCTTGTATCCAGAACCTGGAGTCCAATAAAAAAAAAAACACCCTTCCCTTTTATGATCAGCGCCTGATTTTTTTTTTTTTTTTTTTTTTGTTTCACAAACCTGGTCAGAACCTGCATGTGTCCCAGTAGCTGGACCCCTCCGATCAGATGCTTATAATCATCCTGTGAATGGGAGGTTATGGTGGGAAGGCCCCTTTAAATGGTCACTATCACTACATCATAATTTTGGAGAAAAATGCAGCACCACCCTCCAACTACAAAGTAGATGACGGTCCGCTCACGGAAGGGTTGATTACATTCTGCCTGGAGTGAGATGCTGGCGAGGCATTTGTCTATAACCTACATTAGGCTAGCTTCACACTAGTGCTAAGGAACAGGATTAGTGGGAGCTTGCTTTTATTATATATATATATATATATATATATATATATATTTTTTCCCATTGTTTTCAGTGATGGACCTGTTTTATTCTGTTGTGACTGGACACAACTGCAGTGGTCTTGTGTCCTGTCACAAAATGGAAAGCGAGACCTCCTGATGCATCCTAAACTCTTTATTCAGAATGCATGAGGACTAAATGGGAATGTTGTTCTGGTATGGGGACCCTCTGCATCTCGATACTGAAAAATAACGCAAGTGTGAAAGTCTCCTTAAAAAGTTAGTCTGTACTAACTGCAAAAATGTATTGAAATGTTGACCCTGACCCCCCCCCATTTCTTGGGTTCAAGTGCACTACTATACTGTGGCTCCCCCTGCATGTGACCGTCAGTAATGCATTGTGCAGAGCTGGTCATGTATAGGGGACATGCTGGGTGACGCTCTGCCCAGTGCTGGGGGTTTCAGCGTTGAGTGTTCCTTCTGCAGGACACTTAGTTGGTGTCGCTCCCCTGCCTGGTATGTCCTTGGCATCATGTTCTTTATTCTCCTTATCAGGCTCCTTGAACAATCCAGAATGAAGTGCTCCTCCAACGCTGTGAACAAAATGGAAGCTGGCAGCCTGAGATCTGCAGGGAAGAAAAGCCGCACAAAGGCCAAGAACTACTCCAGATTCATCTACAAGGTTTTAAAACAGGTGGGTGTGAGATGGTCCAAGAGCACCTCCTAGTCAGCAGGGAATGGTGGGCAATGAGGCTTCTGCCAATATGGCTCCATAACCTACAGTCCCTGCACCTTTCCTGGAGGAGCAGTTGTTTCTCCTGGGTCCTGGCATTACTTGGCAGCTTTCATGCAGAAGTGATCTGTAGATGACAGATCTGCTGTGACTTGTTAACTGCCAGTAATGACTTTAATCCACGTATCCCAGTCTCACGGGCCGTTCTCACAGTTCAAAGGCAGTGACTTTCTAAGCTCTTTGGCTGGAGGAGGTTTGGTAAGAGGTGACCTGAGGCTCCTCGCACCGTTGGGGGGGGGGGGGGGGGGGAGATGTTCACACGACCAAAAAATGTACATTAGAAGTCAGACTTATTTTCCTGGAAATCCAAGGCAGAACCCACTCAATGCAGCTATCTGGCTGTGGGTTGAGTGATGCCACTTGATGCTGACTTCAGATAAGAACCACGTGGATTACACTGCAAACGCGGGACATGGATTTTGGTGCTGAAATCTGAACGTACCCGAAAGAGGTGTGGTTTGAAAAGTACCCCGTTCAATAACATGATGTAGTATTGGCACCGTGTCCAAACGTTGTATATGTGGCACTTGGGTTAGTTGAGCACTGAGTCTGTTTTCCAGCTGGTCCTCAACATAGGGAATCTAGAAAGCTTGGCGTGGTCATGAACACGTGTGGCAGCCACGGTGCAAAACCAACAGCGGGATTTGCTGCAAATCTGGTTTAAAATTGAAACCATAATGCAATGTGAACTGCTTGGTGGTCTTCTTGGCTGCATCTGTGTCTACCCTCAGTGCTATGCTATCAATGGGGTTTGTGTAGTCTGATTCGGTGTTGGATGGGTGCCTAGGACCCACCAGTAGAAGTCCTTCTGGGGGACCACTGTATAAATGCAAATATTGTGGCAGGGCTTTACAAGATATGAGGTCTCTGCATTGACTTGTAGAGGGCAGGTCCCTGATGAAAGATGATACAGGCTATCCTTGCTGTTTACCTGTAAGTTCTCAGTCAACTGCATCTCTAAACTGGGCAGATGGTTACATAATCGACCTGGTTTGGGATGCTGTGCTCTGCATATCTACAGTATAAAGTGCAGTCTGCTGTACCAGAGTATGGGGGTCTAGGGAGCCCACCAGGGACTCATCTGTGGGCCAGTCTGAACCTGGTCAGATTCTTGGGCAAGTGGTACCAGGAGTGCTTGGAATCCACTTATCACTTCACCTTCCTGGGCATGCTAAGTTGCACCAGTCAAATGTGCAGGGTGGGTGATGCCATCTAGAAATGGCCTCTGCTTTTCTATCCTTGTTCTGATAAACCCTTTTCTTTACAGGGACCTCAGGGGCGGGACATCTGTTTGGCCAAAGAATCTGAGCTAATGGTGTCCATAGCATCTGAAGCTGCCAGGCTGTCCATATATAACCACAGGAGAACCATCACCAGACGGGAGGTAGAGAAGGCTGTGAAGAACATTGTGTCCTTAGGACCTTCCACCCGTCCCCTCCCTGGATCTGCTGCCACAGACTGAAGCTTTTGTCATTATTTTATTTATTTTGCTAATAAAAATGTATTTTAAAGGGACTCTGTCACCAGTTTCTAACCCCCCCTTTTATAACTATGGTTCTCTCCATGGTCCCCTTCTCATTACAAAGCTGTTGTTATAAGTTAAATCCGCCGTGTAGTTTTCATAAAAATCACTTTTATCTAACCTGTCAATCTTCAGGATAAGGTGCCCAGGGCGTTTCTGATGGTCTGAATCTGCCGCTCTTTGCCGCCTCCGTTGGTGCCCAGCTCCTCCCATGATCCTTTCAGCGCCACCTCGATGTAATGCAATCCGCCTCCGGCTCTCCTCAGTGCCCCCTCCTCCTTTTCAAAGATCTCGCGCGTGCGCACAGGCCTGTGCCTGATGCGCCCGTGCGGACGTTTAGATTCTGCCTCGTGGAGCGAAGTGCGCGTTCGTTCGCGCGCATGCGCACTTCGCTCAACGAGGCAGAATCTAAACGGGCGCATCAGGCACAGGCCTGTGCGCACGCGCGAGATCTTTGAAAAGGAGGAGGGGGCACTGAGGAGAGCCGGAGGTGACGAGGTGGCGCTGAAAGGATCATGGGAGGAGCTGGGCACCAACGGCGGCGGCGAAGAGCGGCAGATTCAGACCATCAGAAACGCCCTGGGCACCTTATCCTGAAGATTGACAGGTTAGATAAAAGTGATTTTTATGAAAACTACACGGCGGATTTAACTTATAGCAACAGCTTTGTAATGAGAAGGGGACCATGGAGAGAACCATAGTTATAAAAGGGGGGGTTAGAATCTGGTGACAGAGTCCCTTTAATTAAGTTACTTTGTTACATTTATGTATCACTGGGTACAGAAGGACCTTGCTCACACCTAGTATGAAATGTCAAACTTGACCTGGTTTTATGCTGTGCAGAGTACTGGAGCTTCAGCCCATTCACTTCAAGGGGAGGAAGCAGCAATTCCCTGAACTGTTACTAAATAGCTTTGTACATGTTGAAGAGGCTGTGGCCCCTTAAGGTGCGGGTTTGATACCCTTTGATCTGATATTGGTTTTATAGGCGATCAATACCTGATCCTGGAAACCTCCTTAAAGGGTCTTCCTTTGAGGTGCCTGCAGCGGGCGTACTTGCAGTACCAGCCTCTGTTGGTCTCCCACTGTCAAGCTCTGGTCCTGCGTCAACATCCAATTCTTACATGCATCACATGTTCCTGTGCAGCTGGATACGTTTTTTAAATTGTTTTCCCCTCAGCCATTGCCACTGGGTGGAGAGACCACTAGTATCTGTTACCAAAAATAATAAAACCCAAGGGGGATGTTAAGGCTGACTCTGAGGAAGTAGCTGTAAAGTGTGCTACCGGCTTCAGCTCATGGAGGATGTGACGGCTCATTAACACCTTATGTACCAGGCTTATTTTTGGCTTTGCATTTGTGTTTTTTTCCAATGCAACTATTTATTTAACTATTAACCCCCCTTAGGGGGCTAGAACCTGGTATCCTTTGATCCATTGTAGTAATCACCCTAATAGATCTATTGGGGTGAATAGGATTTTCACATGCTGTGCTTTGTGCACCCAGCAGCAGGGTGCTTACCATGGCAGGCTTCAAAAGCATCCAGGCTGCCATGGTAACCAATCGGAGCCCCACAATTTAACTGCTGGGGCTCTGATCAGCAGGAAGGGGGAGCCTCCATCCCTCTGCCTGACCTCACAGGTACTGCAATCTGCATTGATTGTGGCATCTGAGGGGTTAAATGACAGTTTGGTGGGATCACCATTCCCTGTCATTGTGTCTGCTGTATGATACAGCTGTCACCTGCCACATACGGAGTGGGCTCACTGCAGCAGACTGCTCCATACATTAACCTTGTGATGTACCGGTACGTCAGTGGTTGAAGGGGTTAAGCTGTGACTGCATGAAGATCTGAGTGTTGGGAATAAGACCAGAGCTGTAGCGCAACTGATTTAACTATTGAGTGACAGCTGCAGTCCACAAGATTGCATTTAACTGTGTGCATCTGGATTGTAACAATTAAAATCGGTTGCACTACAAAAAGTTGGGTTCATGTCATGTTTTTGGCTCGCATTTAGCATATGCTGCCAGAGTTCACTTGTAAAAATAAGTGCACATGAATGTGTGTGTATATAGCTATTGCTGGGCTCTGCAGGATGGGAAAGCGTAGCGTGCTATGCATTTGTTAGATGGGTTCACATGCCACTTTTGCCAATTTAAGTCATAACCCTTTTGCTACCAGTGATGTACTGTGCTGGTAGGGTCTTTAAACATGGTGCCTGCTCACACATGCAGCGCCGTAGCCAGCGGGTCTCTGTCAAACAGCAGAGACCCGCAGCTAATGTCCATGACCGGCAATAATGCCGATCGCAGTCATTACAGCCTTTTGCCATTTCTCACTACATTGTAGGCCATGTACTTTCCAATGCCACCATTTAACAACTTGTCCTGCAAAGAACAAGCCCTCATACGGGTGAACGGAAAAATGAAGTTTGGGTCCAGGAAGACTGGGAAGGAAACAAACATGCAAAAATGAAAGGAAAAAAAAAAAACCTCTGGGTTAAAAGGACATTCCCATATTGGTGTATTGCTAGCTGTGCTATTTTCTGTTCAGTGGTGGCCCCATCCATGACAGGGTGGAAAACCAGTTTTTGTGTACCGTCTAAATGTTAACCAAAGCTCAGGTGTCGGCTACCTTCCAACAGTCCTAGATTTTTGGCAGCAGTACTGAAGCATGTCCCACTTTCAACTGTTTCTGCAGACGCAAAGACAGTTGAATGCAATGGTGACATGTCGCTCCTGGTGGCCTCTGTAGGAGCAGCTCACAGGCCGGGACTCATTCTGCGCCTGGGGAATCGGGCTGTGCTCTTCTACAGGGGGCAGCAGGCGCAACTTGTTACCGCATCATGCCTGCTGGGAGCGCAGAATGTGATCTGATCATTGGGGGAACGAGGCTAGGTGAGTATTTATTTATTAACAGTATGGGAGAGGCAGCACTGTGTGTGTGGGGGGCACAATGGGGGTAACTACAGTGTGGATGCACTAAAGGGATTGGTCATTGGGTGACGATAAATGTGTGGCTTTGTATATTAAAGAATAGGAAAAAAGAAGGAACTGATTTTCAATCGTGGAAAATTCTGCAATAAAATCTGCAGCGTGTGAAGGCTCTAACAGAGCTCCTGTAATGCAGGGAAATAGTATGTGCACCATCTACATCAGGTGACGGCCTGGCGCCCTACAAATGCACTACAATTCCCAGAATGCAAATCACCGACAAGCTCTGTAGACAACAAACGGCCAGGGAATGCTGGGAGAATTCAGCTCAGGATTGCACAGTATTGTGAATGCAGCTCTGTAGCATCACACGCTGTGATGTGAGGTCAGCACCAGAGGAATTCAATGATTTCAGCACATGAAGTCCCTCTAGGTTACCGAGAGGTGGACAAACACTCGAGGCAGTTATCTGAGGACAAGAGGAGGAAAGTGACGTCTGCCAGGATTTTGAGGAGACTAGAGTGCCTGCCCGCCTTTATTTAGAGAAAACCCATCTCCCCGATAAGAACGCTGCCCCCCAGCTGCCATTGTGAAGGAGCGGATGCAACCTAGAGGGTCTGCTGATGTCATCCACTGCACATGTGGACTGTTGCTAGGCAACTGCCCTGGAAACTTACCATGAAGAAGAAACTGCACCAACATGATGGGGGAGATTTATCAAAACTGGTGGAAAGGAAAACTGGCTTAGTTGCCCATAGCAACCAATCAGATTCCACCTTTCATTTTTCAGAGCTCCTTTGAAAATGAAAGGTGGTATCTTATTGGTTGCTATGGGCAACTAAGCCAGTTCTAATTTACACCCGTTTTAATAAATCTTTTTGAACACCACCCAAAATTATTTAACAAGTGGAATAAAATGTAGTAGTAACACATGATGCGGGGGTCACGATGACCTCGTCCGCAGCCATAGCCTGTGTGATGGGGAAACGTCTCTCATTTTCAGAACATTGCGTTTGTTTAAATTAAGTTAAAGGTCTGGACTGACATTCTGCTGTTTGGCCACAAGATGCCGCTGTTTCCTAAGCACAGCAACAGACTGCATTTCATGTGATGTTGGGAACTCTCAGGGGGTAGAGTTACAAGTCTGGAGAGGAAGGCAGCAGCCATCTTATAGTCGTGTCCAAGACCCTGATCCTGTCCAGAGGAAATGAGGATTGCTTCCAGGATCGCTGATGAGAGCTGAGGAGCAAAGCTACTTACACTGCAGTATCGCATGCTTGTTGGAGAGGCATTTGTTCTGTTCAGAGTCACCAGTGGATGCAGAGCAGACCCGGGTCGGTAAGATCGTGCACGCACCTCACCACAGTGTTGGCGCCTAGAGACTGAGACCAGGCCTGTAGTTAGTTAGGGTCTCTGTTTGTGTCAGGCCACAAGTGTTACTACTGTTCATTGCAAGGACTCCATAACTTAAAGTGACATTTCACATTGGAGAGCTGATAAACTTCCCACTAACTCACGCCAGGCTGGCGTTTGGCTCTGAAGGAATACTCAGGTATGTGCTACAGGACTAGTTATGGGAGAGGGAATCCTGTAGATCTGTGTAAGATTGTAAGCTGTTGTGCTGCACCGCAGGCTAGCCCATGCCACACACCCATACAGTGTTCTTTTAGGGTAATAACAGGTAAGGTGTGGCAGTTTAGTCATGCCTGCCAGTAGGTAAATTACTGC
Organism: Bufo gargarizans; assembly: GCF_014858855.1. Classification (NCBI taxonomy): domain Eukaryota; kingdom Metazoa; phylum Chordata; class Amphibia; order Anura; family Bufonidae; genus Bufo; species Bufo gargarizans. Next base: position 31,258,524 of record NC_058087.1, read on the forward strand.
TCTTTCCTCGTGCATCCATCGGAGGACGCCGTGCTGTGCAGCTCAAGGGTCTCAACCTTCGGGATGGGTGTATGTAAATTTATTGAAGGTCCCCAGCATTTGTGGTTGTGTTTATTACCACATTTAAGTAAAATTTTGCTTTGGCAAAAGCTGGTGTTGGGGTTGCTTTCCTCGTTCGTGACTTTGCTGTATGCTGGGGAGCCCACCCCGGTACACGGCTTACAAGATCACCCAGTGTTAAAGGTGTCATGGAGTCACAGCGATCCTCGGTGATATTGGGTGTAATAACTGTGGATGGATGTGGGGGGCACAGAGCAACACATAGATTACAAGAGAAACTAGCCATTGCCTATAGCAACCAATCAGAGCACTGCTTTCATTTTACCAGAGCAGTGTAAGAAATCAGAGCCGAGCTGTGATTGGTTGATGCTGGCTTCACTTTTAGGGTTCCTACATCCATCGATTTAATTTGTCTTTTTTTTTTTTTTTTTGCTGCTCTGCATCCACTGGTGACTCTGAAAAGAACAAAGGCCTCTCCAACAAGCATGCGAGACCGCAGTGTGTGTAGCTTTTCTCCTCAGCGTTCCTGGAAGCAATCCTTGTTTCCTCTGGACACGATCAGCTTCACTTAGCTGCCGCTCTGGTCACTCTCACACCTGGATGCTGTCTGATTCACTGCTCACACATTTCTTCAGTGTCTCTCACAGCCTCACTATAAGATGGCTGCTGCTTTCCTCTCCAGACTTGTAACTCCACCCCCTGAGTGTTCCCAACATCACATGAAATGCAGTCTGTTGCTGTGCTTAGGAAACAGTGGCATCTTGTGGCCAAACAGCAGAATGTCAGTCCAGATCATTTATCTGGAGCGACGCGGGTGCCCTGACACGTATAGTCCATACAAGGGGTCCGGGGATATTTTCGATATCAGATAACCCCTTTAACATTATTTGTTTAAAAAACAAATTAGAAATTTCCTATATTCTCAAAAGGACCCTTTCCATCTATTATGCACTAGTAAGTTGTTACCCAAATTTTAAAAAATGTGAAGCGCCTTTTCTTTTATATGGCCTTCCAAATTGTGTTCCTTTAGTAGGGGCAGATCCTGGACGGAGCGAACACATTACTGGTGGAGGGGGCAGTGAAATAAGATGTGTGAAATAAGGAAGAATAGAATAGCCAACTTTATAGGAAGGGGCAAAAACTGAGGGTGACGTTACAGTCAGAGGTAACATCATGCGGCTGTGAGATAATGAAGTGGATGGCTCAGTCATCCTTTAGACATTTTCATCTCCTTCCTCTATAATGACAGCCGGCCGGCCTCAGTTTCCTACTAAACCCCAAATTTCAGTCTATGATGCAAGAAACCCATTTCCTGTACAAGCAATATTCCAGTGTACGGTTTTATTTTAAATATACACATAAAAATGCAATATTGAAATGTAAGTTTTCTCAAGTACACACCAAAATGGCGTGTGATGATTACCTGCTGTATAAAATGCAGTTTTTGCTCAAATGAAAGGGGGGGAAAAAAGCCAATTTTGGCTGGTTCTGCAGTAAATAAAGAATGCACAGTCAGTACAGTGTCAGTTTTCTTTTGCACAGATAGATTGTGTAAGAATTTGTGAATGTGATGCGGTCCAGCCTGTGTGAATGGATGCTGTGACCCTGCCTGGCACACTGTGCAGAAACTGCAGGAGTGACAGTGTAAATGTCTTGTGTGTTTCTCCTGGTATTGACTTTGGTGGAATTTGGTTATTGATTTGTGTCTGCTGGGTCCATGTGTTTTTGTCTGTCCTGGCTCGTCTGTTTCCGCTTTGTTTTTACTTGATTTTGGCCAATCTGTCACTAGTCATTTTGACCCCAACACTTCATTAAGGAGGGACTCTGGACTAGGAAGGGTCGTGCAGACAGTTAGGAACATTGTTAGGCCTCTTTCACACGGGCGTCATGGATTTGACCCAGATAAGATGCGTGTGTGTCGCGGGAAAATGCACGATTTTTCAGCGCGAGTGCAACACATTTTAATGCGTTTTGCACGCGCGTGAGAAAAATCGGCATGTTTGGTAGCCTATCCTTATTTTTATTTTTTTTTCAGGATGGAAAACTGCAACAGTGATACACTATGCCGTCCTATCCTGCAAAAAAACTATACTTTTTTACAATAGAACTAAGGCGTCCGATAATGTATATGTTTTTTGTGTATGTTGACAAAAATGTGCCCCATCCAGAACTTCCGTTATTTTTGTTGTTCTGCTCATCTTATGTAGCAGAACAGAAATAAATAGCGGTTGTGTGAACATGCCCTAAGAGGGGAGCATGCAGGAAACCCTTGCAGACGAGCGTGTCCGGATGCGTCCCGGGTGCATTGCAGCAAACCCGCGCGAGTAGGTACGCAATTGCAGTCAGTTTTAACTGCGATTGCGTTCCGTTGTTCAGTTTTTATCGCACGGGTGCAATGCGTTTTGCACGTGTGTGATAAAAAACTGAATGTGGTACCCATACCCGAACTTCTTCACTGAAGTTCAGGTTTGGGTTCATGGTTGTGTAGATGTAATTATTTTCCCTTATAACATGGTTATAAGGAAAAATAATAGCATTCTTTAATACAGAATGCATAGTAGAAGGCCAATTGAGGGTTAAATATTTTTTTTTTAAATAAACTCACCTCCTCCAATTGATCGCGTAGTTGCCGGTCTCCTGTTCTTTCTTCAGGACCTGTCAAAGGACCTGTGGTGACGTCACTAAGCTCATCACATGGTCCAATCACATGGTCCACCACCATGGTGGTGGACCATGTGATTGGACCATGTGATGTGACGTCACCACAGGTCCTTTAGCCGGCAGCTCATGATTAAAGAAGTAAGAAGAGACTGGCAGCTACGCGATCAAGAGGAGGAGGTGAGTTTATTTTAATTTTTTAACCCTCAATTGACCTTCTACTAACCATTCTGTAATAAAGAATGCTAATATTTTCCCTTAAAACCATGTTATAAGGGAAAATAATACAGTGAAAAGACTTTAATCTTAGCAACCATGCGTGAAAATCGCACCGCATCCGCACTTGCTTGCGATTTTCACGCAGCCCCATTCACTTCTATGGGGCCTGCATTGCGTGAAAAACACACAATATAGAGCATGCTGAGATTTTCACGCAACGTACAAGGGATGCATGAAAATCACCGCTCATCTGCACAGCCCCATAGAAGTGAATGGGTCCGGATTCAGTGTGGGTGCAATGCGTTCACCTCACGCATTGCACCCGCGCAGAAAACTCGCCCGTGTAAAAGGGGCCCTACTGGTCTAAATAACATGAGGTAATTGTAGTAAAGTGTATTAAAGCCAAGTGTACTTTACCACTTGGTTTTAATAGCCTGCATTCACTACATGCATCTCACACACACACACACACATCAGTGCGTGGTACATGTGGGGCAGCGTGTGATATGTGGTGCACTGTGTGGGGTATGGGAAGCATGTGGGGCAGCGTGTGATGGGTGTGGTGCAGCCAGAGCCGTCTTTAACGCGGGGCAAAAGGGGCAGCTGATCCTGGGGGGCCCAAGGTAACTAACTGCCCCGCTGGCCACTGCCCACAAATTTAATTACATCGAGTGGCATGCCTGGGGGGGGGGGGGTCAGGCTGCCAGCTACACAGAGGGGTGGTGCCATGCCTGCCTGCCTGCGGGCGGGCACTCCAGGCAGCAAACTGTGATAGAGTGAGAGCTGTGAATCTCCTAGGATAAAAGGACCTTAGATGACATCATCACCATGTGACCAGTAACATAGCGATATTACTGGTCACATGGCTATGAGGTAATCAAAGGTCCTTTCTTTCTACCAGGAGTGTTGCTGTAGGAGAAGTTTGCCAGATTTGTGGAGCTTTTTTTTGTCAAGAGTACATCAGGAAAAGGTGACAGGGGCTGTTATACTAATATACTGTAAGCTACTGTATAGTGGGGTGCTGTATACTGTGGGGTGCTATACTGCTCTACTGTATACTGTGGGTGCTGTATATTGTGTGGGGTGCTGTTTAGTGTGGGGTGCTATACTGCTCTACTGTATACTGTGGGTGCTGTATACTGTGGGGTGCTATACTGCTCTACTGTATACTATGGGGTGCTGTATAGTGTGGGGTGCTATACTGCATACTGTGGTGTGTTATACTAAGTATTGCATACTGTGGGGTACTATATACTATAGGGTGCTATACTGCATACTGTGGGATGCTGTATACTATAGGGTGCTATACTGCATACGGTGGGGTGCTGTATACTATAGGGTGCTATACTGCATACTGGGGTGCTGTATACTATAGGGTGCTATACTGCATACTGTGGGGTGCTTTACTGCATACTGTGGGGTGCTGTATACTATAGGGTGCTATACTGCATTCTGTGGGGTCCTGTATACTATAGGGTGCTATACTGCATACGGTGGGGTGCTGTATACTATAGGGTGCTATATTGCATACTGTGGGGTGCTGTATACTATAGGGTGCTATACTACATTCTGTGGGGTGCTGTATACTATAGGGTGCTTTACTGCATACTGTGGGGTGCTGTATACTGTAGGGTGCTATACTGCATTCTGTGGGGTCCTGTATACTATAGGGTGCTATACTGCATTCTGTGGGGTCCTGTATACTATAGGGTGCTATACTGCATACGGTGGGGTGCTGTATACTATAGGGTGCTATACTGCATACTGTGGGTGCTGTATATTATAGGGTGCTTTACTGCATACTGTGGGGTGCTGTATACTATAGGGTGCTATACTGAATTCTGTGGGGTGCTGTATACTATAGGGTGCTATACTGCATACTGTGGGGTGCTGTATACTATAGGGTGCTATAATGCATACTGTGGGGTGCTTCATACTATAGGGTGCTATACTGCATACTGTGGGGTGCTGGGGTGCACTGTAACGCTAGAGTGAACCGAGCCCTGGTCTCCTTCCTCCAGAGCGGTGCCCACTTCCAGCCTGAGCCCAGAGCACTGATCCTGAGCCGCTGGAGTCTTCAGAACTGGAAGTATTTGCAGTCATTCACTGTAAGCTGTATTATGTATATTGTTTTATGTGAGTAAGGGTGCTTGGTGGTTGGTGAAGGGGGGGGGGGGGGAGCTACAGGCGGTAAATAGGTCAATATAAGGACTTATTTGTGAACCAGTTCTTTATGTTTACATTATTAAAGTTTACTCCACGAGATGTGTGGATTTTTGGTGTGTGTTGTGGTGGAGGGTGTGATTGCCTGCTAGGGTGTGGGAAGGCGGGATCCAGGCGGCCCAAGTAAATTCTTGCCCAGGGTCCAATCAATATTAAAGACGGCCCTGGGTGCAGCGTGTGATATGTGCATGTGGTGCAGCATGTGATGGGTGCAGTGCGTGATCATCACACACTGCACCACATACATTGATATAGATTACACACCTTCTTCTGCACGTCCATCTTGATGTCTGGGATGTAGGCTTCAGCTCCATCGGTGCCATATTTGTCGGCAGACTGGGACTGGCCCACAGGGGTACAGGGGAATCCCTCTGCCCTGTATTGTGCCCTCTATGCTGCATTGTACCCCCTATTCTGCACTGTGCACCCCCCTTGCCCTGTACTGTACCCCCTATACTATACTGTGCCCTGTACATTGCAGCCTCCCTTCTCTGTCTCTAGTGCTTGCCACTTGGCACTATCATGGCACACTAAGGCCGGTTTCACATCACGTTTTGCCATTCGTCAATTGCAGGGGTCGGCAACCTACGGCACCCCAGCTGTTGTGAAACTACAACTCCCAGCATGCATTATTGCTCTGGTCTTCTCATAACTCCCATAGAAATTAATGGAACATGCTGGGAATTGTGGTTTCGCAACCGCTGGAGTGCCGAAGGTTTCTGACCCCTGGAAATGTATACATAAAATGTATATGTTAAAAGGTGACTCGGACTGACACCATAAAAAAAAATGATACGTTAATGTGTAAGTTTTTTTTTTTTTAACATACTTTGCAGGATACAAAGCGTAGTGTGCTGCCCTTTTAAATCCCATTTTTCAACGTAAACATCAAATGGATGGCAAAAATGTGATGTGAACTCTCCCTTACATATGCACATATAGGATGCCGGGATAGTCATGGAGGGGGGGGGGGGGGGGCGGCAGTCAGTTCTAGCTACGCCCCTGGCTGGCAGGGCCGGCCGCTCTGACTCTCCTGCGCTGCGCAGCCCCGCCATCCTAATCCGCATCCTGCAGTAACTGAACTTTAAAACAGCGCTTATGATCTCATTACTATCTTACACACTCAACTCCTGAAACATGCAGTGCGGGCGGCGCTCGCTCACTGACGTCACGCGCCTGCTCCTCCCACTAGGCGGCGCAGGCGCATGACGTGAGTGAGTGAGCGCCGCCCGCACTGCCTGTTACTGGAGCTGAGTGTCTAAGTCAAGATAATAATGAGATGAGCGCTGATTTAAAGTTCAGTTACTGCAGGATACGGATTACTGAGGGGATGATCTGTGGGGTTGCCCAGACGGCTAGGCTCTTCACAGTAGTTATTAACCCCTTTCAGCAGTCCTCCATTCACTGAAGGGGGGACTGCTGAAAGGGGTTAATAACTACTTTGAAGGGAGGACTGCTGAAAAGGGATAATAACTACTGTGACGGCCCATGGGCGCGTGGCTTCACAGGGGCGTGATACAATGGGCTTGTGCCCCGGATGTTTTCAGACCCTAGCAACGCCCCTGCAGTACTCCATGTGTGGTCTGACCAGTGATTTGTAAAGTGGTAGGACTATGTTCTCATCACCGGCATCTATGCCCCTTTTGATGCAACCCATTATCGTATTGGCCTTGGCAGCAGCTGCCTGACACTGGTTTTTACTGCTTAGTTTGCTGTTCACTAAAATTCCTTGGTCCTTTTCCATGTCAGTGTTACCCAGTGTTTTACCATTTAGTATGTACGGGTGACTTGCATTATTCCTTCCCATATGCATAACCCTACATTCGCCAGTGCTAAACCTCATCTGCCACTTCTCTGCCCAATCCTCCAATCTATCCAGATCCCTCTGTAGCAGTATACTGTCCTCTGTAGTGTATATATACAGTACACTGTCCTCTGTAGTATATATACCGTATACTGTCTACTTTCGTGTTAATTGCTTTATACAGTTTAGTGTCATCTGCAAAAATTTATATTTTACTGTGCAAGCCTTCTATAAGATCATTAATACATATATTGAAGAGAATAGGGCCCAATACTGACCCCTGAGGTACTCCACTAGTGACAGTGACCCAATCTGAGTGTGTACCATTAATAACCACCCTCTGTTTTCTATCACTCAGCCAGTTACTTACCCACTTACAGACGTTTTCTCCCAGTCCGAGCATTCTCATTTTATATACTAACCTTTTATGTGGTGCAGTGTCAAATGCTTTGGCGAAGTCCAGATATACGACATCCATTGATTCGCCGCTGTTAAGTCTAGAACTTACCTCCTCATAGAAACTGATTAAATTAGTTTGACATGACCGACCTCTCATGAAGCCATGCTGATATGGCGTTATTTGCTTATTTCATTGAGGTACTCCAAGATAGCATCTCTCAGAAAACCATCAAACAGTTTACCCACGACGGATGTTAAACTTACCGGCCTATAGTTTCCGGGCTCTGTTTTTGGACCCTTTTTGAATATTGGCACCACATTTGCCATGCGCCAATCCTGTGGGACATTCCCTGTCAGTATAGAGTCCGCAAATATCAGAAATAATGGTCTGGCCATGACCTTACTTAATTCTCTTAGGATACGGAGGTGTATGCCATCTGGTCCTGGCGATTTGTTCGATATGTTCATATAAAATACTTGTTAGATTATTTATTATATTTGAATGTATCTGTACGGTGGGCCTCCAAAATACACTTTACATGGTGGGCCCTAGGTACCCCAGTCCGACCAGCACAGGTGTCACTTTTGGCTTCCGACCACGTCCTTTGAGATTTTCCACAGTGCGAAACATCTTGTATTTTTTGCTCAAATGTAAATAAAAGCTGAAAAATGTTTTTTTTCCACAATAATGCCTCTTGTACATCGTCTTATTATGTTTTGGGAGACACCTATGTCATTTCCCGTCAAAAAATTACTTGCTGGTTGAATAAATAACTTTAAGTCAAAATTTGCCAGGAGTATGAATAATTATGGGCAGCATTGTATATTATGGCTAAAAACCTCAGTAGTAGTTTCCCATGTATTATGTATTCATATACAACAGAAGTATCATGTATTTATGTATGTATGTATATATATATATATATATATATATATATATATTTTTTTTTTTTTTGTAATTCCAAATGTATTTTGTGCTATACATTTTTTTTATTACTAAAAAAAATATATAAAATGATACTTCTACTGTATATAAATACTTTGGAAACTACTACTGAGGTTTTTGGCCATAATATATTTGCAGCAGTTTAACATTGAGCTCTTTAGCTCATTGGTTAAGGCTCTTGCCTTTAATGTAGATGGTTGTGAGTTGGAATCCCAGCAGAAGCTCTTCAAAAATGAGCTTGCAGTTTAAAGCGCGGCTTTTCAGCTGTCCGCCTGCTCGCTTCACCCGGTGTTCAGCAGCACTGAAGTAGGGAACCCCTTAGACGGTGGGGGCCACCGTTGCGCTACCTGTGTCGGGCTCTGATAGGCTACAGGCTTCCTTGCCCAGCCTCAGCACCTAGCTGTATGGCTGTCCAGAGGCTGGCAATACATAATTGATGGTGCGCCACTGGCAAAGGGGGCCCGGTCTCAGTTGAGACCCCTATAGCTATGCCCCTGATTGAGGAATTATTCCACACTCGCCCTGGCATCCTCCTGGCCACTTATTTGCAGTGATGCTGGATGTGGCGGATTTAACAAAGAAGGGAACTTGTGGTCACAAATGAGTCAAAGCATACATTTTATAAAAGGTTAAGGCTACTTTCACACTTGCGGCAGAGTGATCCGTCGCCGGAGCTGCCTGCCGGATCCGGCAATCTGTATGCAAACGGAAACCATTCGTAGACAGATCCGGATGCGGGTCCGTCTCACAAATGTATTGCAATACCGGATCAGTCTCTCTGGTGTCATCCGGAAAAACGGATCTTGTATTTTTTTTTTTTTACATTTTTTAATGTAAAAATCTGCGCATGCCCAGACAGGAAGACCGGATCCGGCACTAATACATTCCAATGGAATCCAGCATTCCGGCAGGTGTTCAGGATTTTTGGACGGAGAGAAACATGCAGCATGCTGCGGTTTTTCTCTCCATCTAAATACCGTAAAAGGACTGAAGTGAAGACCTCCTGAATGGATTGCTTTACATTCAGAATGCATTAGGATAAAACTGATCCGTTTTTTCCGTTATTGAGCCCCTAGGACGGAACTTAATACCGGAAAACTTTGACGCAAGTGTGAAAGTACCCTTAGCTTTAATTTAGCACTTGGCCAAAATCTTGAGACTTTTGATAAATGTGGGCCTGCAGATGTACCTTTCCTTAAAAGGTGTATTTTCATCTCAGAGGTGAGAGTTCCCCTTTAACTGTGCTGGACATATCCCAAGAGGAGAGATGGCTTGCTCTGAAAAGAACCACAGCTTTGTGCTGCTCTTTCAAAATCTTTCACTAAAAACCTGCAATACAGCACTGCGGACAGCAGATGGCGCTCCGGCCGCACACAGCAGGAGAGGCACAGCTCATATCGGTGACCAGACTACAGCACTGCTCCGGGATCCAAGCCTGATGAACGGGTTAAAAATAAGTCAAGAATGGAAGAAGAGTAAGGCTAGGTCTACACGACGACATGTGTGGCGCGACACCTAGGGCACAACTACACTGCAACAATTTTTATAATGATAGTCTATGGCAGGGATGGCCAACCTGCAGCTCTCAAGCTGCTGCAAAACTACAACTCTCACCATGCCATGCTGTAGGCTAATAGCTGTAGGCAGTGTGGGCATGCTGGGAGTTGTAGTTTTGCAACAGCTGGAGAGCCTCAGGTTGGCCATCCCTGGTCTATGGTGTTGCACTGCGACATTCTGCCACTGCAACGCGACAGTCGCAGAGAAATCCATTTCGAATGGATTTTTTTGTGACTGCCGCAATCGCAGCATGTTGCAGTGTGACCCCATAGACTATTATTAAATTTGTTGCGCGACATTGGTACGACAAATGTCATGGTGTAGACCTAGCCTAAAAGGGGTGGCTCCCTGCCCGACTCACTTTCTTTCCCCTTATCAGGGGAGGAGACCTGTGTAATGTAAATTGGGGGTTCTGACAAATCTGTTTTGATAAAAAAAAATTGTGTGGGTTTTTAAGAATTGAATTCTATTTTCTAGCCATGATTATGGGGGCGGCCATCTTGCCTGAGCTGCTGCTCTGCTCTGTTAAAGGGGTTCTCGGGGAATGATTTAAATTTGCCACCAGAGCCAGAAGCTGAGCAGGACTGGTTGCCGGGTGCTGCAGCGCACAGGAAAGGAGAAGGCTCAAAAAAAAAAAAGCCACAGATTTGGACAGGATGAAGAATGCTAGCTTCTGCTGACCGGCACACATGTCGCAGGTAAGCCTGTCTCTCTACAATGATTGTGGTGACAGAAGCCCTTTAAGGATTCTCCTCGGGAGGAAAGAAAGCACACAAGAGGTTAAAACCCAATTCAAGACCGTGCTTGGGCTGAGATAGTAAGTTAAACGCACGTTTATGGCAATAGACTTTACTGCTTGTGGTAAGGGTTAATTGCTTCTGGCTCCCAGCACAGTTCTAAGGCCGAATGCACACGGCCGTGTTCCGCGGCCGAGAGCGGTCCGTGGTATGCTGGGCTGGATTCCTGCTGACAGCAGGAGCGCACGGAGTCATTGGTTGCTATGACGCCTTGCGCTTCATGCCGCCGCTGCTGTACAGTAATACACTATACTACTAAACATTCACAGTGCAGGTGGAAAAAGTATGTGAACCCTTGGATTTAATAACTGGTTGAACCTCCTTTGGCAGCAATAACTTCACCCAAACGTTTCCTGTAGTTGCAGATCAGACGCGCACAACGGTCAGGAGTAATTCTTGACCATTCCTCTTTACAGAACTGTTTTAGTTCAGCAATATTCTTGGGGTGTCTGGTGTGAATCGCTTTCTTGAGGTCCTGCCACAGCATCTCAATCGGGTTGAGGTCAGGACTCTGACTGGGCCACTCCAGAAGGTGGATTTTCTTCTGTTTAAGCCATTCTGTTGTTGATTTACTTCTATGCTTTGGGTCATTGTCCTGTTGCAACACCCATCTTCTGTTGAGCTTCAGCTGGTGGACAGATCGCCTTAAGTTCTCCTACAAAATGTCTTGATAAACTTGGGAATTCATTTTTCCTTCGATGATAGCAATCCGTCCAGGCCCTGACGCAGCAAAGCAGCCCCAAACCATGATGCCCCCACCACCATACTTCATAGTTGGGATGAGGTTTTGAGGTTGGTGTGCTGTGCCTCTTTTTCTCCACACATAGTGTTGTGTGTTTCTTCCAAACAACTCAACTTTGGTTTCATCTGTCCACAGAATATTTTGCCAGTACTGCTGTGGAACATCCAGGTGCTCTTGTGCAAACTGTAAACGTGCAGCAATGTTCTTTTTGGACAGCAGTGGCTTCCTCTGTGGTATCCTCCCATGAAATCCATACTTGTTTAGGGTTTTACGTATTGTAGATTCGCTAACAGGGATGTGAGCATATGCCAGAGACTTCTGTAAGTCTTTAGCTGACACTCTAGGATTCTTCTTCCCCTCATTGAGCAGTCTGCGCTGTGCTCTTGCAGTCATCTTTACAGGACGGCCACTCCTAGGGAGAGTAGCAGCAGTGCTGAACTTTCTCCATTTATAGACCGTTTGTCTTACCGTGGACTGATGAACAGCAAGGCTTTTGGAGATACTTTTATAACCCTTTCCAGTTTATGCAAGTCAACAATTCTTAATCGTAGGTCTTCTAAGAGCTCTTTTGTGCGAGGCATCATTCACAACAGGCAATGCTTCTTGTGAAAAGCAAACCCAGAACTGGTGTGTGTTTTTTATAGGGCAGGGCAGCTGTAACCAACACTACCAATCTCATCTCATTGATTGGACTCCAGTTGGCTGACACCTCACTCCAATTAGCTCTTGGAGATGTCATTAGTCTAGGGGTTCACATACTTTTTCCACCTGCACTGTGAATGTTTACATGGTGTGTTCAATAAAAACATGGTAACATTTAATTCTTTGTGTGTTATTAGGTTAAGCAGACTGTGATTGTCTATTGTTGTGACTTGATGAAGATCAGATCACATTTTATGACCAATTGGTGCAGAAATCCATATAATTTTCTTGCAACTGTAGATGGTGAGTGCCTGTTTTTACTGTTCAAAAATCTTTATATTGCTTTTCCAGTGACGGGTGGAGTCACCAAAAAGCAGAACACCTCAACCATAGTTTAAGGGAGAGTGAGCCACTATATTTATTATCTATTTTATTATATAAATTACTGGATTAGAAAGGATGACCTGAAGTGTTAGGGGAAAAAATGGTTTTATAAAATGTTTAACATGAAAATTTGATTTAATTGAGTCATTTTCTGACAATACATTCTTCTTAATAATAAAAAAATAACCTGTGCAGGTGTTTACACGGATGAATGCACACGGTATAGTCCATGTAATAAGCCTGCATGTACTCTCCCCCAGGGCCGTCTTTAGTATTGATTGGACCCTGGGCAAAAATTTACTTGGGCCCTCTGGATCCCGCCTTCCCACACCTCAGCAGGCAATCACGCCCTCCACCACAACACACACATAAAAAATCCACACATCTGGTAGAGTCCAGTGAATGACTGTAAATACTTCCAGTTCTGAAGACTCCAGCGGCTCAGGATCAGTGCTCTGGGCTCAGGCTGGAAGTGGGCACCGCTCTGCAAGAAGGAGACCAGGGCTCGGCTCACCCTAGTGTTACAGTGCACCCCAGCACCCCACAGTATGCAGTATAGCACCCTATAGTATACAGAACCACACAGTATGCAGTATAGCACCCCACACTATACAGTACCCCACAGTATATAGTAGAGCAGTATAGCAGCCCACAGTATACAGCACCCCACAGTATACAACACCTCACAGTATACAGCACCCCAAACTATACACGATACAGCCCCCACACTATACAGTACAGCAGTATAGCACTCCACACTATACCGCACCCACAGTATACAGACCCCCACAGTATACATTACAGCAGTATAGCACTCCACAATATACAGCCCCCACACTATACAGGCCCCCCACACTATACAGCCTCCCCCCCCACACTATACAGGCCCCTCCACACTGTACAGGCCCCCCACAGTATACATTCCCCCACACTATACAGGCCCCCACACAGTATACAGGCCCCCACACAGTATACAGGCCCCCACACAGTATACAGCCCACCACACAGTATAATCCCCCCCCCCACAGTATACAGGCCCCCACACAGTATACAGCCCACCACACAGTATACAGGCCCCCACACAGTATACAGGCCCCCACACAGTATACAGACCCCCACACAGTATACAGCCCACCACACAGTATAAGGCCCACCACAGTATACAGCCCCCCCCACAGTATACAGCCCCCCCCACAGTATACAGGCCCCCACACAGTATACAGGCCCCCACACAGTATACAGCCCACCACACAGTATACAACCCACCACACAGTATACAGCCCCCCACAGTATACAGCCCCCCACAGTATACAGCCCACCACACTGTATACAGCCCCACACAATATACAGCCCCCCACAGTATACAGGCCCCCACATAGTATACAGCACCCCACTATACCGTAGTTTACAGTATATTAACATAACAGCCCCTGTCACCTTTTTCTGATGTAATCTTCACACAAAAAAAGCTCCACAGTTAACTTCTGCAACACTCCTGCTAGGACCTGTGATGACTTCATAGCCATGTGACCAGTAATTGCTAGGTTACTGGTCACATGGTGATGATGTCATTAAGGTCCTAGATCACAACTTTAGCACAGTACGATGCCTGTGTAGCTGACAGCTTGACACCCGGGGCAGTAGCTAGCAGGGCTCAAGAGGCAGCTGCTTTGGGCCCCCCAGGAGCAACTGAGCCCGGGGCAGCTGCCCCTTTTTCCCCTTGGTAAAGATGGCCCTGCTCTCCCCCCCAATATCCGATCCAGAGGTCCAGCCTATGATTTATCACAGTCCATGACATTTTGACTTTAGTGCAATATTTGTGGCCTTTTATCTCGAGAAGTTCTAGAACTGAGCGTAGATCCACAAGTTCATTGCCAGCTCTAGATTGTGGTGGATGTATGAGCCGATGAGGACATGACGGAGAGACTCCGGCCATAACTAGAAAGTCTGTCCTTACTGATAATTCCCTTGTTGGCGAGGATAGTCAGGAAACTGTGTCGAAACTTGTGTCCTATGAATGCATACAGAATTGGGTTAATACAGCTGTGGGTGAAGCCAAAAACTTCAGTGATGTACAGAGCGGTGTCCAACTGATTTCTCAGTAAGCACGTTTCTTTGATATGTTTTTTTCTCATGAGGGAGTCCACCATGACGGTGATATTGTGGGGAAGCCAGCAGATCAGGAAGACAAAAAATACAGCAAGGATGACCTTCATAGCTCGTTGCTTCTGGCTATTTCTGGTCTTAATAAGGGTCTTAATGACAAAGCCATAACAGAAAAGCATAATGAGCAACGGTATGAAGAACCCCATCACATGGCGTCCAATCCTAATGATGAGCAACCAGTCCTCGGTATTTTCCTTCAGGTTCTCATGACAAACATTTCCTCTCTTGTATGACACAAACACATCTCTAAACCAAATGGTTGGAAAAGAAAGACCAAATGAAATGATCCAGATGGCGATGGTGATAATCTTGACCAAATGTTTCTTCTTTGTAAAGAACTCGGTGGCATGGACGATCGCCAGGTACCGGTCTACACTTATACAGGCCAACAAGAAGACTCCACTGTAAAAGTTGACTTCTTGCAGTATGGAGATGATTTTGCACATAGCGATGCCAAATGTCCACTCTCTGCCTTTGTATGCAGCCCAGAAGGGGAGCGTTATAGAAAAAAGGAGGTCGGCGAGGGCCAGGTTCAGCAGGTAAATGTCGGTTGACGATCTCTTCAGCCTGTTGTAGCACAGGACGAGAATGACAAGGCTGTTGCCGACTACGTTGAGTAAGAAAACTGTGGAATAAATTACGACAACTACGTATTTATTGACAGGTGATGAAACCGGGCACGGGGCGGCATCGTTTGGTGGGATGTAGGTGTAGACATCTGTGTAAGCGTCTGAGTAATAATCGTCAAAGTCGAATTTTATACTCATGTTTGTCTTCTGAACCTGCAAAAAAATATATATATATAAATTATTTACTAATCCCATTAGATGGGTTTTTCCAGTCTCTAAGGATCTTTGAACAGTACCCTGCAGGGTGCAAGAGAACAAAACTCAACACTTTGGAACCAGATTACCACCGACATAATGGAGGCACCAACCAAAGAACGCAATATGGAGCGGTTGTTCAGATGCCGGTCCATCAGTTCATCTTCATCCTGAAACATTTGGCCACAGCCTTGTCATGGTCTGAACTAGTGTTGAGCAAATTGAAGTTGACGAAGTGGAATTTGATCCGAATTTCAGGAAAAATTTTGATTTGTCGCAAATCCAAATTTCCTGATGGTTCGTGGTAAGGAATCATATTTTTTTTCTAAAATGGCTGCTGCACATGTTGCAAAGTGAAATTAAGAGGCCCGGGAATAAGGGATCACCCATAATGCCGTGCAGCCAGCCAATCAGCAGATAGCCAGCCCCACATGATGTCACAGCCCTATAAAAAGCCTCATCCTGCCCGGTCTCCGACATTTTACTGTGAACATAGTGCAGGGAAAGATGTGACAGGCGCGAGGGACAGTGATTAGGAATTACTTTAATCGTAAAATTTTGGTTAGGAACAGTTCAGGGACAGCACAGGGAGATAATAGGGAGACTTTATCCACACTATAGGGAGAGTGCAGGGGCTCATAGAACAGTGTCCCCCTTGGTTAACAGATATGCCATTCTATTACATCTTGCTGCACTAATTTGGGTTAAAAAAAAGTGGTCTAATACTACTGCTATTGTGGTGCCCACATTGTTTTGTATATACGTAATTCTATAAAGGCTTGATTCTGTAATTGGGTTGAAATAGCGCTGTATATATTTTTTTCATGTATTTGGTTTTGTACATAAGTAATTCCATTAGGCTTTGATTCTGTAATTGTAGTGAACTAGTGGTCTAATTCTACTGATTTTGTGGTGTTCACATTGTTTTATACAGAAGTAATTTCATTAGGCCTTGTTTATGTTATTGGAGTGCAATAGTAGTAGTGTAATACTACTGCTTTTGGCGTGTCCACATTGTGTTATTTTTTTTTATTTTTTTTTACACAAGTACGTTTTCACCCATTGGAACTCCACCCTCCACAAGTTGGACCGACTATATGAGTAGAGGAAGGCCGTAAACCATTTCTTGATGATGCAAGCGGACAGGAGCACTCCCCTGGGTAACTTCGATGTTAGCCAGTGGCAGCTCATGCATGACACCTGCCATTTGCCCAGGCCCTTTTGAGGAGGCCACTTTGTCAGTCGCCAAGACTACGGAATGAACAACGTAACTCCACTGCTTCATGTCCTGGAGCAGATGCTGAGAAATCTGGCTGGCCAGGGGACAGGAGACGTGGCGTCTACATCTCATGGCCACCTGAGCCCTGTGCAGGAGGAGGACGACGACATTCACGCACAAGCAATGTATACAGAAATGGGTGGTTTATCTGCACAAGTGACAGGAGAGGAGGAAGGCTAGGCAGATGACCCTGACACACTGTGGCAGTATGCAGTTGAGATGGAGGAAGGGAATCCCTCCGAGTCCCCTACGCAAATGGCCTGATGCATGCTGAGTTCCTTGGGTAGTGACAGCCGTATTATCGCCATTCGGCAGAAAGATGACTACTGGCTCTCCAGGGTGCCTTTTTTTCGACCTGCTGAAAGGGAGGATAAACTCATCTACTATCGAGACATCCTATGTAGTCAGTTGTGTGCCATTGTCCATCCTCATAAAGGTCTAACGGGGGGGCCCTCTGCGCTCACGCTCCTCTGCCATGGCTGCTGGGGGGGGGGCAGGAGCAGTACCAGCTCCTTCAGCAGCAACTTAAATCTGAAGTCTCTTTTCTTCACCCGCCTACTGAAGAAACCACCCACCAGCAGCAGCAGGACATGGAGCAGAACCTGAACCAGCAGGTGGTGGCATACTTAGACTGCACCCTACCACCCCAGATCCAAGATCCCCTGGACTACTGGGCAGCCAAACTTTAGTTGTGGGCACAACTGGCCGAGTTTGCCTTGGACAAGCCTTCCTGCCCGGCCAGTAGTGTGGCATCAGAGCGGGTGTTTAGTGCGGCTGGGGGCCATAGTTACCCCAAGAAGAACTCACCTTTCCACCCAAATTACGGAGAGACTGACTTTAGTAAAGATGAATCAGGCGTGGATCAGCCAGGATTTCCACACACCAATGCCTGATGCATCAGACTAGATCATCCACGGTGCCTCACCTAAACTTTGTCAAAAGAGACTGGTTTCTTCTGGCTACCTGTTTCAGCTACTATTCTGATGCTGCCACCCGCCTGATGCCACACCTTCTGCCAGGTGCTCCTACTGGCACCCACCACTGCCACTGTTGTTGCCACCTTACCGTTCTGTGATGGGGCCACTATTCTCCCTGTTTGGCCTGGATGACATCACCATTTATTTTGCCCTTCTTCTGATCTGCCCCAAATAAGATCCAAAAACTAAATAAGTGCAGGAGGTCGGCACAAAGCCTTCAAAGATGTATGATATCTTCAGCCTTAGATTCCCCCCCTGAGATCAGCAGCCTGAGGAGCGCATGTAAAAGTCTACTCTTGTGAACATCCCCCCCGAAACAATGGAAGAAGTCTGCGTTTGGGTTTGTCCATCTTAGGGAAGACCTGTAGGGATAGGGCCCATGAGGTGGTTGCATAAAGGAGATACCATATGTATGATCTGTGTATAATTCTAATGGCCATATCCCAATATAAAGCGGCTGGCATGCATCACGGTGCCATATAAAGTCCACCGCAGGTCGATTTCTGCTGCTGATTTCTTACGCAGCATCTGAATCAAATTGCTGAAAAGTTCCACAAGAGTGCATTCACATGATCATGAAAAAATACGGATGACGTCCGTGTTGCATCCTTTTTTTTTTTTTGGGCTGATTGATTTTTTAACAATGCTTATTTTTGTCTGCAAAATGAACAAGAATAGGACATGTTCGATCTGTTTTGCAGTTAGGGATATACATTTGCTCATTGCTTATTGAGTTGGAGGGTAAGAAGGGTAAAGTTTCTCACGTAAGGCATTGGTAAAATATCTAATCGGTGGTGGATGGACATCAGTGATCCCTACCAATCACTGTTTTCCCATCTAAACATCTATAGCATATCCATGGGATATGCCGCACAGTAAATGTCCGCTAGGTGAGATTTTTTAAAGTGCTGTGAGTGGTGTAAAAAAGTTAAACATTTTGCGCAAATGATTATAAACTCCTTCTAAAGTGTCAGTGGCGCTGCTAGGAAATATAATATCTCATCCCATGCAAAGTCATGCTCCAGGAAGCAGAGATCTTGGCTGCTGTATGACAGGATTAGGGCTAATGCACACGACTGTTGCCTGTTTTGCGGTACGCAAATTGCGGATCATGGCCATGTGCATTCCGCATTTTGTGGAATGGAACATCCTGCTCCTAATAGAAGGTCTGTTAGTTAGCAGGCACTTTCCTGTGTCAAAGGTAGAGTAGCGGTCCCTTGCCGAAGAAAAAAAAAAATGCCCGTGAGCAAACCCTCCATACATGTCTCACCAGCGCACTGGCTTCATCAGGGGAGTTTAGCACAACCCAAACTCCCCTGATGAAGCCAGTGCGCTGATGAAACATGTAGGGAGGTTTAGCTTTTATTTTTATTTTTTATAGACAAGGAACTGCTACCCAGTATAGTGCTTGCTAACTAAGGGTATTTTCACCCTAGCGTTTAAGTTTTCCAGTATTGAGATCCGTCATAGGGGCTCAATACCGGGAAAAACGCTTAAGTTTTGTTCCCATTCATTGTCAATGGGGACAAAACTGAAACAGAACGGAATGCTCTTCTGTTCCATATAGTTGCATTCCCAGACTGGAGAGCAAACTGCAACAGGTTGTATTTTGCTTTCCGTCCTGGGGATGCGGAGCAAGACCGATCCGGCATGTATGACTGCTCATTAAAGCAAGTATTCACGAAATCGAGTGCTCCTCTGCCACTTCGGAAGAATCCAGTAGGTAGTCTGCAGCCAGACCACACAGAGACCACTAGACCTGGGACAAATTAGGTAATTTAGACACCTATAGATTCACCCCAAAATACTGGTGGATCAACCCCCCACCAGAATTTCATGTGCACTTTGAGCCAACACCTCACTCCAATATCCTATCAGCTGCTAGACGTGATCTGCACACCGTCACATAGGAACGACAGAGGTACCCAATAGTTTTCATGGATCACACTTCTATTTTCTTTGAGCAAAAATAGCAAAAGTTAAGTTTTATCTCAATATGGGTGACCCTGTACAGGGGCTATTTTTTGGGTTATCAACCCTCGCATTCAGTTTTTGTCAAAATCCCCATGGGTTTCACCCTCTAGGGACCTCTTTTTGTTAGTTTAGTTACAATGTGGACCCTGATGTTATTTGGATCCACACAACGCCCTCATGTCAAGGCTCACACGCCTCAACCACAGCAGTTACTTTATGCACCCTGAGACTTTAGCTGCTTTTGCAGCTGCTACTTGGCATTGAGAGCCTTTGCTTAGCTTGCTGGATGCGGATCTACCCACATCCTCCTCACTTTATCTTTATGTCCTTCAATTTTGATTGCAAAATGTAATATATCATAAAAACAGCTGAATAAAAACGCACCATATTTTTTTGGTCTAGCTGATTCCTCAGAGACCATTTATGGAGGAGGAATATGGGATTTCACGCTTTAAAGAGTTCATGCTTATTAAGAGGAGAAGGGACTGAATAGGACGGGTTACCCCATAGACACAGACATTGCACAAAGCAGGTTCCTGACATATATGAGGAAAGTCACTGTTGCAAAATAGAAGGGGTTAATTTCCTATGCATTATTTGCTGTCTGGTTTCTTAATTTCTATGGTAAATTATGACATAAATCAAATTGCGCAACTAAAGTAAATACAGAGGTAAAATGATTCACCCCCAAAATTCTGTGACCGCCTCTTATAGCCCTGAGAACAGGAATAGACATTCACTGCTCGATGCCTCAATATCAAGAAAAGGAGAAACTCTGCAAATCGTTATGAAAATTTGCCTATAGTTTGTGTATACAGCTCCTGTGCAGACCTATGTGTCACCATGGTTACAGACTACAAACCGACCCTGTGTAGTCTGATCCTGCCTTCATCTGTCTCCTACCATCTGTAGTTTATCAAGAAGAGGAGGCGCAGGAAGAACATTAACACATGACTACACAGGGTGCTTGTAGTCTGTAACCATGGAGACACACAGGTCTCCATAGCAGCTGGATGCATGAAACACTAGGAGATGTTTAATATAATTGGTTCATTTTTATAAAAAAAAAATTGGATGCATTAAAGCAATAGAAAAATTGGTTGCAAAACTTTACACCCCTATTTGTAATAGGAGGGACTTGACAAAATTGGAGTCTGTTCATTTGCAGCAAATACTGTATTTTTTTTTCTATTTAATATCTGTAACCTACTTCTGAACGTGGCTGCATTTGTGGATTTCTACAAGCCCCCTTTGGATGTATGAGGACACTTTTGCAGTTCTGGGGTTGTGAAATTCCCGGGTCCTTTCCTGTCCTTGTCCTTGTCACTGCTCTATTCCCAGACTAGTAGACAAGTGCAGCTCTGCTTGAGACGCTCTGTGCTGCTGCTATCAGGAGACCCGCAGTCCTTGGTGCAATCCTCCTCAGTGATAGAAAAATGTCTTCTTCTCTATTACATAACGTGTTTATGACTTTTAGATCCTCCTGATTTCTTTTTTTAAAACCTGTGACATCCTGGGTGAGTCAGGAAGCCCCTGTTAGTGGAGGTGTCTCCCACTCCGAACCCCCACACCGGACAGGACCCCTACATCCCTTTATTCGACCCTGTGTACATTCCAGCAGCAAGAGTCCCCATGACCAACTAAGGGGGACTTTTAGACATGGACACAGTTATAATGATATTGCAGCATCTGCAAGACCCCAGTGCACCCCCCCCCCCCCCATTCCTCTACTTGGGGCTACAAGATTTGGGGTGTGATTTGCTAATTCACTCAGTGATGCAATCTCCACCAGTCAGATCCTCATGTGGCTGTAACGTTCGCCTGTGTATGAACCGGGTTCACACAACGATATCGAAAACAACTGAGAAATGTGCAAAAATTGCTGCATAAAAAATAAATAAATATGCAAGTAACAAGTGCAAATGTATTTTATATTCATCCTTTTATCTACACAGAAATAAATAGAGATGAACTTCCATAAATAGAAAAAACCCAGGGATTTTATTTAAACCAGAACATTACATTTTGTTACTTTTTATTTATTTTGTCAATAGGAAATGCAGGAGATTAAATACAGGGGGAGGCTGGAGGACAGTCCTGGGGTCCGGGTCCTTACATGATAAGGGGTCTGAGCCACAGGGGGCAACCAAAGGGGACATGCCCCGTCCTGTATGGCTGGTGGGGTCTCGGTCTCCTCTCTGCTCCAGTCCACCCCCATAGAAGTGGAGATCCTATCCTCCCTGTGTTTTACGTGTAACTTATCCGGCTGCTCCCTGTACAGTAAATTCCATATTCTTCCATAGATAAATTCCATATTTGTTATGTGCCCCCAAGATTTGCATCGCCCTCCCCCGATCCCTCTCCATATAATGTACATGATATAATTACCAGATGGGTCCTCAACCTCCGTCTGCAGCTGATTCTACACGAGGCTCTGGAGAGAAATGCTTGTGAAGAGGAACTGTCATGTCGTCATGTTCTTCTTATGAGGGGGTGGAAGCACAAACTTCCCAAATCAAGACGGAGGATGGAGCAAGGATGTGGAAATGGCGTGAGGAGCTGGGGGCTTATCACGTCACATCCAGGGGGCCTTGTGTCACCCACCATGTCTCCTGATATCTATAGGTGTCTGCAGGTGGTGGCCTTCAGGGGGATGTCAGATCATCGATGTCGCCTGGATAGATTTCCTGTAGATTGCACAATGCTGCCTTAGGCCTCATGCACACAAACGTTGTTTTTGTCCGCAACCAAGCCGCATTTTTTTCCGGCTCGGATGCATTCACTTCAATGGGGCCGCAAAAGATGCGGCCAGCACTCCGTGTGCTCTGTTCCGTGACCCTGCAAAAAAAATAGAACATGTCCTAATCTTGTCCGTTTTGCCTACAAGAATTGGCATTTCTGTTATGGGCGACCGCTCCATTCAGCAAATTGTGGAAGGCACGCGGGCGGCATCCGTGTTTTACGTTCGTGTGCATGAGCCCTCAGATATGGTTTTGCCAGAGATCTCACCCTTCATTAGAAAAGGGTAAAATCCACAGCTGAAACCGCAAACATAATTGTCAAGCTGCGTATTTGGAAAACCCCTCGGCAGGTCATTGTTAATTTTATTTTTTGCAGAAAATATCTGCAAAGTGTACATGAGAATTGTCTAATCTCATACACTTTGCTGGTACTGTACTACACTATGGTCTTTCTGCATAGAAAAATCGCACGTATCCCGTAATGTATGCAGCAGCGCAGGAGGCCTTATAGTGAAGCTGTAACCAGTGATAAAATAGTGTCCACTGCTGGGAACATTGGGTGACGAGAAACATGACTGCAAATAACTAGCGATATTATTGGAATTTGTCAGACTCCTGAATGAACATTTTTGCATGTCTAAGAACACAACTTTTTTTGCTCAGACCTGCCGTAGATCTCCGTTTAGGTGCATCGACTGCTGGAGGATGCACCTAATATATACCGAGGCCTGCAATTCACCAGTGTAGAAAACATGATAAACCTCCCCCATAACATGGTGAATATAATACAGTCCTGATCAAAAGTTTAAGACCACTTGAAAAATGGCAAAAAATCATATTTTCCATTGTTGGATCTTAACAAGGTTCCAAGTAGAGCTTCAACATGCAACAAGAAGAAATGGGAGTGAGACTAAACATTTTTTGAGCATTCAATTTAATGAAAACAACGAATAAACTGAAACAGGCTGTTTTTCAGCTGTGTAAAATAAAATTTACTAAAAGGCACATAATAGGCATCGTTGTGACCATAACAACCTGCTCTATAAAAATAGCATGTGATCCAACCCGTCTGGTGAACGCCGAAAAAAAAAAAAAAAAGTGCCAAAAAACCATTTTTTTATCACCTTACATCACAAAAAGTGTAATACCAAGTGATCCAAAAGTCATATGTGCCCCACAATGGTACCAATCGAACAGTCATCTCATCCTGCAAAAAAATGAGACCCTATCTAATACAATCGTCCCAAAAATAAAAAAAATATGGCTTTCAGAAAATGGAGACACAAAAACATTGTGTAAATCCCCACAAAAAATAAAAAAATTGACATATTAGGTATTGCCGAGTCATTACGACCTGCTCTATAAAAATATTACATTATCTACCCTGTCAGGTGAAAAGACTAAAAATTAAAACTGTGCCAGAACAGCCATTTTTTGGTTACCTTGCCTCACAAAAAGAGTAATATATATATATATACACACACACAATGTACCACTACCTGTAGCAAAAGATTTCTATACTGCAGGAATAACCCTAATATATATATATATTGTGACACAGTGAGAGGTTTGGTCTGGGAAAACGGGTACGGTATTTTCCTCCCAGCATGTGCTGCTGGGCTGATTTACAGCCAGATGAGGTCAAATACCGGAACAGATTTTAAATGCAGGTCTGGGTTTTGGCAGCACCTGGCTGTCCTTAAATAGGCAGCCGGGCTCAGAAACCAGGTCTCTGTGTTGGGATCTGGGAGCCTTGTGTCTGGATGAAGGCTTGCTACCTGTTTGTCGTAAAAACAGGTTGGTGCTGCTATCAGCAAGGACTCTTTGAGGCAGAATTGCTGCATGGTGTGAATTACCACCAACACCACACGGTGACTTTTTGCTTGATTATCACTGCTTGTTTTGTCATTTGCCTAAAGTGTGAATAAAACACTGAACTGTTTGCTTGTTTTGTCATTTGCCTAAAGTGTGAATAAAACACTGAACTGTTTAATCCAAAGAACTTGTTGTTGCCTCTATACTGCGTCCGCTAATCCTGTCTACCAGAGCGAAACCCCACAATTTGCATATAATAATGGCAGCACATCAGGCCAAATATCAGTATGGCGGTGCAGGCCAATGGATCCGGAAATCCAGGACAATATAAGAATTAAAAAAAATGGCAGCACTCTCACAAAAAAATTGTAAAAAGAAAAACACGTTATTCACCCTCTGTGGTCCCAACTAGGGATGAGCGGGATTGTGTTTCAAGCTATACGTACAAGGTTCAGGTTCGGGTTATGTAACAATTCCGCAAATCAGTGGCGTACCAAGGGGGGGGCGGGGGGGCGGGCCGCCCCGGGTGCCACTCACAAGGGGGGTGCCAGGCCGCCTGTCTTTAAAAAAAAAAAATTATATTTTTTATTCTTCAGGGCCGCACCGCCGATCGCCACAGGCGGCGCGGCCCTGGATGTAATTGCGGCCGCTGTGTGCTGTGGGGCAGGGGAGGGAGAGGCGTGTCCCTCCCCTGTTCTTCTGATAGGCCGCAGGCACTAATGCCTGCAGCCTATCAGAGGCCGGCTCAGGCAGCGCGATGATGTCATTATCATCACGACGCCTGAGCCGGCAGCACACAGCAGGGACACAGCCCGGAAAAGGCTTGCATCGCTGCTGAGCTGATGGAGGTAAGTATTCGTTTTTTTGGTTTTTTTCCCTCTTTGCGGGGGGGGGGGGGAGATCTGGCACTATGGGGGGGGGGAGATCTGGCACTATGGGGGGGGGAGATCTGGCACTATGGGGGGGGGAGATCTGGCACTATGGGGGGCGGGAGCTGGCACTATGGGGGAACTAGCACTATGGGGGGTCACTATAGGGGGAGATCTGGCACTATAGGGGGGAGATCTGGCACTATAGGGGGGAGATCTGGCACTATAGGGGGAGATCTGGCACTATAGGGGGGAGATCTGGCACTATAGGGGGAGATCTGGCACTATAGGGGGAGATCTGGCACTATAGGGGGGAGATCTGGCACTATAGGGGGAGATCTGGCACTATAGGGGGAGATCTGGCACTATAGGGGGAGATCTGGCACTATAGGGGGGAGATCTGGCACTATAGGGGGGAGATCTGGCACTATAGGGGGGAGATCTGGCACTATAGGGGGGAGATCTGGCACTATAGGGGGGAGATCTGGCACTATGGGGGGAGATCTGGCACTATGGGGGGAGATCTGGCACTATGGGGGGGAGCTGGCACTATGGGGGGAGATCTGGCACTATGGGGGGGAGCTGGCACTATGGGGGGAGATCTGGCACTATGGGGGAACTAGCACTATGGGGGGGCACTATAGGGACAGCTGGCACTATAGGGGGAGCTGGCACTATAGAGGGAGCTGACACTATGGGGGGGGGGCTGGCACTATAGGGGGGGCTGGCACTATAGGGGGGGCTGGCACTATAGGGGGGGGTGGGCACTATAGGGGGGGGGGCTGGCACTATGGGGGCATTTCTTACTGGCACATTATGGGGGGGCACCATGGGGGTATCTGTGGGCTTTTTTTTAATTATTGGCACATTCTTGGGGGCACTATAGGGGAGAGCAGCACTATGGGGCATCTGGTGTTACTATAGGGGCATTATTTGGGGGCACTATGGGGAAGTGGGGGCTCTAAAGTGGTCTTTTGTATTGGAACATTATGGGGGGCACTGGAATTTGGTGGCACTAAGGGGGCATTTTTTACTGGCACATTATGGGAGGCACTATAGGGGAGAGCGGCACTATGGGGGAGTGGAGCACTATTGAGGCATATGGTGGCACTAAGAAGGGGCATTTTTTTACTGACACATTGTGGGGGAGGAGCACTATAGGGGCATCTGCTGGGGGCACTAAGGGGCATTTTTTTACTGGCATATTATGGGGGACACTATGGGGAAGGGGGAGAGGAGCAGTATGAGGGCATTTACTGGGGCACTATATAGGGGTATTTTATACTGGCATACATTATGGGGACATTAGCTCAACTGCGGGCACTAAGCGGGGGTATTTCATGTACTGTCATATTATAGGGAAAATTAGTACTACTAGGGGGTATTATGGGGAGCTATACTACTACTGGGGGCTATGAGGAACATGATTACTAGGGCACTATAGTAGTATTTCCAGGGGGACTGTTTCTGCAGTATAGTATTGGGGGTGGCAGGAAACTAATGTCTGTTTCTCAATCTCTGCAGAGACGGGAGATGGCAGAAAAATCATCATGGCGGTCTGGTTTGAATGGAGAAGATGAGGAAAGAGAACGTCTACATCAAAGGTGACATCACTGGATGTAAGAGGTATGTGGCGCTATGTAGGAGAGGAGATGCCCCTTATGAACCACTGATCACCCCTGATCACCCCATATAGACTCCCTGATCACCCCCCTGTCATTGATCACCCCCCTGTAAGGCTCCATTCAGAGGTCCGTATGATTTTTACGGATCCACTGATACATGGATCGGATCCGCAAAACACATGCGGATGTCTGAATGGAGCCTTACAGGGGGGTGATCAATGACAGAGGGGTGATCACCCATATAGACTCCCTGATCACCTCCGTCATTGATCACCCCCCTGTAAGGCTCCATTCAGACGTCCGTATGATTTTTACGGATCCACTGATACATGGATCGTATCCGCAAAACACATGCGGATGTCTGAATGTTTTGTAATAAATATTATTGAAAACATTGAAAAAAGTTTGTGCATGTTTTCTTAACTTTCTTGGGGGGGGGGGGGGGGGTGCCAAACAAAGGGTTCGCCCCGGGTGCCAAATGCTCTAGGTACGCCCCTGCCGCAAATGGATTTCGCTACCATGGACCATAACTAAGGGTCCATTCAAACGTCTGCATAATGGGTCTGCATCCTTTCCGCAATTTTCAATGGGCCCCAAAATATTCACACCATGTTCACATCCGCATTTCTGGAGTGTGCCCCCGATCTTCTGGTCCGCGGCTCCGGAAAAAAAATATAACATGTCCTATTCTTGTCCACAATTGCGGACAAAAGTAGGCAGTTCTATGGGGGGTGCCGGCCGGGTGTATTGTACTACGGATGTGTGAATGGACTTTTGTACGGATAAAATAAAGGTCTGCAAGGAAAAATAGGAAATACGTGTATATTAGAAATTGTACAACTGCCTATTCTCTAAACCAAGAATCCTCAACCTGCGGCCCTCCGGCTGTTGTAAAACTACAACTCCCACAATGCCTAGCTGTAGACTGATAGCTGTAGGCTGTGCTGGGAGTTGTAGTTTTGCAACAGCTGGAGGGCCACAGTTTGAGGATGCCTGCTCTAAACAAATAAAGGTAATCTCTCTTTAACCAGTTTAAAGGGAACCTGTCCCCGGGATTTTGTGTATAGAGCTGAGGACATGTGTAGTGTACGGGAGCTGTAATGCCCGTCACTACAGAAGGGTCACTTGTGTGCTGTCGTTCCCCCCTTATGTATGGGGAGGTTGGTATCATATCATCTTGCTAATGTAATGCTATGTACTTCCCTGTTACTGTGAAATGTGCATGTGCAGGCCGGCTAGGGTGTTATTCCAGCTCTGAGTCACTAGAGGGAGCTAGGGAACCCTAGTTTATAAAAGGCCCAGTCAGGGAGTAGAAAGCAGCAGACAGTGGGAGAAGGAGTAAGAGATGATCCTGCGTCTGAGTCAAGGCCAGGCCATGGGCCTGTGAGAGTAAAGCAGGCCTGGAGCCTGCAGACTAGGAGAGGGTAGTTTAGGCCCTGTAACCGGGTTCCGGATCCAAGGAAAAGGTTCCCCTCCTGAGTCATTAGCTGTTTTAGCTGAAACGTCATATTTAACCAGCCGGGACACAGAATAAGACAGAGGCCAACCTGATAGAGCAAGAGGTACTCAAAGTAACAGAGGAGGTACGTGATAAGGACAGATTCAAGGATACGCCAGAGATAGGGCATCAGACCTTGGAGAATCAGTTCCATATATTCAGGACCAGTCAGGAATAGAGTGCAAGCCGCCTGTACTGCAACTCCTGTGATTAACACTCTGAAATGCACCTTGCTATAACCGGCCAGTCTGTAACTTCTGTGAAACCACTGTCTTCATATGCAAACCAACTGTCTTCAATGGAACTGCGCTTCCAATTATGTCCATGCATGATTACTACTGAAAATCAGTAAAGTTCCAGTTTTGGTTGGCTATCACGTGGTTACTCCATTATTCTACATAACATTATACGGCGTGTCACCGTTTAATTGACACTGGCGTCACGAACATTTATGAACTGCCTGTTCCAGTATCTACCCAGATTGAAGACGACAGTGAATCCCAGGTTAGTGGGTTGCTCTGCACTACAAAGCCCAGCATATCCAAGGCTACACTACTGACCCCCTGGGACACTGCATCGCTCTTTTTGGCGTCACGAACAGGATCCGCATACTTCTGAAGTGCAGAGAAGTGTGAACTGTGTGCTTTAACTATTCCACCACCGTATTGCAAGGACTGTACCCTTTATTTCTAAGCTGGTGGATTACAATAGTGCCTGGGAGGAATCGGAGGCGCTGTACTGTGTTGCGCTACCCCCAGAGAAAAAATTGTATTTGTGGACTGTGCTTTATTGAACTCTTCATCAACCTGCTTGCTGTCAATTGCGGCATCAGGACACCCAAGATGGCCGCCGATGCCATGGAGCTTTTTACTGCGCCATCACTGATGTACAGAGGCGCGAATATTTGGCGCCAAAACTCCCCAAGAGGGAGGAGGAGAATGCCCTGGAGCGCCACCCACCTTGATGAGTCATGATGCGGCTGACTTCCCTGGAGAGTTACGCCTGGGAGGCGGGCCTGAGATGGAGGTAGACCGGCCCAGTCCGAGGGAGGAGCCAGTGTGGACTCTGAACACAGCGGAAGAGGAGATGGCGGATGCTGAGAGGCCCGAGTTTGATTCCACGTGTGAGTGGGGCGCCACTCCACCGGACTGTCCTGCTTTGGAAGAATGGGATCCCCCAGCCTGGGCGGCCGGTTTCCAGGACCAGGAACAAGCTGTAGATCTTCGGGTGACCCGTCGCCGGCCTGCGCAATGGCCGACACTGATGGCCGAATTAAGGGCCGCGGTAGCAAGAAAAAACACTACCCGGAAAAAGCGATTTGAGGAGATAGTCAAATCCATCCAGGGAGACTCCTTCCCAGGTAAGCCCCAGCTGGAAAGGCGCCGCGGGATCGTGGTGGCCTTCGATAAAGAGCGGGGGTTTGGATTTATCCAGGAGCTGGGAACTGGCCGGGACTTCTTCGTTAATCGGCGCTCGGTAAAACGCCATTATCTGCCGGAGCGCCTCCACAATTTAACATTGGGGGAGATAGTCGAGTACACCCCAGCAGAGAGTTTAAGGGGCCCCTACGCCACCGCAGTCACCCGCCCCAGGGCGCTGGCTGAAACTTGGGACCGGGAAAAGGAAGATGCTGACCCGAGTGATACAGAGGAGTCGAGAGCTAAACCGTCCCGATCCACTCACCTACACAGCCAGATCTATCTCGGGCCCGACGTCTTCTGGGAGCCCATAGTTTTGCAGGGGCCGGCTGACCAATATCCCCCTCCCGAAGCAGTGAAGCGGGAGGTCGAAAAAGAGAGACAAGACAGCTACCAGCGGTCGGAGGACTGCGCTGAGGCCCGGCGTTTGGCGGCAGCCACTGCAGTTACACTAGAGGCCACCGTTACCGGACCCCCGGTGGAACCACTGACTAGTACAAAGGTGGACATAGAAGCCCTGCGGAAGAGGATCTACTGGGTAGAGGACCTTGGGTACGCAGGATGCGTCCAGTGCATCCCGTTCCCCAGAACCCAGGCAGAGATAGAGGCGATGAAGGATAAGCCTCCTCCTTTAAAAATCATAAGAGGGGACGGGTTTCAGATGTGGCCTGCCTTACCCGAACACTTGCTTCAAGGACCTCTTGTTGAATCTTCTTCGGACGGAGAATATGATACTCGTCTGTAAGTAGGCTTTGCTATATGTTTCCACAGACGTATATCCATCCTGGCCGAGTTGTCCCTCCTGTTGGCAAAGCTGGTGAAGCTTGCTGCCAGTTCTACACGGCCGGTGGCATTATAACCAAATGAAAGTGCCATTGAATACCACTGCTTCCAGCCGCCCATTTTGTGTTTGGGACGCCCGGCCTGCTGCTAAAATATCCCGGTTGTGCCTTAAGTTTGCACCATTTTTCCCTTTTAACCCCCATTTCAGGTTGAAAAGACATTTTTATGTCAGCACTATTTTAAAGGGTAAGCAGGACTTGCCAGGATAACATGACCCTGGTATTGTCAGAGTCCTGTATTGTCATTTTATATATGTGCTGCTGACTGTATTTAATAACCGTTTTTTATTCACGTCTATGTGCCCAGAGATGGACTTCCTATGTGCAAGCCTCTGAGAGGTTGATTTTATTATGGACTTATTTATTGTCATGGACTATCCTGGTTCTTTAACATCCGCTGTGCCAGGTCAGCGCCCCAGTTCCACTCACTATCCTGAGAGAAGAGAACGACGCCCCTTGTCACCGCACTTCACCTTTGCCAATTGGGCCTGATATGAGTATAAATGACATATATGTATGCATGCATGTGTCTTTCTCTATTTCAGGTAATGATTCCAGTTGGGCGGGCCCTGATGGAGTACGAGGTCGTACTCAGCTTAAAGCAGCGGGGTATGTAGTGTACGGGAGCTGTAATGCCCGTCACTACAGAAGGGTCACTTGTGTGCTGTCGTTCCCCCCTTATGTATGGGGAGGTTGGTATCATATCATCTTGCTAATGTAATGCTATGTACTTCCTGTTACTGTGAAATGTGCATGTGCAGGCCGGCTAGGGTGTTATTCCAGCTCTGAGTCACTAGAGGGAGCTAGGGAACCCTAGTTTATAAAAGGCCCAGTCACGGAGTAGAAAGCAGCAGACAGTGGGAGAAGGAGTAAGAGATGATCCTGCGTCTGAGTCAAGGCCAGGCCATGGGCCTGTGAGAGTAAAGCAGGCCTGGAGCCTGCCGACTAGGAGAGGGTAGTTTAGGCCCTGTAACCGGGTTCCGGATCCAAGGAAAAGGTTCCCCTCCTGAGTCATTAGCTGTTTTAGCTGAAACGTCATATTTAACCAGCCTGGACACAGAATAAGACAGAGGCCAACCTGATAGAGCAAGAGGTACTCAAAGTAACAGAGGAGGTACGTGATAAGGACAGATTCAAGGATACGCCAGAGATAGGGCATCAGACCTTGGAGAATCAGTTCCATATATTCAGGACCAGTCAGGAATAGAGTGCAAGCCGCCTGTACTGCAACTCCTGTGATTAACACTCTGAAATGCACCTTGCTATAACCGGCCTGTCTGTAACTTCTGTGAAACCACTGTCTTCATCTGCAAACCAACTGTCTTCAATGGAACTGCGCTTCCAATTATGTCCATGCATGATTACTACTGAAAATCAGTAAAGTTCCAGTTTTGGTTGGCTATCACGTGGTTACTCCATTATTCTACATAACATTATACGGCGTGTCACCGTTTAATTGACACTGGCGTCACGAACATTTATGAACTGCCTGTTCCAGTATCTACCCAGATTGAAGACGACAGTGAATTCCAGGTTAGTGGGTTGCTCTGCACTACAAAGCCCAGCATATCCAAGGCTACACTACTGACCCCCTGGGACACTGCACATGGGTTACTAGATGGCCGACAGCACATCCGCAATACCCAGTCCCCATAGCTCTGTGTGCTTTTATTGTGGAAAAAAAACTATTTGATACATATGCAAATTAACCTGAGATGAGTCCTGTCCCCGACTCTTCTCACATACAGGACTCATCTCATGGTAATTAGCATATGTATCAAATAGTTTTTTTCCACAATAAAAGCACACAGAGCTATGGGGACTGGGTATTGCGGATGTGCTAGCGGCCATCTAGCAGCCCATGTCCTCAGCTCTATACACAAAATCCCGGTGACAGGTTCCCTTTAAGGTCGAGCATTCACCTCCCTTCCGGACCTGGGCACATGTTCATTCTTTCTTTAATTCATGTGGCTTTTGATGTAGTACAGATGGGATCCGGCGGACTAACACCTCATGCTGCCTGATATCCCATGTAATTCAGTCTGCATGCCACAGTCACGCACATTTAACATCAGGGATCCATGACCATAGAAAAGAACACGCATGTGGGGGAGGAGGTGATAACTGGTTGGTCAGCAGCTCTGTGTGTACGGCCATCTTTACTCTGTACACAGACGTGTATAGCCGCACACCTACGTATCCAATGCCCTCGCCCCCGCACACCGCGCTCCGCGCTCCTCTGCGTTTGCTCCTTCTCCGCAGCATTGTTAGATACAGTTTACAAAGTATACACGCCCTCCCATGTACACGTTATACATGGCTGTATAAATATTATGTATTAAATATTTACATTGGAGATCTCTGCAGATTTTGTGTGACCTGACCTGCCATAGACGCAGCAATTTCCTTCATCCTCCAATATGTCTGACTCTGATATCGGGGCACCTTGGCACATTCTAGATACCCAGTAGAGTTGAGTGAATTTCATATTTTGAAATTCGTTCACGCTTCGTTTGGTGGTAAAAGCAGAATTGCGTTATGGATTCCGTTACCACGGACCATAACGCAATTCTATGACGGAATGCCTTTAGAGACATTCCGTTAATTATTCCGTCACAATAGAAGTCTATGGGCTCCTTATCGGCTCCGTCCAGTTTCCAATATGCAGGGAAGTCCTCTCCTGCATAACAGAAATGGGACGGATCCGTTATGCAGCCCATAGACTTCTATTATGAATGCAAGTAGCTGACGCACTTCAGTACAGGGAGATATAATGGAGTGTAACACATATAACATATAGACTGGCATAATGGTGCAGTCTTATATTAGTCCAACACTGACTAGACGTCGTGACAACCCCAACGGGCGGTAACCCACAGAAACAGAGCTTTAGGTAAGTGTGCATTCACACAACGATATGTATTTATTTTATTTTTTTGTGGACCCATTGCCTTCAATGGGTCCATGACCTGCATTTTGCGGCCAAGAATAGGACATGTTCTATCTTTTGCATCCATGTGCTTTCTGCATCTGAATGTCCATTCAGGAAAAGATAGAACATGTCCTATTTTTGACCGCAAATGTGGACCACAAATGGGTGCAAAAAAAAAAAAGCATGCAACACGGACGCCATCCATATTTTGCGGACTGCATAATGCATGTAGTCGTGTGAATGCACCCGTTTTCTTGTGCATCTTACAGGAGCAGCAAATGCGCTACTCCGACAACTCCCCGGGGGCAACTGGTGCTCTGTGCAGATACTGTTGTCAGATCCCATTCACCGACCCCCCCCCCCCATGTCCTGAATTTTGCCCCCTATTACAATCTAGACTGATGCTGATCACATCCCTGTATAAACAATATGTGGGCGGCTGAGTATTTATCCCGCCGCGGGTTACACAAGCAAATGTTATCAGTCATTTATAGACCCAGTCCATTCCTTGGCCAAACAGTCCCCCCTCCATGGGAACGTAAAGGTGACTGGGCGAGTGCCAGGCCTCGGCTGGGCCCTGGGTTTTATTTGGGGAGTGTGGCAGGGCTCGGTGTCAGCACAAGGTGGGGTCGCCGGATCCTTACAAATCGGCATTTGCCTTATACCTGCAGGATAGTTTACATTACGGGCGTAAAGAGAGTGCACAAAAGGGGCAGCCATTTATAGAAACCTCATATAAAAACCTTTCCTCCTAAAATCAAAACTCTGTAAACTTACTGATGTAGCATTGCTGAGTTTGTCATTTGACACTTCTGTGCTGTTTATGTATAGTGATCACTAATATTGCAGCAAATTTACCTGCAGTCCTATGTAAATCTGAGTTTACACGGATGTTTCCTTAGGATGGAATCAGTTCCTGTCTTCACCTTTTTATGATGAGGTCCATGGGTCAGTTTTCTGGCAGATGATATCGGTCGGTCATTTACATCAATGTGATTGGATTGTTATGCCAAAAGATAACTCAGCTCTGCTATATAAAACCCTAAGAGGCCGCTTTCACCCAGTCAGTGTTTGATCAGTGATTTCCATCAGTGATTGTGAGAACCAGGAGTGGGGCCTCCAAAGAGATAAGGAGAAGATTAGCTCCTGTTCTGTGTTTTTGGCTCACAATCACTGATCAAACACTGACCAAACACGGACTCTGTGAAAGAAACCTTAGACTCCATTCACATGTCCGCAATTTCATTCCGCATTTTGCAGAATGGAATTGCGGACCCATTCATTTCTATGGGGCCGCGCGATGTATGGCCCGGCTCCGGAAATGCAGACCCGCACTTCCGTTCCCGAAAAAAATAGAACATGTCCTATTCTTGTCCGCAATTGTGGACAAAACTAGGCTTATTCTATTAGTGCCGGCGATGTGCGGTCCGCAAAATGCGGAACGCACATTGCCGGTGTCCGTGTTTTGTGGATCCGCAAAACACACTACAGACGTGTGAATGGAGCCTAATCCATGTATGATGAGAAGTTCTGAAACTTTAGAATATATGTTATTCCAGTTTGCTTTGCTTTCCATCAGTGAATGGAACCCTGCGTGCTAACCCTTCCCACCAGCTACAGCCTTTCCCTGTGAGAAGACTGTCAGTCAGTTAAGCCGGACTCTACTCCTCACACTGCGCAACGGACCGGACCGTGGATTTGGCACAAATTTTGTCGCTGAGGATTTCGGCCGTGTGGCCGTATCCTTAATCTGTCTTGCCAGGACCATATAGTTATGTAATACCTCTTACCTGCACTGATACATTGTAACAAGCTCATCAGTTGTGGAAGCAGAATTGCTTTTAAGCCTCTGTTTGTAACTGACAGCAAGCAAAGATCTTGAAAATAAGGAGAATTTCAGGTGCCAAGTCTATTAGAAGGTTGCCGAACTTTATACAATGATGAAACTGGTCAAGCCCTTTAAATATTTGCAGCTTTTATGAAGTTGGTTTGCTCAGGCGAAAATAAACAATGTGTTCAGTTTCTTCCTTGTTCGACACCATAAGCAAATCAATCGGTCTGTGTGGCCGGATTATGTGGTTTGTGGTCCTGTGATGCTGCTATCTGTGCATTCCTGCGGTCACTGAGATCCTGGTTATGTCGAGATATTGGGCGTTCCCTTGTAAAGATACATTGGGGGGGCTCTTCAGTCTCCCATAGATTTACCCTGCATAGAAAGTGATGGTAGTGCAGCCGGGGGAAGAACTGAACAGTCAACCATGTTACAAATTGTATCAGTTTATCCAAATGGCAACTTTTTATTTTGCAATTTGCTTAGTAACTATTATTGTTAAAGGGGTTATCCCACCATGACAACCCCTTTATGGCCACCATCAGATCAGTGCTGACATCAACCAGTGGAATGCTGATTAGTGGTCACTAGTGTTGAGCGAACTTGTGTTTTAAGTTCGGCGTCTAAAGTTCGGGTTATCGAAGAATCCCGTTATGGATTCCACTACCATGGACCATAACGGAATTTAGAATCCATAACGCGATTCTTCGATAACCCGAACCCAAACTTTAGACGCCGAACTTAAAACACTAGTTGTTAGTTTATTCATACATTTCCAGGAGCAATAAAAGAGGAACACAGATGTTCCAGAATTGTTAAAAGCATTTACTAAACAGACGTATCAAAACTGACACGCCCGCTTTTAAGAGATTGTCTATGCCAGCGGTTTATAACCTGTGGCTCTCCAGTCCTTGTAAAACTACAACTCCCAGCATGCCCTGACAACCAAGGAATTTGAGAATCCAATAAGGTCATATATAGATATCGGGGAGGTTTCCTGTGCTTAAAGGGAACCTGTCACCAGGATTTGGGGTATAAAGCTGAGGACATGGGTTACTAGATGGCCGCTAGCACACTCGCAATACCCAGTCCCCATAGCTCTGTGTGCTTTTATTGTGTAAAAAAACCTATTTGATACATATGCAAATTAACCTGAGATGAGTCCTGTATGTGAGAAGAGTCGGGGACAGGACTCATCTTAGGTTAATTTGCATATGTATCAAATAGGTTTTTTTACACAATAAAAGCACACAGAGCTATGGGGACTGGGTAATGCGGATGTGCTAGCGGCCATCTAGCAACCCATGTCCTCAGCTCTATGCACAAAATCCCAGTGACAGGCTCCCTTTAAATCTATTCACTAAGGCTACTTTCACACTTGCGGCAGAGTGATCCGGCAAGCAGTTCCGTCGCCAAAACTGCCTGCCGGATACAGCAATCTGCATGCAAACGGAAAGCATTTGTAGATGTATCCGGGTCCGTTGCAAGAACGAATCCGTCTCTCCGTTTGTCATCCGGAAAAACGGATCCGTTATTTACTTTTTCAACATTTTTACCAGTCTGAGCATGCGCAGACCGGAAAGACAGATCCGCCTTGCAGTATTTTGAATGCCAGATCCGGCACTTATACATTCCTATGGAAAAAAATGCTGGCTCCGACATTCAGGCAAGTGTTCAGTTTTTTTGGCCGGAGATAAAACCGTATCATGTTACGGTATTATCTACGTCCTGATCAGTCAAAAAAACTGAACTGAAGACATCCTGATGCATCCTGAACGGATCGCTCTCCATTCAGAATGCATTAGGATAAAACTGATCAGTTCTTTTCCGGTATTGAGCCCCTGGGATGGAACTCAGCACCGGAAAAGAATAACGCTAGTCTGAAAGTAGCCTAAGGTGGAAGGATGTGTTCAGAGAAGATGGCAGCATTTACATTAAAATTCCTGTAATGAAGAATCTTCAGGAACCCCCACTCCCTTTAAATTCCACTTTATATTGCAATTTAAAGAGAGTCTTTCACCTAAAATGACCATTACACACCACAAACATCATGATATCCATTACATTCCCCATATTATAATCTTACCTTTCATATTGCTGTCCGTCGCCTATTCTCTCTTAAAAACGCTTTTAATCCATATGCTAATTAGGTTCTGAAGGTGCCCAGGGGCGGCGTTTATGCGGCCGGTGCCCAGGCTTCACGGCGCTGTTCAAATCAAACCCCTCCCCTTTCACCCCTCTGGCCCGCCCTCGGTTCAGCAGATACCATCCTCCAGTCAATGACAAATCCGGCGCCTGCGCCTGCGCACTCCATTACCCACTAGGGCAGAGGCAGCAGAGCGTTTAATCCGATTTGTCATTGACTGGAGGATGGTATCTGCTGAACCGAGGGGAATGTAATGGATATCATGATGTTTGTGGTGTATAATGGTCATTTTAGGTGAAAGACTCCCTTTAAGGGGGTTGCTGCCCGGGACTTTTATCTTGACGTATAAGGGAAGGCCTAGGAATGTCCTCTCAGCCGATCACTGGCTTCTATTGACCCTCTGATTGGCAGAGCTGGCAATGATTGAGATAGAAGCTGGAAGCAGAGACCAGCGGGGACCCGGGCAGCAGTGAGGGATCGGGAAGGGGAGAACTGGTTCTTTAAACCTCCCTGAAACCCACTGCCACCATTCTTTTCTTTTTGCTCTAGAAAACCCCCTATTATTGGCAATGCTAGAATATCTGCTTTTCTGGATTCCCATTGCCATATTAAATTACTTTAACCAAAACTCTGTATTCGCAGCCTCAGAGTTTGTTTTTAGGGGCAAGACCGTTGTCACTTGTTGACCCCCGTGTCTGACGACAAGTCAATCCATCTGTGTATGTTAGATTGACAGTGCATTCGTTTCACTGGGAACTACAGTGCGCTGCAAAAGTATTCATGTAATGTACAGCACATGCCGACAACTTTGAAGATGTTTTTTTTTATTTTTTTATTGTGAAGCAAACAACAAATAGGACAAAATAACAGAAAAGGTCAATGTGCAGAACTATTCACCCCCTGAAGTCAATACTTTGTAGAGCCGCCTTTTGCAGCAATCACAGCTCCAAGTCTCTTTGGATAAGTCTCTATGAGCAGTCACCACATCTTACCGCTGGGATTGTTGCCCGTTCCTCCTTGTAGAACTTCTCCGGCTCCTTCAGGTCGGATGTTTGCGCTTGTGAACAGCAATCTTTACGTCTGACCACAGATCTTCTATTGGATTGAGATCTGGGCTGTGACTCGGCCGTTCCAACACATTTACATGTCTCCCCTTAAATCCCTCGAGTGTTGCTTTAGCCGTGTGTTTGGGGTCATTGTCCTGCTGGAAGGTGGACCTCCGTCCTCGCCTCAGATCACGCACAGAGTGGGGCAGGTTCTGCTCAAGAATATCCCTGTATTTAGCACTGTCCATCTTTCCCTCCACTCTGACCAGTTTCCCAGTCCCATCCCCCAGTATGATGCAGCCACCACCAGGTCTCACTGTGGGGATGGTGTTCTTTGGGTGATGTGATGTGTTGGGTTTCCACCAGACATAGCGTTTTCTTTGATGGCTGAAAAGTTCCATTTTCGTCTCCTCAGACCAGAGCCCCTTCCTCCACACATTTTGGGAGTCTCCCACAGGCCTTTTCACAGCCTCACAACGAGCCTTTTTGTTTTTAGCTGACAGTAATGGCTTCTTCTGGCCACTCTGCCATAAAGCCCAACTCTATGGAGCGTACGGCTTATTGTCGTCCTATGTACAGATCCTCCAGTCTCTGCTGTGGACCTCTGCAGCTCCTCCAGGGTCACCTTAGGTCTCTGTGCTGCCTCTCTGATTAATGCCCTCCTTGCCCGGTCCGTGAGGTTTGGTGGCCGGCCGACTCTTGGATATTTTTTTATAACGTAACCTTGACTTGTACTTCTCGACAACATTGTCCCTTACTTGTTTGGAGAGCTCCTCAGTCTTAATGGCAGTGTTTAGTGAGTGATGCCTCTTGCTTAAAGGGAACCTGTCACCAGTTTTATGGTGTCCTAACTAAGGGCAACATAAATAAGTGACTGATTCTCTTAGCAAAATGCTGGGTCACTTTCTTTAATTGACCCAGTCAATCTGCCAACATCTTGAATTGAAAAGCTCCAGCTGATAATGATGAGTCCTGAATATTCATGAGCTCCTGACTCTCCCCGCCCACCTGCTGCTGAATGACAGTTATTTCCATATGAATCAGCAGCAGGTGGGCAGGGGAGTGGCTATAGCTCTGAATTAAATATACGCTGGACTCAATGACATCACACTGGACTCAAATCAGCTCATTAGCATGTGGCATCTTTGTGACTATTATGAGGTAACCATCTGTCACACCAGTAAGTGAATACATCTAAGGTACTTTTTAGTAGTTAATGATTGTATATAATTAGTTAGATTATAATCAAATATCCACATGACAGGTTCCCTTTAAGTGTTGATGCCTCTGAAGCCTTTCAAAAAAGGCGTGTATATGTAATGACAGATCATGTGACACTTAGATTGCACACAGGTGACATCATTTCACTAATCATGTGACTTCTGAAGGTAATTGGTTGCACCAGAGCATTTTATGGGCTTCCTAACAAAGGGGGTGAATACATACGCACATGACAATTTTCTATTTTCTATTTCCAAACAATAGTTTGATTTATATATTTTTCTCATTTCACTTCACCGACTTGGACTATTGTGTTCTGATCCCTCACATAAAATTCAGATTAGCAAAACATTGAACTTAATAATGTAACAAAACACAAAAAAAGTCAAGGGGGGTGAATACTTTTGCAAGGCACTGTATGTATGTGTGTACTGCACAGGTCTAATAGTCATATATCGCCTACCATTAAAAAATGAAAATGCACTAAAAATAAGTTCTCTTTAACTTTATTAATAGATCCCGCGTACAGTGGCGGTCCCGTCGTTTCCACCGCCATCTTATTTAATGGTTTCCTCAGTTGCTGCAGACACTACTTTTCCATCCACAACCTCGTGCTTAGTGACTGTCACCTTCTGTATCGTGGTCGGTCCTGTAAAGGAGCCAAAAAAACATCAGTAATCTCCTCAATGTAGATAATCCGTTCCTGTAATCCGGCCAACAAAAAATATTCTACAGTTTTCAAACCAACAACTAGAGGTGAATACTTTTGCAATCGCATGTAAATAAAAATCTTGTATTGCAATGAGTTAGGCCTCATGCACACAACCGTGTGCCGGCCATGCCCGTATTGCGGTCCACAATATACGGGTACCACCCATGTGCACACTGTACCGCTTGAATGGATCCGCAATCTGGAAGATACAGTGTGGTGCGTAACAGAGGCATAGATCGGAAGCACTATGGAGTGCTGCTCTGGGTTTTCTGTCCGTGTCTCCGCATCGCATGCACCACTTTTTTGCAGTGTGGACCGTCGGATGTAGATCGCGGACCCCATTCAAGTGAATGGGTCTGCTTCCGAAGACAGCGGGCACGGCTGGCATACAGTCATGTGCATATGGCCTTATTCAGGAAAGTGTATCTGTATAGCGCCTCCTGCTGTTTATTTCCTTATCTCTGTCCACCTCAGTCACCTCACTGAGGTGGTCGCATATGTTCAGTTCCATCCTTCAACTGCCACCAGCCATATCTTCTGATTGAAACTGTGACAGTTACATGGAGAGAGCTGCAGCAGAAAGGACATGCCCTGTGGAAAGGACAGGCACCCTGAGCTGTGATAGGGAGAGAGCTGCAGCAGAAAGGACACAACCCCTGAGCTATGATAGGGAGAGAGATGCAGCAGAAAGGACATGCCCTGTGAGAAAGGACACACACCCTGAGCTGTGATAGGGAGAGAGCTGCAGCAGAAAGGACACAACCCCTGAAAAAGGACACACCCCTGAGCTGTGATAGGGAGAGAGCTGCAGCAGAAAGGACACAACCCCTGAGCTATGATAGGGAGAGAGCTGCAGCAGAAAGTACACAACCCCTGAGCTATGATAGGGAGAGAGCTGCAGCAGAAAGGACATGCCCTGTGAGAAAGGACACACACCCTGAGCTGTGATAGGGAGAGAGCTGCAGCAGAAAGGACACAACCCCTGAAAAAGGACACACCCTGAGCTGTGATAGGGAGAGAGCTGCAGCAGAAAGGACACAACCCCTGAGCTATGATAGGGAGAGAGATGCAGCAGAAAGGGCATGCACCCTGAAAAAGGACACACCCCTGAGGTGCCAGCCTGTTTAGAGAAAATCTAGCAGAGTTCATTTATTTTTTCTAGGCCCTGTTTTCTCTGATTTAAAAGACAGTTGCTATTGAAAATGACTATTTCATTATTAAATCAAGAAATTAGAAAATGTCTCAGATATGTCTCACAGTGTATTAAAGTATTGTGCAGCCAAGACCCTTGATGTCAAGTCTGCCGTGGTAATAACACTTCTCATAGTTGAGGGTTTGTTACAGTTATATTCTTTATGGGCCATAGATTCTAAACATCAGACTGATACATTGTAACAAACTATCAGAACAGGAGGGATTTGTGCTGACAATGTGTTCAGCTCACAGAGGATTGTCTAGACTGAATACAACTGTAACATATTTTTATATACAACAAGAATGTTCCAATTCACTAACCGCAAGCATAGATCTGTAAAATGGTGAGGAATGTAAACACAAATGATATTAATAAGTTGCAAAACTTTTTGTCATTTATGGCTCCTGGTTACAAGGCTTCTGTGTTCAGTAATTGCATTGTAAGCAATTTTCTTCTATACTTCTAGTAGGTGGATGACAGGTTTTTATGAATGGGGGATTGAGGGGGAGAAGTGGTGGTGACAATGCTTACGTAATCGCTATAGCAACGCAGAAAAGAAATACAGTAAAGGGCAGAGATTCTGTGAGAAATCTAATTTGCAAGATGAGACCTGCGTTCAGGGATTGGTGATGGTCGCTAGCACATTGCAACAGCCGCTCTGCCCTCCTATGGCCTCGATCCTTTTCTGCTCATAAAGGGAGAAATTAAGGAATTTATAAGAAAATCGCTCATAATGCAATTCCCCAACACAGAAATGAAGTCTTAGCAAAGATGAATCTTCTCTTTATACCACAAATCAAAGGGCACATTTTTGAAAGATTGTACGTGAAAAAGTTGCAAATTTCTGTACATGTGGCATTAACTCTATGCCAGCTCATAGCATGGACTGCCAAATGATGCGCCAAATTTCCTCGAAATTTATTTAATGCACTTCTGATTAGGTATGGAATTTAAAAACTCCTGTCTTAATAAATTCACCCCCACACACATTTTTCAACTGGCCCGAGCAGTTCAACTGTATTCTTACCTAATGTTCACTTACCCCCTTTAACCGCAGACTCTGGGCTGTCCCTGAAACACATAAAATCAGAATATCAGTTACATTAATTAGGGATTTGCCAAAAAGTACAAATTTTTTGGAAAACCGCCATGTTGCAGCTCCCAATCATTTTACACTGGTTTCTGGATACTGTGACATCACCGGAACATTGTATCCAACCACAGCCCACATACTCCTAATAAAGTTCAAATGTTACATCGTAAAAATAAAATCATCCCAAAAGACAATTGCACAACTGCATTTTTTCCCTTGTTAATCCCCCCTAATAAAAATTCATAACATCTAATCAATGAGTTATGTATCCCAAAATGACACTAGCAAAAACAACTCATCCCCCCCCCAAAAAAAACTCATGAATCTCCGCCGCTGGAAAATAAAACTTGTTCAAGGAATATGGAAAAGATTTAATAAAAATATTAAAATGTACATTTACGTTATGGCATAATTGTAACAACCTGTAGTTAAAAAAAAAAGTTCTGACTCTCAAAAAGGAAGACATAATGGGTCATGTTATTAAGGGGTTAAAAACAGGGACCAGTGCAGAACGAGTGGGACATGGGAACGTCTGGAAATATTTAAGGGACGCATATCTGTTACGAATGTATTTATATTCCGATTACACAATGTGTTACAATGATTCTATTTGTATCATTTGTAACATAAATATAATCAGAATTCATATCCTCATATTGTATAAAATGAGGGGTTTATCGCATGTGGTCTTTACTTGTCTGTCACTCCTTCCAGCAGGGAGCGGTAAGCGTGGATCTCGTTCTCCAGCTTGGACTTTAGGTTCAGCAGGTTGTCGTACTCCCGGACTTGGCGCTCGATGTCGGAACGACAGGCGGCTAGTTCATCCTGGAGTTGACTCAGGTGACGGTTCAGTTCCTCCAAGTTGGATCCGTAGTGATCCTCTGTGTCCTTCAAGACGTGATCTAAAGAGTCCACCTGTCAATGAAGACACATGGAAGGGAGGTCATTGAGTACAGTGGAGGCACAAAACTTTTTGTAGACCAAAATGGCGCAATTTGTGCTTCGATTTAATGGTGCGCATTTGTGACAGCCCCTAAACTGATCCTGAATCCTATAAACGAGGGTCCTGCTCACCGTCTTTTGCATGGTCTGACGTTCCATCTCCAAAGACTGCAGCTGGCGCCGGAGGTCGGCCACCTCGTTCTTGGTTTGCTCCAGAGCCTTTGTGTTCACACTGGTCTCCTGGGAAAGGGCGTCAAACTACGGCACAGTATACAAACTTTAGTAATTATCTTATATTCCAGTATTATTCCCCCCCCCCCCCCCCCCCCAAAGTTGTAGCAGTCATGTTTAGATGCTATGGATCTATCGTTGAGTCACCGAGTCACCCAGGCTTCCTAAAAATGCACTGGCCCTGCTCTCGCCTCCCTCCCTATCCAGTCTATGTCTGTGGGGAAAAAGTGCAGCTTTTTTAAAGGAGCATTCCAAGCGAAACTGTTACATTGTGTTATGGTTAGTGTAGGGGTTAAAGGGCATCTGTCAGCAGATTTATATCAATGACCTGTTGCATGCGCCAAGCAAGCTGAAGGCATCTGTGTTGGTCTCATGTTCATATGTGCATTGCTGAGAAAAGTGATGTTTTGCAGTGT
This sequence comes from Bufo gargarizans, assembly GCF_014858855.1. NCBI lineage: Eukaryota > Metazoa > Chordata > Amphibia > Anura > Bufonidae > Bufo > Bufo gargarizans. The sequence goes on from NC_058087.1 coordinate 31,302,748, forward strand.
CATGCTTCAGCTCCATTAAAGGGCATCTGTCAGCAGTTTTGCACCTAGGAAACTGGCTGACCTGTTACATGTGCACTTGGAAGCTGAAGACATCCGTGTTGGTCCCATGTTCATAGGTTGTTGAGAATAATGATGTTCTAATATATGCAAATGAGCCCCTAGGAGCAGTGGGGGTGTTACCGTTACACCTAGAGGCTCAGCTCTCTCTGCAGCTGCTGCGACCTCTGCACTTTGATTGACAGGGCCAGGTAGTGAACACATCATAATGTCTGGTCCTGTCAATCAAAGTGGAGAGAGCGTGGCAGCTGCAGAGAGAGCAGAGCCTCTAGGTGTAACGGCAACGCCCACATTGCTCCAAGAGGCTCATTTGCATATATTAGAACATCATTATTCTCAGCAATGCGGGCACATATGAACATGGGACCAACACAGATGTCTTCAGCTGCCAAGTGCACATGTAACCTCTATGGAGGAGAGCTAGGCTAGGGTGACACGGCCACTTGAGGACAGGGCAATGTGGCACTGATACATTGTAACTCATGGTAATGAATGTGGTCAGTTTACAAGTAACCATGACTGGATTATGATGGCAGCAAAAATCCAGACCTGATGTATCTCAGCACCGTCGCATTCACTAGATTCGATTTTAGCAGCGTGACATTGCACTTTTGGGTCGCACGGGCAAAAGCTGGCACGTAGCCCTAACTTGCATATGATAACAAAAAGTGTACTTCCCCTTTAAGAAAAAGAAAATAATGTAGTATAATTCTATATTATTTTAAGGAGTCTATTTGTGGGTTGGAGACTGATACTTTAAAACAGGGTAAGGCGACATGCACACGAACGTTGTTTGTTTCCATGTCTGTTCCGTTTTTTTTTTTGCGGATGGGATGCAGACCCATTCCGTAGCCCCGCAAAAAAAAAAAATAGAACATGTCCTATTCTTGTCCGTTTTAGGAATTGTTACAATGGATCTGCAAAAAAAAAAAAACGGATATCATTCTTTTTTTTTTGCGGATCAGCAATTTGCGGATCGCAAAACACATATGGTCGTGTGCATGTAGCTTTAATCAGAGTCAATTTGCACTATTAGGCGCCTTGCCTTGCTTTGGTATGCATTTTCAGCCTCCGCTCGGTTCTGCTCGGCCATTTTCTCATACTGGCTGCGGATCTGGGCAATGCTTTCATTCAAGTCTGGCTTTTTGGGTGCGTCGACTTCAACCTTCACGTTGTTATTGGCTATGAGCGCCTGCAGGGCGGCCACTTCCTGTAATATAGAGAGACCATGGAGGACATTAGCACCACTAGAGGGCGTATCTGTCAGTGTTAGGGGAGGGTCTGTCAGCATAATGCCGACTGATCCCATGAGACAGCAAGAAGAATTCTAAATGCAGCTTTGGATGTGACTGGAATGGAGAGAAAACATAACCGAACAACAACACACACAACGAAAAGCACTGGCGAAGTTACTCAATGAATTATACAAATATAGGAAACCCCTCACTGGTTAATAATAACCAAACATAAAGCATAGGAACCTGGATAGGAGCACACCCGCTAAATAAACAGGGCTCCTCTATACCAGTGTTTCCCAACCAGTGTGCCTCCACCTGTTGCAAAACTACAACTCCCAGCATGCCCGCACAACCAAAGGCTGTCCGGGCATGCTGGGAGTTGTAGTTTTGCAACAGCTGGAGGCACACTGGTTGGGAAACACTGCTCTATACTACACAAGGGGAGGGTTTCCATACAAGTCCCATTAACTCTTCTTACTCAGGACACATTTCAAATAGATGTTCCCTAGTTATATTCTTGTACATAGGAGCAGTATTATAGTAGATATATTCTTGTAGAAAGGTGCAGTATTATAGTAGTTATATTCTTGTACATAGGAGCAGTATTATAGTAGTTATTTTCTTGTACATAGGAGCAGTATTATAGTAGTTATTTTCTTGTACATAGGAGCAGTATTATAGTAGTTATTTTCTTGTACATAGGAGCAGTATTATAGTATTTATATTCTTGTATATAGGGGGCAGTATTATAGTAGTTATATTCTTGTACATAGGAGCAGTATTATAGTAGTTATATTCTTGTACATAGGAGCAGTATTATAGTAGTTATATTCTTGTACATAGGAGCAGTATTATAGTAGTTATATTCTTGTACATAGGAGGCAGTATTATAGTAGATATATTCTTGAACATATGATGCAGTATTATAGTAGTTATATTCCTGTACATAGGAGCAGTATTATAGTAGTTATAGTCTTGTACATAGGAGGCAGTATTATAGTAGTTATATTCTTGTACATAGGGGCAGTATTATAGTAGTTATATTCTTGTACATAGGAGCAGTAGTATAGCAGTTATATTCTTGTACATAGGAGCAGCATTATAGTAGTTATATTCCTGTACATAGGAGGCAGTATTATAGTAGTTATATTCTTGTACATAGGAGCAGTATTATAGTAGTTATATTCTTGTACATAGGAGCAGTATTATAGTGGTTATATTCTTGTACATAGGAGGCAGTATTATAGTAGTTATATTCTTGTACATAGGAGGCAGTATTATAGTAGTTATATTCTTGTACATAGGAGCAGTATTATAGTAGTTATATTCTTGTACATAGGAGCAGTATTATAGTAGTTATATTCTTGTACATAGGAGGCAGTATTATAGTAGTTATATTCTTGTACATAGGAGGCAGTATTATAGTAGTTATATTCTTGTACATAGGAGGCAGTATTATAGTAGTTATATTCTTGTACATAGGAGGCAGTATTATAGTAGTTATATTCTTGTACATAGGAGCAGTATTATAGTAGTTATATTCTTGTACATAGGAGGCAGTATTATAGTAGTTATATTCTTGTACATAGGAGCAGTATTATAGTAGTTATATTCTTGTACATAGGAGCAGTATTATAGTAGTTATATTCTTGTACATAGGAGCAGTATTATAGTAGTTATATTCTTGTACATAGGAGCAGTATTATAGTAGTTATATTCTTGTACATAGGAGCAGTATTATAGTAGTTATATTCTTGTACATAGGAGCAGTATTATAGTAGTTATATTCTTGTACATAGGAGCAGTATTATAGTAGTTATATTCTTGTACATAGGAGCAGTATTATAGTAGTTATATTCCTGTACATAGGAGCAGTATTATAGTAGTTATATTCTTGTAGAAAGGTGCAGTATTATAGTAGTTATATTCTTGTACATAGGAGGCAGTATTATAGTAGATATATTCTTGAACATATGATGCAGTATTATAGTAGTTATATTCCTGTACATAGGAGCAGTATTATAGTAGTTATTTTCTTGTACATAGGAGCAGTATTATAGTAGTTATATTCTTGTACATAGGAGCAGTATTATAGTAGTTATAGTCTTGTACATAGGAGGCAGTATTATAGTAGTTATATTCTTGTACATAGAGGGCAGTATTATAGTAGTTATATTCCTGTACATAGGAGCAGTATTATAGTAGTTATATTCTTGTACATAGGAGCAGCATTATAGTAGTTATATTCCTGTACATAGGAGCAGTATTATAGTAGATATATTCTTGTACATAGGAGCAGTATTATAGTTGTTATATTCTTGTACATATGAGGCAGTATTATAGTAGTTATATTCTTGTACATAGGTGCAGTATTATAGTAGTTATATTCTTGTACATAGGAGCAGTATTATAGTAGTTATATTCTTGTACATAGGTGGCAGTATTATAGCAGTTATATTCTTGTACATAGGAGCAGCATTATAGTAGTTATATTCCTGTACATAGGAGGCAGTATTATAGTAGTTATATTCTTGTACATAGGAGCAGTATTATAGTATTTATATTCTTGTACATAGGAGCAGTATTATAGTGGTTATATTCTTGTACATAGGAGGCAGTATTATAGTAGTTATATTCTTGTACATAGGAGCAGTATTATAGTAGTTATATTCTTGTACATAGGAGCAGTATTATAGTAGTTATATTCTTGTACATAGGAGGCAGTATTATAGTAGTTATATTCTTGTACATAGGAGGCAGTATTATAGTAGTTATACTCTTGTACATAGGAGGCAGTATTATAGTAGTTATATTCTTGTACATAGGAGGCAGTATTATAGTAGTTATATTCTTGTACATAGGAGCAGTATTATAGTAGTTATATTCTTATACATAGGAGCAGTATTATAGTAGTTATATTCTTGTACATAGGAGGCAGTATTATAGTAGTTATATTCTTGTACATAGGAGCAGTATTATAGTAGTTATATTCTTGTACATAGGAGCAGTATTATAGTAGTTATATTCTTATACATAGGAGCAGTATTATAGTAGTTATATTCTTGTACATAGGAGCAGTATTATAGTAGTTACTGTATATTCTTGCACATTGCAGGCAGTATCACACTCACCTCACTGTGATCCTTATGAAGATGGGCCAGCTCTTCTCTTAGGGACTCTACCTCAGATTCCAATTTCATCCGCAGGAAATTGGTGTCATCTATCATCTTGCGCAGTCCCTGAGTGTCCTTGTGGACCCCATCACAGATGACTTGTTCTGACTCCAGCCTGCAGTTGATTAATTGTAGTCTTTTAGTCACTCACATGATTACAAATACATTTTGTATATGATCATCATATTATACTGTAGTTTATTTTAGTTTGAGAGAACATACTGTGTGTTACTGGGACACCCTCCTCCTCATATACAACTAGCAGTCTGTGACTTCCCATGAGATCTGCACCCTCCTATACTTTAAATACTCTGTGCTGCTGAGAATAACGGCAACAATTAAAAACACAGATTACAAAAATGTTAACCTTGTGTTATTTTTAATCATCTAGTCATATCATGATCTCTCATAACATTGCCATTTACTTACTTCACTCTAAAGTCATCTGCTGCCAGCCTGGCATTATCTATTTGCAGCAAGAGTTTGGCATTGTCCATATTCAAATCTTCCACCTTCAGAGAAAACAAAAAAAAAAAAAGAAAATATCTGAATCTTGGGTCTGTCAGCCGGCACGTCCACTGTTCCCACTTGGGGATTCTCTTAACCATGATCGCTTTATTTACAGCAGTGTACGGTATTATTTGCACACTGTATGAAGGTATTGCTTGGGTTGTGATTGTTTGATGGGATTTTTGATAACCTGTAATTGAATATTTGCACATTATAAGGGAGATTTATCAAATCTGGTGTGAATAAAAACTGGTTTAGTTCCCCATAGCAACCAATCAGATTCCAAGTTTTTAAAGTTGCTCTGAAAAATGAAAGGTGTAAACTGATTGGTTGCTATGGGCAAATCTCCCACTATGTGTCAATATTATGTGGCCCTGTATGGCATTGGTGTCATCTAGTGTGGTTTTACTTGGATATTGTAGGTCTGTGTTATAAAGGAAATGTATGGTATTTTTTGAGAACTGTATTGACATATTAATACATTGCATGACAGTAATTTATACATTATATGGTGATACACATTATGACATTATCTATTGTGATGTAACTTGGGCCCTAAATGGTGATATTATTTGGACTCTATACTTTGATACTATTTGGGCTCTATACAGTGATATTACTTGGGATCTGATTTGTGATATTATTTTTTTCCAATACAGTGATATTATTTGTACTCTATATGGTCATACTATTTGGACTCTATACTTTTGATACTATTTGGTCTCTATACTTTTGATACTATTTGGGCTCTATACAGTGATATTACTTTGGATCTGATTTGTGATATTATTTTATTTCTATACAGTGATATTATTTGGGCTGCCTACTGTGATACATGTTGGGCTCTATATTGTGATATTATTTTTTTCGAATACTGTGATATTATTTGGACTCTATATGGTCATACTATTTGGGCTGTATACTTTTGATATTATTTGGGCTCTATACAGTGATATTACTTTTGATCTTGTTTGTGATCTTATTTTTTTCCTATACAGTGATATTATTTGGACTCTATATGGTCATACTATTTGGACTCTATACTTTTGATATTATTTGGGCTCTATACAGTGATATTACTTTGGATCTGATTTGTGATATTTTATTTCGATACAGTGATATTATTTGGGCTGCCTACTGTGATACATGTTGGGCTCTATATTGCGATATTATTTGGGTTCTATACAGTGATATTACTTGAGCTTTTTATGGTGATATTATTTGTGCTCTATCGGGTCATATTATTTGGGATTTATAGGGAAATATTATTTGGGCTCTATATGGTGATATTATATTTGTACTCAGTAAGGTGGTATTATTTATGCGGTTCTGTACATGTGACGCGGTTAATAACTCATAGACAAAGATACTCATACGATTCTCATCCTCAGATGCATTTTCTTCTCCTATGAGAACACAAACAACTGCAGCTTGTAAGGCAACACGGCACATGCCGGGTAATGCCTGACCGCAGGCCAAGGGACGTCACAACCCTGCGATGAACAAACACAGGGCATGAATGTGAATAGATCTGATCAGTACGATCCTTAGAACCAGCATGAAGGAAACTGGACAAGGTGGGTCATTGTAAATATCGATCCTGATCTCATCATTTTTACAGCAATGTGATTTATCAAGCTTAACTATTTTCATTTATACAAATTGTCACGTACGGTGCTTGGAAATGACTATAGTAATAAAGGCTTGGAGCAGAAGAGCCATGATCACAGGTCTTACCATCCAAGACCTCCTATATCTGATAGAGCACACATAAGTATTGTAGTTGGGCCCTATGCCCAGGGGTTTACAGCTGGCACTAGATGGAGTGATGTAACTTTACTACATTTTATCATTACGTCACCATCTTTGTTGTCATTGTCATTTACTGGCACCGTTGTTTGCACCAGGAGCTACGAGCTACCTCTCTGCCATGTCCATCAGAATTATCATGGAGGACCTTACCTGCTTTCTCAGCTGAAGCAGGGGCGCCTGGTGAGTCTCCCAGTCTCTAGGACCTTGAGTCTTCTTGGCAGATATGTCCTCAATCTCCTCTTGCAGTTTTCGGTTTTCTTCCTCCAGACCCCTGACACGCTGGAGATAGCCGGCAAGACGTTCATTCAGCTCCTGCATGGCCTCCTGATGGTTGTTCTGAATGAAAGTGTCCAACCCAGAACGCAGGGAAGGGAGAGAAGAGTCCATAACCGATTTAATTGCTGACAGATCCAAACCTGAACGCAATGCCTGGAGTCTGGAGCCTGACACCCTGAAATCCCCTGCGCCAATTTGGCTTGATGAGCTGCTGCGCCAGCTCGGGGCTTTAGAAGACATTTGGAAAGACATGAAGATGAGAAGACTTGGGAGAAGATGGAGTGAGGAGGTGTAAAACTGAAGGTCAAGTCAGGGTCCACCTAAAGAGTCCAGTGCAGACAGGCTGGAGAGGCTTGCAGAAGGTGCTCTGCTAGGGTTTGTATGGAGACTTGTTGCAGCTGAGGCATGAACTGCTCACAGGTGAGGCTGGGCGTACATGTATACAGGTGACGTGTGCGGTAATATTAATGAGGGAGAGGCAGGGACTGTACAGGACAACCTCCATGTGCTGGAACTCATGACTGGAAACACACATGCAGAAGTGAATCCAGAGGGAAGAAGTACAAGACTTTCTCTTATAGTTCCCATTTGATCCTTGAATTGTATCAAAAACTGCACCAAAAATGCCTGGGATCCCAGTCTCAAGCATCTTCTATGGTGAGCAGCTTCCATAAACTTCCAAACCCCCTGCTGTCACGTTATGGATTCTTAATGATGTTGCCCTGATTTTTCACTCAAAAAAGGGTGACCTCTCTGAATGCAGAGGAGAACCACAAGTTACAGCAATGGCCCTGCTGGACATCCTCTCTGTTTAATGGAACATCAAGTTCTGGAAATTACTTTTAGATGTCCATCACCCCATGTCATGCGTCAGGTCCCTCAGAAGTCCTCCACTGACTGGATTCCATCTTGATGTCTATTGAGGTTCCTCAGACCTTGCAATACAGTCTTAGGGCTCATGCACATGACCGTGTGCTGGCCGGGCCTATGCTGCGGACTGCAAATTGCTGTCCACAATGCACGGGCACCGACCGTGGGGCAGCTGCATGCGGATCGTGGACCCATTTGCTTGATCCGCATTCCGACAGTCCACACCGCAAAAAAGTAGTGCATGCATTACTTTTTTGTGGTGCTGAGGAACGGACAGAAAACCCATGGAAGCACTCCATAGTGCTACCAATTCGTGCCTCCGCACCGCACAGAATCACATGGTGCGGGGTGCACACGGCCGGTGCTCGTGTATTGCGGACCCGCTGTATTCGGGCCACAATACAGCCACGGCCGTGTGCATGGGCCCTTATAATGTACAGATCCTTTGTGGGACCACCTTTGATATCCCTGAAGCCCCCTGCTCTGTAGACTTGTAGTATCACAGATAGCTGGTGGCACCAGGGGCACCGCACAGGGGTTTCTCTGCCACCTTAAAACCAATATAGAGAATCCCACTCTCTCTCTTAGCTTGGCTATAGTGAGGACTTCTGTAATTAATTTAGGGGCTCACACTTACTGGTGAGTTGCTGGAGAGACAGGAGGACGCTTAATAATTGGAGACCAAGGGACCCTCCTGCTGTTCTTGCAAAGAGGCTCTCAGCAACTGGTTGGCACCATGCATTATGCCAGGGTTCAATTTTTTGGGGGTCTCCATCAGACCTCCCAAGTGTCTCTCTTTTGGAGGGACAGTCCCTATTTTTGAACCAAGTCCCTGTGTCCCTCTTTTTGATCTGAGATATAGATTTGAATTGTCACATTTACAATATTGATCCAGAAAGTGTTTGTCTGGTTCCTCTCTGTATATTATTTCAGTATTTGATACAATTTGTATTTTAGAAATTTGTCTATTCAGATAATTTTTGTACACTAAGAAAACTGTGTAAATATGCAGAAAAAATTGACTTTCATGCAATGAACTATAAATGTCCCTGTTTGACTATCCAAAAAGTTAGGAGGTATGGTCTCCATGTCACAGTGGGGTACAGTAATTGGAGACAAGCACAGTGTTTGCTGATGAGGTGGTGACATCTGGGGAAGGGTCTGGACAGCAGCCATACTCCAACCCAACCTCCGGAGGAGGAACGTCCATTCAAATAATGTGTCAATAAGCAAGAAGGAAAAGCCAACAGATATCACAAGGAGCCGTCCTCTCAGGGCTACATTTCTGCTCTTTGCTGCCTGCACCAAGTCCCAGATTCCTCCCGGCCACCAGCACCATGAGCCTATCCAGAAACCGCTATGCCACCACCCGGGGGTTCAGCAGTAGGTCCCACGGCTCGCTGTCATTACAGCCCACCGTCTTCCGGGCAAGCAATGGCTACCAGCCTGGATTGCAGCGAACCATCAGCGGCCTGAACCTCTCCAGGATCTCCCCCGGGTCCAGCACCTTCCTGCTCTCCTCTCTCCCCAACCTGGAGGTGGACCCCAAACTGCACCAGATGAGGAACCAGGAGAAGGAGCAGATCAAGGGGCTCAACAACCAGTTTGTCAACTTCATAGACAAGGTAAAGGGGGGCAATAAAACTGCAGCTTGTTTCCTCTCTCATTGAATTTGTTCTATTGTTCCCTGTTATCAGCCATTTATGACTGTGATACTTCCTGCTGAGCTTCTGTATCTAAGCCTATCATGTGTGATACTGTCTGCTGAGCTGTTGTATCTAACCCTATTATGTGTGATACTGTCTGCTGAGCTGTGTATCTAATCCTATCATGTGTGATACTGTCTGCTGAGCTGTTGTATCTAATCCTATCATGTTTGATACTGTCTGCTGAGCCGTGTATCTAAGCCTATCATGTGTGATACTGTCTGCTAAAATGTGTATCTAGTCCTATCATGTGCTATCGAGCTGGAGTATGTAATTCTATCATGTGTGATACTGTCTGTTGAGCTGCAGTTTCTAAGCCTATCATGTTATTCTATTTGCTGAGTCAATGTATCTAATCCTGTCATCCATTATATTGTTCGCTGGGCTGTGTATCTAATCCTATAATGTGTGATACTGTCTGCCAAACTTGGTATCTAATCCTATCATCTGTGATACTTCCTGCTGAGCTTCTGTATCTAAGCCTATCATGTGTGATACTGTCTGCTGAGCTGTGTATCTAAGCCTATCATTTGTGATACTTCCTGCTGAGCTGATGTATCTAATGTTATCATGTGTGATACTGCCTGCTGAGCTGATGTATCTAATGTTATCATGTGTGATACTGCCTGCTGAGCTGATGTATCTAATGTTATCATGTGTGATACTGCCTGCTGAGCTAATGTATCTAATGTTATCATGTGTGATACTGTCTCTGATCTCTCCTATTCTGTTTGCTACAATGTGTCATTTCATGTAAAATGTATGAGTAGAACTTGGATAAGCCCTTTAGGCTGTGCTCACACAGCTCATGTTTTGGCGCGATTATCATGGCAAAATGACGCAGAAATTTTGTATAACCCGCAGCAAACGATTGACGGCACCATGTTACTGATTAGAAGGACTGATCATTGCTCCGTTATCTCACATCCTCAGAAATAAGACCGGATCAGAAAGGGCAGCATCCACAGTGCGGCCAAAAACTGCACCAACATTGTTATTATTGCAAATTAGCGCAGTTTTCACATTGCTTGTGCGCAGATCTGTGGGTTAAACGACTGTTTACTTGTCAAAACAACCGATTTGAACACAGCAACAAATACCGGTAAAACTGCCGGCAGAGTTTTCTATGGTGTATGGCCATGCATGGCATAGAGGCAGACCCTCGGAGAGAAGGGGCTCAGTCCCATTGGTCTCATTCCCTTGGGTGGCAATTACCTGTGCAGGACTCCCCTCCAAAATAGAAGGAACTGCATAAATAGCAAACAGAGGGGGGTTGAGGAATCAGCAAAAGGCTACATGCACACGACCGTATGTGTTTTGCGGTCCACAAATTGCAGATCCGCAAAAAAAAAAAAAAGATGACATCCGTATGCCATAGTTTTTTTTTTTTTTTTGGGCGGCTCTAATGTAAAAATGCATAAAATGGACAAGAATAGGACATGTTCTATTTTTCTTTTTGCGGGGCTACATTGAAATGAATGGGTCCCCCATCCTATCCGCAAAAAAAAAAAAACGGAACGGACACGGAAACAAACAACGTTTGTGTGCATGTAGCCAAAGGGTTATGGAAGGGTTTTCTGTCCTGTGGGCTCCCTAATGGGGGGCCCAGCTATATCTTTGCTGTGGGGACCAGTTTCTTCTACGTATGCCCCAGTGTGCATCATTTTTGGTGTAAGTATCCAGTAGAGTTCATTGATACAAAGTTGCACTATGGAGATTACCTAGCAACGCCCCTTTGTTTTACTGGATACTCGGACCAGAGGGGCGGAGCAATGTTTTGTAAATATGGTGCACCGTTTTTCCTAGCCCCCTTATGTCTGACTCGTCCCACCTCATGTTTGAAGAGGCCTTTTGTTCGGCCTGTTGCTGCAGCTCAGTCACATTCAAGTAATGGGGCTGGGCTGTAATATCAAGTGCAGCCACTATACAATGTACGGCGCTGTGCTTGGTGAGCTGCGAGGAGGTCGCAGCGCTGTGGCATCTGAAAGTCAGACTCCTACTAATCAGATATTGATGATCTGCTGTTTGCAGATTATCAAGAAGTGGGGGGTCAGAACAGAGGACTGACATAGGACTGCAGGATCAGACTACAAAGGGTTTGTAATCTGTTACCATGGAAACACATAGACATAAGTCTATATGCAATGTTGCTTCATATTTTATCTTGGATTCATTGATGCAATAACAAAAAATGTTTTAAAAAATCGGCATACCCTTTAAAAATGGACACCCAGGTGTATCTCCCCTACAGAATACTACACCCAGCGGATATCGATCATTGATGTACAGGACATTCAGTGTTCTATTACAGGGAACCACAACATCTAAAGCTTCGCAGGTGTGAATATTTCCTGCGCACAAACCTTGAGAGCCAAATATATGTAGCAGAGTACAATTACACATTGCAGAACAGTGCAGTACCTACCGTGGAGGACGGACCAATGACTACTATGGAGTCAGTGTTTTCCCCACCTGCGAAGACACTGTCACAACACTTACCTACAGCTTGTTGCATACTGCCTTATATAGAATCCAGTTCAATACTACCGTAGCTGTAAAAATGTAAGTGCAGTGAGCTCCCCCTAGTGGTGGATGCAGGCAGACTACATTTTATAATTGACCAATTTCATAAAACTAGATCTCCCCTGTACAGATATATTATGAAGCATTATGCTCTCATCTGGTGAATTGGAGCCACCAAGTGGCTTGTTCTGTAGAGCAGAATGGATAGGCAGCGCCTGTTCAGTAGAGCAGGAGGACAAGTGCAGCAGAGCTAGACAGCCAGTGTATGAGAACTGGACAACCAATGCAGCAGAGCTGGAGAACCCGTGCAGTAGAGTTGTTGACCCAGGGTTGTGGTGATGTAGGCTCAATGCATCAGAGCTGGAGGTCTGATAACCAGAACAGAAGGCTGATGTAGAAGAGTAAAACTGAAGATTGGTGTAGCTGAGTTAGGCCTCATGCACTTGACGGTGTCTGTATTTCGTTCAGCAAATCACAGATCTGCAACATACGAATACCCTTCATGTGCACTCTGCGTTCTTCTCACTCCATTCTTTACTGGAGACTGGTGTAGCAGATTTGATGTAGCAGAGTTACTGGAGAATGGTTATCAAAGTTAATGTAGCAGAGTTACTGGGGACTGGTGTAGCAGATTTGATGTAGCAGAGTTACTGGAGACTGGTGTAGCAGATTTGATGTAGCAGAGTTACTGGAGACCAGTGTAGCAGATTTGATGTAGAAGAGTTACTGGAGACCAGTGTAGCAGAGTTAATGTAGCAGAGTTGCTGAAGACTAGCGTAGCAGAATTGATGTAGCGGAGTTACTGGAGATGGAAGAAGCAACGTTGGGCGGCCGGTTTGCAGGAACACATAGCTCGTAGTTTCACACAAGCTTTAAGGTGCCTTCACACACGGCAGATTTTGTTGCAGAGAATCAGTGCCATTCATCTGAATGAGTTTGTTTTGGTGGGAAGCACATGGATGTGTTGTGCCCTGACTTAAAGGCTGGTCCCTGGGGGGGTCCTAGCAGGCAGAGGCATAGCTACCATGGAAGCAGGGGACCTGGAGGAGGGCAAATGGATTTACTTTCAGGGCCCAGGGAGTGGTGAGTACAGTGCTCCTAGTCCTTGCACTGGAATTACTCACTGCTCTCTGCTCCTCTTCTCCGGCAGAGAAGCTTCAGGACAGTATGTAATGTGCACAGTGAATGTCATGTGCAGAGGCGCACGCAGGAGGAGAAGAGAGGTGACTATTTATTTTTTAGTCTGGTCTGAGGTCTGCATTAAGGGAACTGAGGGGAGGGGGTGTTATTCAAAAATTTGCTGTGTGGCCCTGTCAGTTCTAGTTCCACCAGCGCTATCAGGTCATACATATAATATATATGATATCTTAAATTTGGGGGTAGTGATCTAACATTAGTATATATGAAAACAATTTGCGGTCCCTCCCTATTTTCAAAACCTCTGCTAGCTGACAGTGCATGAAACATTCCTGTTTTTTTACAGGCTCAAAACCCATCCTGACCTTCTACTTCTCACAGCTGTGCATTTGGTACAGTTGTATCCAGTCTAGACAATCCTCTGTGAGCCAACCACATAGGCAGATCATATCTCTCCTGCCCTGATAGTTTGATACATTTTAACAGACCGGAGATCCGATCGTTTGGCTCACAAAGTCCAGACTGACAACCGTTGTAAGTAACCTCCTTCTGTGAGAAATATTGAGTCAGGACAGGCTTTCCATCTATGTGCAGCAAGCAGAGATCTTGAAAATGATGGGAAATTGAAACACAAAGTGGCAGAACTTTTCATATGATGACTAAGCTATTTAACCTGAAATCTCTGTAAAGTCTCGTTTCTCAGACAGGGAATAAACTTTTTGGCTGAGTCAGGGTCACGTTCACCTTGTATGATCCCGTGTGACACGGTAACCGCAGGACGCGGTAACCCAGGACTCTAATCCTGGGCACAGGACACAGACAGAATGGTGAGAAAATGAATGTCAGCCTCAGGGAATAATGGACGGATCTTATGTCATTACTGGGGTATTGTGAATAATGCCCTCAGTAAACATGGGCAGCATAATCCCTATGACAGTATCCTCCCAGCTGGTATTACGATGCCAACCTCCCTGTGCAGCCACACACCTGTGTGCTCAGTGCCCGCTGTTTGGGTTTCGTGGTCAGGAATAATCTAAGTGCAGTTCTCATGGTACGGGCACAGGAGCTGGCGCTGCGCCATGAGGGACTGTGTGCCAGGATGCAAGGGCAGAGGTGTAACCTAAAGTACCTGGGCCCCAATCCAAAATCTATATTGACCCCCTTTCCTTTCCCCAATCTGGTATCTTCAGTGGGGGTGACAACTACCTCTGCACCCCTATAGCTATCACCCCGTACAGGGGCATCCTTATTGGGGGTGCATAGAGTGTACTTCAGGGGGCTGCAAGCTTCTTTGTAATACAAGAGAACAGCAATGCTGTCACTGGGCCATGTGGGGGTGCAATAAGGGCTCGTTCACATGACCGTGTGAAGCCCGTGCCTGTGCTGTGGACCGCAAATTGCGGTCCACAATGCACGGACACCGACTGTGGCCCAGCCGCATGGGGATCTTGGACCTATTCACTTGAATGGGTCCGCGATCTCTCCGTTCCGCAAAAAGATAGAACATTTTCCATCTTTTTGCCGTGCGGAGGCACGAAACGGAACCCCAGAAAGCACTCCGTAGTGTTCCGTTCCGTGCTTCCGTGCCGGATTTGCAGACCCATTAAAGTGAATTGGTCCTCATCCGTGATGCGGAATGCACACGGATTGGTGCCCGTGTATTGCGGATCCGCAAATGCGGTCCGAAATACGTCAACGGGCAGCACTTGTTCGTGTAAACGAGCCCTAACATTGTGAATACTTCATTATTATAGATCTTATGGACATTAGGTAGAATGCGTACACTGGAATCCAATAGTGTTCATCTATTCACTGCCTGGTGTCCGTTATGTGGCAGATTAGATGGGATTTAAGGCACAGGGTTGCATTTGGCATTCTGTACTGGTACCTAGGTTAGATTTATATTGGGCAGCAGCAATGTCACAGTCAGGGCTACTGGAATATCCAGTTTATTATATGGGCTGCTCCAGAGCCCTGAAGTCCACTTGGCACAATTAAAGGAACATTTCCAGGTGAAGTTGAGTCACTGTTGTTATGCCTAGCACATAGTCTGGTTCCTTTAAGTGTGTGTGAATCCTATTACCCTATTTGTTATATGGGGGAAGCGGACACATTAGCTTCCAAAAGGGTTACTGAAAGCAGAACACCCCTATAAGAAATGGCAATGGACAACCTGGCCCCTGCAGCACCATCTAGTGGAGATAAGTGGTAATAACAAGGCAGAAGTTAAATGTTATTGTGTTCTTGGCTACTTGGATAAAAATAGTAAAAAATATCAACTCTTCTGCCAAATCTTATGATTTGTTCCAGTAATAATATCTTGCGACAAAATAAATTTTAGGCATGGATAATAAATTTTACAAACTCCATCACAGATTCCCATAAATAAAATAGAAAAAGGAAACATTATTTTTGTAGCAAACTCTGCTGTAACCATTTATAAACTCTGTCTCTTTGTTGATACATTTGGTTTGTCATTTTGTAGCAGATGTTTCTATGAGCTGAATGATCATCAGGGGGTTCACATGATGATATTGTAGGTTGTAGATCTTATTGTTATATAAATACTGAGCATTCCTGTAATAATTGAGCTCCGCAGTAAAAAAAATCGCAATAAAATCACGGGTTTCCACTATAAATTTTTGCAATCATTTCCTACAACTAGTTCCACCATAAGGTGCCCAAGGATAAAGATTAAAAATTAAACACACAAAAATCCTTGAAATGATCAATTATTTGTTTTTTATTTATGCTAATTTTTTGTTTTGGTTTCTTTGTAAATTTCTGGATATCAATTGTATTTAGATTTAGCCCAAAGCCTCCCCTGCGCCGCCTAGTGGCTGCTTTCTAAACACCATGGTCCCTTTTGCAATCATTTTTCTATTGATCAAAGCATCTAAAATGCAAAATGAAGCAACTTTGCTGAGCCGGTTTTGTGTATAAAGTTCCTATGCACAATTAGATGTCTCCATAGTAAACTATTTGACTGAAAGAAAATGTATACCCTCTAAGATACAATGATAATGATTGCCAAGCCCTCTACCTTCTGCTGAAATAAAAGCCAAAACTGCAACCCTTAATCCTGCGAGGTCACTACTGTAAGGATCCCTTTTGTAACCATTTTTATTGCTAAAAGTGCATAAAAAAAATGCTAAATGAAACAATTCCTGTTTTGTGTACACAGCTCCCATGCAGAGTCAGGTGTCTCCATGGTACCAGACTACAAGAAACCCTTTGTAGTCAGATCCTGCAGTCATGTGTAAATTATTATTCCTGACTTTCTTGCAACATATTAACATAATAATTCTAATGCCTCACATGACTAATGATCCTCCACTGTAATGATTATTGCTCGCTGACAGGTCCGGGACCTGGAAAGACAGAACAAGGTCCTTAAGACCCAGCTGCATCTCCTGAAGGAGAAGGACACATATAAGTCAAACACTGATCATATAATCCTGACGTCCAGCAACCACCTGAAGCAGCAGATCGATGGCCTCCTGCATGAGAAGGACAAGCTGCAGGCCGCGCTCCAGAACATGCAATCCGTGGTGGAGGAACTCAAGAGCCGGTCAGTATATTCTCCTGTACAGGGCGGTGGAGCAGAGTAAATGCTGGATACATAGGACTTATATGGGGGCACTGGGTCAGCTTCAGATTTATACATCATGCCAGCTCTCAGACTGACAAGATAACAATATGTTGGGCAGCCGCACTATAGTGTCTGATCACAGCCAGGGATGGGCCCAGGTCTGCGGAGAGCCCAGGGTTGTGATAATACTGCCCCACCATCACTAAACAATGCAACCATACAGTGCCAATAAAAGTGCCATACGGTGCTCATATTAATACTGCCACATAGTGCAGAAATAATCATGCCATATAATAGTTCCATGATAATACTGCCATATAGTACTCAACTAATAAGCCTTTAACTCCTTAAGGACCAGGCAATTTTTTGCAAATCTGACCAGTGTCACTATATGTGGTGATAACTTTAAAACGCTTTGACTTATCCAGACCATTCTGAGATTGTTTTTTTTTTTTTTCATCACATATTGTACTTCATGACACTGGTAAAATTGAGTCAAATTTTTATATTTTTTTTATTTATAAAAAAATACAAAATTTGCCAAAAATTTGGAAAAATTTGCTAATTTCCAAGTTTCAATTTCTCTACTTCTATAATACATAGTAATACCTACAAAAACAGTTATTACTTTACATTCCCCATATGTCTACTTCATGTTTGGATCATTTTGGGAATGACATTTTATTTTTTGGGGATGTTACAAGGGTTAGAAGTTTAGAAGCAAATCTGGAAATTTTTCAGAAATTTTCAAAAACCAACTTTTCAAGGACCAGTTCAGGTCTGAAGTCACTTTGTGAGGCTTACGTAATAGAAACCACCCAAAAATGACCCCATTCTAGAAACTACACCCCTCAAGGTATTCAAAACTGATTTTACAAACTTTGTTAACCCTTTAGGTGTTCCACAAGAATTAATGGAAAAAATTTAACTTTTTGGGCAGATTTTCTATTTTAATCATGTTTTTCCAGTTACAAAGCAAGGGTTAACAGCCAAACAAAACTCCATATTTATGGCTCTGTTTCTGTAGTTTACAGAAACACCCCATATGGGGTCGTAAACCGCTGTACAGGCACACGGCAGGGTGCAGAAGGAAAGGAATGCCATACGGTTTTTGGAAGGCAGATTTTCCTGGACTGGTTTTTTGACACCATGTGCCATTTGAAGACGCCCTGATGCACCCCTAGAGTAGAAAAAAAGTGATCCCATTTTAGATCTCCCTTTTCACTGCTACAATTACTCTGCTACATTATCTTCGGCCTGACAGCTGAGGGGACGTGTCCTTTCTGCTGCAGCGCTCTCCTTGTAACTGCCACGGCTTCTAACAAAACATGTGGCTGGTGGCAGTTGAAGATTTAAACGGAGCGCATGCGACCAGCCTAGTGAGACAGAGAAAAGAAAATAAGGAACGGAACAGACAGCAGGTGGCGCTATACAGATACATTTTATAGAATAGCTCACTGGCTATACAAAATTTTTAATAACAAGTAATTAATTAAAAATGTATTCAGATCCAGGCGCTGATTTGAAAAATGTGGAATATGTTTTGTGACACAACCTCTTATTTGTGTGTAGATTTTATGTCATCTTTACATATGTTGAAGTCTTTGGTGGTTATGGGGAAGAAGATTGTCAATTGTCTTCTCCACCTTTCTTCTTTGCTTCTGCAGATACGAGGATGAAATCAACAGAAGGAATCAACTAGAAAATGATTTTGTGCTGACGAAGAAGGTGCGTGTGATGAACTTCAGGGTCGAACTTAGTCATACATGCCTTTCAGTTAAGAATTGAAGATGGGGGTGCTGCTGCATTGATATCTATGGCAAATATCAGCTAATACTAGTGGACAAAAGTGGTACTGCAAGTGACAACGAGTAACAATGTATCGATATTGTAATAAGATTATTGGGATGAAATAACTTCTCAAAATGGTAGATAGTTTATTACAGGGAATCTGCTGATATAGATAGATAGATAGATAGATAGATAGATAGATAGATAGATAGATAGATAGATAGATAAAGAAGAAAATCCCACGCTCTCCCAGGGTTGTTCTTTATTCACCAGCGTGACGTTCCAGTCCTCTCACTGGGACTTTTCTCAAGCAGTGATACATAACAATGGTGCTGGGTACATATATATATATATATATATAGCTTAAACTAGATCATTGATAATACATAATTGTCAGAAAAATTAAAAAAAGTAAAGTAAATAACTTGTGGAGCACAGGAAGCGACAATGAGATGGAACGCACACAAGCGGCTGTCAGCTGACCGCCACGTGAGCGCAATCCACCACATGACCGCCTCCCCGGCATACTTGGGCTGAACTCATTGATCTCCTCACTATAAATGTACATCCTGCGCGCACTTTCTCTCCCTCTGGCTAGTAACATATTATATAATGATAACCTACTTTAAAAGTAATTGTTTTCAGTAGTGCGCGCAAGATGTACATTTATAGTGAGAGGAGATCAATGAGGAGTATGCCGGGGAGGTGGTCATGTGGTGGATCGCGCTCACGTGTCAGCTGACACCCGCTTGTGCGTTCCACCTCATTACCGCTTCCTGCGCTCCACAAGTTATTTACTTTACTTCTGCGCATGCGCAGTTGGCTTTGTTTGACGCCGAACGCATGTGGGGTTTCAATTTTGTTTTTAATTAAGCTGTGCACATGAGTTTTTAATATATCAATTATGTCACTGGATGGAGGATTCATGTATATGGATATAATTACCGTATTTTTCGCCCCATAAGACGCATTTTTTCCTGCCCAAAAAGTGGGGGGAAATGCCCCTGCGTCTTATGGGGCGAATACTAATGAAGCGTTTCCATTTTGGAAGCGATTCATTAGTACCGAAGGAATGGGAAGTGGTGAAGGCTCTGTACTCACCGCTTCCTGGTCCTCGGCTGTGCAGGGTTGCGCACAGTGTGAGCGCGCGCTGTGACCTCACGCTGTGCACGCCAGGTCACAGCACAGCGGACTGAAGAGGAGGAAGACTGAGCGCAGGAGGTGAGGAGCGGCAGCGTCATGAGCAGTAAAGGTGAGGTTTTTTTTCTTTTTTATTTCATATGAGGCTGATGGATGCTGCTGGGGGCTGAAGAGAGACTACTGGGGGCATATATGAAGGTACTGGGGGCTGAAGAGAGACTACTGAGGGCATATATGAGGGTACTGGGGGCATATATGAGGGTACTGGGGGCTGAAGAGAGACTACTGGGGGCATATATGAGGGTACTGGGGGCTGAAGAGAGACTACTGGGGCATATATGAGGGTACTGGTGGCTGAAGAGAGACTACTGAGGGCATATATGAGGGTACTGGGGGGCATATATGAGGGTACTGGGGGCTGGAAGAGAGACTACTGGGGGCTGAAGAGAGACTACTGGGGGCATATATGAGGGTACTGGGGACATATATGAGGGTACTGGGTGCTGAAGAGAGACTACTGGGGGCATATATGAGGGTACTGGGGGCGCTGAGAGAGACTACTGGGGCATATATGAGGGTACTGGGGGCTGAAGAGAGACTACTGAAGGGCATAGATGGCAGGTATAGGGTGGGGACATATATGAGGGTACTGGGGCTGAAGAGAGACTACTGGGGGCATATATGAGGGTACTGGGGACATATGAGGGTACTGGGGGCTGAAGAGAGAATACTAGGGGCATATATGAGGGTACTGGGGGACTGAAGAGAGACTACTGGGGGCATATATGAGGGTACTGGGGGCTGAAGAGAGACTACTGGGGGCATATATGAGGGTACTGGGGACATATATGAGGGTACTGGGGGCTGAAGAGAGACTACTGGGGGCATATATGAGGGTACTGGGGGCTGAAGAGAGACTACTGGGGCATATATGAGGGTACTGGGGGCTGAAGAGAGACTACTGAGGGCATATATGAGTGTACTGGGGGCTGAAGAGAGACTACTGGGGGCATATATGAGGGTACTGGGGGGCTGAAGAGAGACTACTGGGGGCATATACAGGTGAAACTCCAAAAATTAGAATTTCGTGCAAAAGTCCATTTATTTCAGTAATACAAATTAAAAGGAGTTGTATTAATGCAGCTTAAAATTTGGATTTTGTGAAAAGGTTCAATATTCTAGGCTCAAAGTGTCGCCCTCTAGTCAGCTGATTAATCCATACCCCCTGAGCAAAGGGGACCTGAGATTGTGACTTTGGGATGTCATAAGCTGTAAGCCGTAATCATCCAAATTATACCAAATAAAGGCTTGAAATATCTCGCTTTGCCTGTAATGAGTCTCATATATTAGTTTCACCTTTTAAGTTGTATTACTGAAATAAATGAACTTTGCACGATATTCTAATTTTTCAAGTTTCACCTGTATGAGGCTACTTGGGTCATATATGTGGCTACTGGGGGCTGAGAGGAGACATGGGGCTCTTATCTGAGGTCTGATTGGGGGTCATTTACATTGGGGTCTGAGCTGAGGTCTGATTGGGATCTTATTAACATTGGCGGTCTAATTGGTGGATTGACCTAAGGTGTCATGAAAAATATTTTTTTCTTATTGTCCCCCTCTAAAACCTAGGTGCGTCTTATGGGCCTAAAAATGCGGTATGTTATGTGAATATTAATGAGCATTATGCATCATCACATTAGGGATTAATAGGGAGTATCACATGAATTTATATTGTGTTTTAAATCATTTTTTTTTTTAATGATTTTTCTGACAATAATGTATTATTATCAATTATCTAGTTTAACCTATATATATATTTATATATATATATGTACCCAGCACCATTGTTATGTATCACTGCTTGAGAAAGGTCCCAGTGAGAGGACTGAAACGTCGCGCTGGTGAATAAAGGACACTATTTTTATTCCCATCCCCGGGAGAGCGTGGGATTTTATGCAACTTTCGGATACGGGATTGTCTCCGTAGCCGCAGGAACACCATTTACTTTTTGTCTGCCGTGCTGCTTTCATTTGTTTTTGTTATAGATAGTAGATATTTTATAGATTAAATCAAACTAAAATGTTGACCCCTTGCACCAGGCCTATCACAGACCAAGGCTTGAGGGAACCCTCAGTCCACCCCTTACCTACAATAAGACTCACTCTACCTACAGGGTTTCCCCTTGACTTTATAATGAAATGTTCTTCCTTTTAATCTCTTCTGCCCCCTCAGGACCTGGATGACACTTACCTCCACAAGGTGGACAATGAATCCAAGCTGGAAAGCCTGACAGATGAGCTGGAGGTTCTGAAGCAGCTGTATGAGGAGGTAAAGTACCGGACAAGTGCAAGCCTTCCAATGAGGAGCTCGTTGTGGGATCCAGGGTCCCATGGGAAATGATGACCTATACCAGGGATCAGCAACCTCTGGCACTACTACTCCCAGGATGCACACTTGCTTGGCTGTTCTTAGAACCCCCATAGAAGTAAATAGAGCATGCTGGGAGTCGTAGTTTCACCACTGCTGGAGTGCCGGAAGTCGCCAACTCCTGACCTATACTAAGCCATAGAAATCAATGGGTCTGTGTTATACACAGGGTTGCCAGGTCCTTGTCTGTAGCTCATAGAGGTAGGTCCTGGGTATGGGAGGCCCCTTTAACAGCATTCACATCCCCGGGAAAATTCCTTCTTTTAAAACCTGGGGGTGGAAAAGTAAAGCTATCTGCTTGCTGTTAGTGAATGAAAAGCTAGAGACGTAAGGACGAGCTCGTGCCTCACGCTCCTGACCTTCCAGCACTGACGGGGTCGCATAGAATTGTATTGATTTATGATGCTATGTAACCCTTCGAGGTCTGGCATGTACTGGATAACACGGACATAATGCTGCCACCGCAGCAGTGCTGGAAGTTCATGACGGGAGCTGAGCTGCGAGTCCGGAGCGTGACACTCGCTCGTCTGAAACCAGCCTTATACTTCTCCCAGATAAGGGTTTGTTACAATTGTATCCTCTGTGAGCTAAACACATCATCAGCAACACAAGACTCTCTTCTGTCCTGAGAGTTTGCTACAGTGTATCAGTGCAGGTAAAGCGTATCAGTCAGGAGTCCAGGCTTATTACATCTTGGCCAATTTATTTCTCTTTTTCTGAATTATCACTTAAAAGGTAAAATTAGTGAAAATATAAGATTTCTAATGTAAGTACATACATAGATGTCACTGAAAATGCACAGGTCAATGGCGTATAGTTACTGGGAGTGTTTTTTCACCTTTTGAGTTGAAGTGTGAGATTTTTTTTTTTTCTGCTGAAGGAAATTCGGGAGCTGCAGTCTCAGGTGCACAGCGACAAAGTGACGGTAGAAATGGACAATAACCGAGATCTGGAGATGAAGCAGGTTATGGACGAGGTCCGGGCACAGTACCAGAACATGGCGGACAAGAGCCGTCAGGAGGCCGAGCACTGGTACAAGAGCAAGGTGCGAGTCTTATTGTGTCCTCTCCGTTCCCTACAAATGATGGGAACAGAGTGGAAGAAACAGGTCGTGGACCTCTTTTTAGTAAGGGGGGCCACGCTTAGATTTATGCTATGGGGCCAGTTTTTCACTATGGAGGCCCCTGCCCTACACATAGGATCCTCTGATGTCAATCAGCTCATAACTTTTTTTACTTCATCCACAGATTGATGATTTGGTCAATCAGGGTAAACGGACAAGTGATGAGTTGAAGGCTCTGAAGAACGAGGTGGTGGATCTTCACCGGATGATACAGAGGGTCAACAGCGACAATGAGGCCCTAAAGAACCAGGTACATGGGCCCTTGGGGGACACCCTACTCAGATCCACCTGCTGACTCGCCTATTTTGCTTTTAGCCACATCCCTTGCAGTGGTAGAGAAAAGGTCCCAATCCAACAGTGCCAGGAATGTTGCCGACAATACCAAACACAGCCATAGTGCCCACCGCCACTGTGCCAATCACAGCCTCCCTGACCATGGCAGTTCCATTGCCACCATATAATGCCAAGTGCTGCACCTCTCATAGTGTCCTCAGGGGGGCGCACATAGTCAGCAGAAGACTTGCATGCAAGAGCAGTACATAGGCTCCATAAATTCTTAATATCCTTTAGGAAGCTGTCTATAGGGTGGCAGTGGGCCCCATATGTACTGGGCGCCTTTGGACTGGCATAGATAGCCACCTAATAATTTCGCCTTTATAGAGACAGCCCCTGAGGTGTCCCTTGCTCTCAGACACTTAGTGGGTCTGATGGCAACCAATGGTTTCCGCCATATAGGGCCACCATGCTAACGTCATGGCACCAAAGCTGTGTATAGGATTGGGTAATCACTCTTTAGGCGTTGGGCACCATAGAGCGAGCCCCAGTTTCCAGTATCCATAGGGGGCGGCCCCTGCTCAGGTGGACTCTTCTCTATCTCCTACTAGAATTTTTACACAACTTTTTCATCCAGTCTTCTCCATCTTTCTCTCTCAGAGGACCAGTCTGGAGAACACCATCGCCCACACAGAGGAGACTGGGGAACAAGCTATACAGAACGCCAAGGGTCACGCCCAGGATCTGGAAGACGCCCTGAGGAAGGCAAAGCAGGATATGGCTCGCAAAGTGAAAGAATACCAGGATCTGATGAACACCAAGCTGGCGCTGGACATTGAGATCGCTACCTACCGAAAACTGCTGGAGGGCGAGGAGACCCGGTGAGTGGAGAGAAAGCATCTCTGGACACCTATGGTTTGGAAATTACCTTACTGCTGGAAAGCTGTGTTATTCTACCAAATGCCACTGAGCTCTGCTGGTACAGTGCAGTCTGCTCCATCACTGTACGGACAGTGTACTTTAAATCATACCTGTAGTAAAACTGTATTATACTCCAGAGCTGCACTCACTATTCTGCTGGTGCAGTCACTGTGTACATACATTACTTATCCTGTACTGATCCTGAGTTACATCCTGTATTATACCCCAGAGCTGCACTCACTATTCTGCTGGTGCAGTCACTGTGTACATACATTACATTACTTATCCTGTACTGATCCTCAGTTACATCCTGTATTATACTCCAGAGCTGTACTCACTATTCTGCTGGTGCAGTCACTGTGTACATACATTACTTATCCTGTACTGATCCTGAGTTACATCCTGTATTATACTCCAGAGCTGCACTCACTATTCTGCTGGTGCAGTCACAGTGTACATACATTACTTATCCTGTACTGATCCTGAGTTACATCCTGTATTATACTCCAGAGCTGCACTCACTATTCTGCTGGTGGAGTCACTGTGTACATACATTACTTATCCTGTACTGATCCTGAGTTAAATCCTGTATTATACCCCAGAGCTGCACTCACTATTCTGCTGGTGCAGTCACTGTGCACATACATTACTTATCCTGTACTGATCCTGGGTTACATCCTGTATTATACCCCAGAGCTGCACTCACTATTCTGCTGGTGCAGTCACTGTGTACATACATTACTTATCCTGTACTGATACTGAGTTACATCCTGTATTATACTCCAGAGCTGCACTCACTATTCTGCTGGTGCAGTCACTGTGTACATACATTACTTATCCTGTACTGATCCTGAGTTACATCCTGTATTATACTCCAGAGCTGCACTCACTATTCTGCTGTTTGCCATTGGAAACAGTCTGCAAAGTTGTTGTTGGACACACACTTAGGGGGTCATTTATTAAGATCAGCATTTTGACGCCAGTCTTAACAACCCCTATAGCTGGCGGTGTTGGCCTCTACATAATTTCATCGTATCCACCACAATTTCTAAATCTATGCCAGCTCCCTTGCATAAATGAATGAGACCAGCCTGCCGGCCCAACCCTTTCCCCAACCTTTGCGCCGCAATCTGCGCCAGAAATACACCTAATATAGACGTATTTCTGTTAGTAAATGACCTCCTTACTTTTTCCTATGTTAGATGACTGTAGATCTGTGGTTTCTTTTAGATTGAACCATCATCCCTCCAGTTCCCAGGTTTCAGCTATGGATAAATTGGGTGAGTGTTTTTTTCACTGGAGTTTCCATGGAAATGTGAGAAATAAGTTATGAAGTTTATCTTGGCATTTTCCTTTGTTCCCAAATTCCTTCTCCCTTGGCATCTGGGGCCCGTGACCAAGATCAATGCTGGTGGTCAGACTGGCCAAGACTGCTGCATCTATGTCTGTCCTGTGCGATACTGTCTGCTGAACTGATGTATCTAAGCCTATTATGTGTGATACTGTCTGCAGTGCGGCTGCATCTAAGCCTATCATGTGTGACAGTAGGCTGAGGGGTGTATCTAAGTCTATCATGTGTGATACAATCTGCTGAGCTGCTGTATCTAAGCCTATCATGTATCACACAGTTTACTGAGCTGGTGTATCTAAGCCTAGCAGGTTTGATACTGTCTGCTGAGCTGGTGTATCTAAGTCTGTGTGATACTAATTATTCACATTTCTCCATTTTATTTCTGCAGCCGGCTTCTTAAACTTTGACGGGAGAACTTCTTCTGTGACACGAAATTCCCCGAACCCAAAGAAAGTTGTTCTGGTCAAGACGATTGAAACAACTGATGGCAAACCAGTCTCGGAGGCCAGTCACTATTCCCATTAGTGAGCCGTGCACGGAGGAGCCGACGCTGCGGACGCCCACACTGCAGAGCTCCACCAACACTTGCGCACACACGAACAAACCTGCTGATTTCTGTCACTGCCTCTGACAACTCCACACAAAAAGCTAAATAAAAATTGATGTCACGCTGAGCCGATCCCCCATGTGTCTGCGCTGCTACAGCGAAAAAAGGGCGAGGGGAAATGCATTCTGGGTGATGGCTGCAGTGGAGGATGTAAAATGTGGTATAACTATACTAAAAACCTGCTGATCAATTCAAAAAATCCATCGTTTTCTATCTTCCTCTCACAGCTGGGGGTTTGTTACAATTGTATTCATTCTAGACAATCCTCTGGGTGCTAAACAGCCTGGACTATAAACTGATACATTGTAACAAACTCATATGCAAAGAGAAGGCCAGCACTCGCAGGATGGATTCAGTTCTATTTATTGCCAAATCAGAAGAGAAGTGACGCGTTTCGACTCTACAACTCGATTGTAGAGTCGAAACGCGTCACTTTTCTTCTGATGTGGCAATACATAGAACTGCATCCATCCTGCGAGTGCCAGACTTTTCTTTGTATATGTAAGCGGGACGCCAACCCTGGACACGTGCACCGCGCACCAGTTGTGTGCCGACTGTGCTCTTGTGAATCGACTAGTAACAAACTTTGAGAACATATTTGTGCCACTGATACATTTAACTCGCAGAGCACTGTCTACACTGAATCCAATGACCCTGAGCTGTGAAAGTATTACTACCCCCACCATACCCTAAAGGGGTTGTCCAGGGAATAAAGTATGTTTTTTAAATGCAGTAAATGCTTTAAGGCTAAACCCATTCCATGGTCCCCGTCTGCTTACTAACCACATGATCACTGCAGTCGCTGGCTTTAGCACTTCTATCGTAGAAGCAGAGTTCTACAAATGTGACGGGGTGTCCCCAAAGCTGTAGACACCCCCTTACCGCATGAGTGACAGAGCAGACATCTCAGCGAGCCCTGACAATCTTGTGCCTGCACTGCTGCTCCGAGTGCAGAGGTTCTGCTTTGGCTTCCGGAGCAGACTGTTCATGCGCCACTATACAGAAGTGTAGCAGCACATGCACAGTTGCTGCTACAGTCATGGAGGTAGAGCAGCAAAGCAGGCACGAGATTGTCGGGGACGGCCAAGCTGTCCAGCCCTGTCCACCAAGTAGCAGCGATAATGTCTTCAGCTTTTGGACAGCCCATCACAGGTGTAGATTAGAACTCTGCTTGATGAGAAGAATCGAATACGAATTGATTGGCTCATCTCTAACTAGTATCAATCACCTCCACTGCTAGATAACTACACAAATGACTATTGCTGGCTTTGTATTCAGCAGCAGCTTCCCAGGTTGCACTTCAATCTGCCCGCCTGCTACTGATCATCTCCTAGGCATGCTTTCACTGTGTTTATAAAACACACTTACAATACTTACAGTACAGTGCAATACCCTGCAGTATATCCACAGGACATTTTTCACTGTCCCCAGTGCAGCTCATCTGCAATGGTCCATCACATCCTGCCCCAGGCAGTATGACTCCTCAGGGCAGCACGGTGGCTCAGTGGTTAGCACTGGTGCCTTGTAGAGCTGGGGTTTCAATCCAACCAGGCACATCACCTGCATGGAGTTTGTATGTTCGCCCTGTGCTTGTGTGAGTTTCCTACGGGTACTCCGGTTTACCCCCACTCTCCAAAAATATACAAATAGACAAATTGACCCTAGTGTGTGTTGTATGTTGGGGGGTCGAGTGCCTATATGGCTTTGACTTTGAAGCCAATCACTTGCCTCTAGGGACTATTTCTTTGATTCAATTTATGGACTTTATTAATGATATGGGGTTTGGGCACCAAGAATAATTTCCTCTCGTGGGTCAAAGGAACCCCAGTCTAACACTGCTTGTGCTGTTGGCATTTCTCCCCAGTGTAAGACCCACACAGCACATCACATAATACATATCCAACAGGGAGGACAGGTCTAGAAGAAAAAGCATAAAAAAAATTAAGAAGGCAGAGGACAGGTCTAGAAGAAGCAACATAGAGTACTAAAGAAGGTGGAGGACAAGTCTAGAAAGCACAGAGTAATGAAGAAGGCAGAGGACATACCTAGAAGGAGGAGCACAGAGCAATGTAGAAGGCAGAGGACAGGTCTAGAAGGAGGAGTACAGAGTAGTGTAAAAGGTGGAGGTCAGGTCTAGAAGGAGGAGCACAGAGTAGTGTAAAAGGTGGAGGACAGGTCTAGAAGGAGGAGCACAGAGTAGTGTAAAAGGTGGAGGACAGGTCTAGAAGGAGGAGCACAGAGTAGTGAAGACGGCGGAGGACAGGTCTAGAAGGAGGAGCACAGAGTAGTGAAGACGGCGGAGGACAGGTCTAGAAGAAGGAGCACAGAGTAGTGTAGAAGGCGGAGGACAGGTCTAGAAAGAGGAGCACAGAGTAGTGTAGAAGGCGGAGGACAGGTCTAGAAGGAGGAGCACAGAGTAGTGTAGAAGGCGGAGGACAGGTCTAGAAGGAGGAGCACAGAGTAGTGTAGAAGGTGGAGGACAGGTCTAGAAGGAGGAGCACAGAGTAGTGTAGAAGGCGGAGGACAGGTCTAGAAGGAGGAGCACAGAGTAGTGTAGAAGGTGGAGAACAGGTCTAGAAGGAGGAGCACAGAGTAGTGTAGAAGGTGGAGAACAGGTCTAGAAGGAGGAGCACAGAGTAGTGTAGAAGGCGGAGAACAGGTCTAGAAGGAGGAGCACAGAGTAGTGTAGAAGGCGGAGGACAGGTCTAGAAGGAGGAGCACAGAGTAGTGTAGAAGGCGGAGAACAGGTCTAGAAGGAGGAGCACAGAGTACTGTAGAAGGCGGAGGACAGGTCTAGAAGGAGGAGCACAGAGTAGTGTAGAAGGCGGAGGACAGGTCTAGAAGGAGGAGCACAGAGTAGTGTAGAAGGCGGAGGACAGGTCTAGAAGGAGGAGCACAGAGTAGTGTAGAAGGCGGAGGACAAGTCGTGAATGAGGAGCACAGAAAAATATAGGTGTAAGGTAGAGGATGAGCACAGAGTAATGCAGAAGGGAAGGCAGAGGACAGATCTAGAAGGAGGAGCACAGAGTAATGTAGAAGGCAGAGGACAGGTCTAGAGGGAAGAACACAGAATAATGTAGAAGGTGGAAGGCAGGTATAGTAGGAGCACAGAGTAATGTAGAAAGAGGAGGACAGGTCTAGAAGAAGGAACACGTGTCACGCTTCGGTGTGGGAGGGAAACGCCACACCGAGCATAAGAGGGAAGGGGGGGGGGACAGGGAATCAGGCCTGAGAACTAGGGAAGGAAGATGGACACCTCCTAGTAAAACCCTAACCAAAATCCTGACTGTCTACCAGTATGAACAGATCCCAGAGGTAAGTGTATTACTAGAGTCCTATCTAGCCCTATAGGACCCTGGTACTAATGGCAGTGACAAGACTACCTGTTCCTTCAAAAGGAAGGACAAAAAGGAGTGTCCTACAGGCCTAATACAAACAATAGGGAAATGCAACACACAGAACCCAAACAAAATACAAAAGGGTAAAGAAAGACTTAACTTCAAAGGGGCTATGGAAGCACCAGGAACTCCGCCAAGATCCACACACCAGCTCTCCACAACTCAAACTGAAGCTATAAACCGCACAGCATTGTGGGAGAAGCAACAATAAATAAGGAAGGTTAAATGGCCACATCAGCAACACCTGAGGCAAGGGGACATTACCAGAAACAACACAGACGCCTATTGATCCACAGGGAAAACCTGTCAGATCAAACCACGTGTTGCCAGTCTCACCGATCTCCTGCCACCTGTTGCGAGAACGTCCGTGACAGCACGTTAACTGGGTTTAGTAGCTACTAGATCTATAGTGACTAAGATTAGGGAAGTTTCATGAAGGATAAGGGGTCAGAAGCCCAACAGCGGCTGTATATAATGTATTACCCACCCTAGCTGTTTTATTGCTTGAGATAATTAGAACATTGACATTTTGTTTTAGTGAAAGTTTTTCAATTCATTTTTACTTTTAAAGTTTTTATGTTTCTATTTCTTCTGTTGTGTTTTCCCCTGTAACTTGTGAATCCATAGGAAATGTGGATGGATGTTTCCTTTAAGATCTTGGCTTTGCTGATAATCCCTATGAGAAGCCCCAGGGCTGTCCTGGAAGTGATGATGTGCCTGTCACTGGGCGCACATTCTGCATCTCACCATCTATAATGAGTCAATGTAATGTGTGCGACCACCGGCAGCAATCAGTAACAAGGCTGTGAACTCCCCTGGAGGCTCGGCTGTGCTGGACCCTGCAAAATGTCAGCAGGACGTGATTTACATTGAGATGAAAGCTTCATTAGTTATCAGTATAAATAGCATCCTCCATGGCTGGTTCATTCCCAGTTTATCAGGCGGATAATGACCCATGGACGGGATTCACTGCCTTATAAAGAAATGGTGGACGTGTGGGAACAGAGTCTGCATATGATAAGGAGCAGCGGACTCCGTGTCTATATGTATCTGTGCTTGTTGTGACCAATGTACTAGGAAATCTTCCATAAAGAACAAAAAAATAAAAAATACCAGAAAAGTACTGTTTCTGGGAAAACTCAGTGATCCAATATGGCGCCATTTCAGCCCCTACATGGACCAAGAGAAGTATTTATTGCTCTTCAAATTATAATACAGGATATTTAATACAAATTCTGTTACATACAAGAGAAACACAATAACTATAAGGAACAAGGTATAGACAGAAAACCTATAGATGGGAGGTTGGACTGGAAGATTAAGAAGACAATCCCACAACTCACTTTCTATTATTAACTATATCAAGCAGACTTATAGTAGTTATATTCTTGTACATAGGGGCAGTATTATAGTAGTTATATTCTTGTATATAGGAGCAGTATTATAGTAGTTATATTCTTGTACATAGGAGGCAGTATTATAGTAGTTATATTCTTGTACATAGGGGCAGTATTATAGTAGTTATATTCTTGTATATAGGAGCAGTATTATAGTAGTTATATTCTTGTACATAGACGCAGCTGGAAAGATAGTAGTTCTATTCTTGTACATAGGAGCAGTATTATTGTAGTTATATTCTTGTACATAGGAGGCAGTATTATAGTAGTTATATTCTTGTACATAGGAGCAGTATTATAGTAGTTATATTCTTGTACATAGGAGCAGTATTATAGTAGTTATATTCTTGTACATAGGAGCAGTATTATAGTAGTTATATTCTTGTACATAGGAGCAGTAGTATAGTAGTTATATTCTTGTACATAGGAGCAGTAGTATAGTAGTTATATTCTTATACATAGGAGCAGTATTATAGTAGTTATATTCTTGTACATAGGAGGGAGTATTATAGTAGTTATATTCTTGTACATAGAAGCAGTATTATAGTAGTTATATTCTTGTACATAGGAGCCGTATTATAGTAGTTATATTCTTGTACATAGGAGCAGTATTATAGTAGTTATATTCCTGTACATAGGAGCAGTATTATAGTAGTTATATCCTTGTACATAGGAGCAGTATTATAGTAGTTATATTCTTGTACATAGGAGCAGTATTATAGTAGTTATATTCCTGTACATAGGAGCAGTATTATAGTAGTTATATTCTTGTACATAGGAGCAGTATTATAGTAGTTATATTCTTGTACATAGGAGCAGTATTATAGTAGTTATATTCTTGTATATAGGAGCAGTATTATAGTAGTTATATTCTTGTACATAGGAGCAGTATTATAGTAGTTATATTCTTGTACATAGGAGCAGTATTATAGTAGTTATATTCTTGTACATAGGAGGCAGTATTATAGTAGTTATATTCTTGTACATAGGAGCAGTATTATAGTAGTTATATTCTTGTACATAGGAGCAGTATTATAGTAGTTATATTCTTGTACATAGGAGCAGTAGTATAGTAGTTATATTCTTATACATAGGAGCAGTATTATAGTAGTTATATTCTTGTACATAGGAGGGAGTATTATAGCAGTTATATTCTTGTACATAGAAGCAGTATTATAGTAGTTATATTCTTGTACATAGGAGCCGTATTATAGTAGTTATATCCTTGTACATAGGAGCAGTATTATAGTAGTTATATTCTTGTACATAGGAGCAGTATTATAGTAGTTATATTCTTGTACATAGGAGCAGTATTATAGTAGTTATATTCCTGTACATAGGAGCAGTATTATAGTAGTTATATTCTTGTACATAGGAGCAGTATTATAGTAGTTATATTCTTGTATATAGGAGCAGTATTATAGTAGTTATATTCTTGTACACAGGAGCAGTATTATAGTAGTTATATTCTTGTACATAGGAGCAGTATTATAGTAGTTATATTCTTGTACATAGGAGGCAGTATTATAGTAGTTATATTCTTGTACATAGGAGGCAGTATTATAGTAGTTATATTCTTGTACATAGGAGGCAGTATTATAGTAGTTATATTCTTGTACATAGGAGGCAGTATTATAGTAGTTATATTCTTGTACATAGGAGCAGTATTATAGTAGTTCTATTCTTGTACATAGGAGGCAGTATTATAGTAGCTATATTCTTGTACATAGGAGCAGTATTATAGTAGTTATATTCTTGTACATAGGAGCAGTATTATAGTAGTTCTATTCTTGTACATAGGAGGCAGTATTATAGTAGTTATATTCTTGTACATAGGAGCAGTATTATAGTAGTTATATTCTTGTACATAGGAGCAGTATTATAGTAGTTATATTCTTGTACATAGGAGCAGTATTATAGTAGTTATATTCTTGTACATAGGAGCAGTATTATAGTAGTTATATTCTTGTACATAGGAGGCAGTAGTATAGTAGTTATATTCTTATACATAGGAGCAGTATTATAGTAGTTATATTCTTGTACATAGGAGGCAGTGTTATTGTAGTTATATTCTTGTACATAGGAGGCAGTATTACAGTAGTTATATTCTTATACATAGGAGCAGTATTATAGTAGTTATATTTTTGTAAATATTGGACAGTCTAATAATGTAATGTATAACAGGTTAATTTTGCTTTAGAAGTTTGCTTTTTATTACTATAATGAATTGTAACACAATATTTTACTTTGGCATAATTTCTCATCAAGGATACCCCATTACTCCAGTACCTCATATATTTTGATGTTACCTCCAGTCAGTATTATGTTTAATGTCTTTAATCAGAATAATAATACTCAGTCAAACTTCATCATAACCTGACATTTCTAATCGGAAGCACTGTGCGACAGCGGCTGGCCCGCTTGGGGTCATCCAATGTTCATGCTGCTCTGCTAATTCAATAATGATGTCATTCACATTATCTTCATTTGCTCACCAAATGGGAAATCAGATAAACATGTTTATTGGTGTAGTCTAAATCTCAGGCCCACATCTCCAGCTGAGGACCTCTGATAACCCCAGGAATATGCATAATGCGCTCTTCTGAAATTTCACATTGAGAGAACTGTCTAATTATATTTGAATTTTTTTTTCTTTGAAATTATTTTATTATGAAATATTTTTACTAATATTTTTACAGTTTTTTTTTTCTTCCTTTTCCTTAAATTTTCATCCCATTATCAGTGCAGAAGCCGTCTTAGAGAGGAAATTACCTGGGGGTGGCCATACAGCTTTTGCAGTAAGAAAATATTTATCCATGTCCTGCATCTTGCTACTCTTATAGGTGATTGCACAAAAGTATGTCCTGTCTATGGGTTCCTCAGGACATCATGCAACTCTCCTGCATCGTGCTGCACCTATGGGTTCCTGTCCAGCATGGTACTGTTCCTATGGATTATTCTTAGCATCATGCTTGTCTCATATGGGTGTTTATCTAGCATTATGCTTCTCTTCTATATGACTCTCCTGGATTATGCCGCACCTACGGGTGCTTCTTAGTATCATGCTTGTCTTATAGGTGACTCTTCTGGCATTACACTGCACCTATGGGTGTTTATCTAGCATTATGCTATTCCTATGGGTGCTGGTGAAGCAGCATGCTGCTACTAAAAGTACTGCTGTGGCTTCATAAAAGCCTGTATAATACTATGTGATAGTAGACTTACACCCTTTGGCACCCTGTCATTTTAAGATGTTATGATTACTAAAATATATCTTTTATATGATTCGAGTCCTGTTTTCCTGACAGAGAGCTCCAAATCCCCTGCATAGACATAGTATTCAATAGTAAAAATGTACCTGCATCCGCCACTAGAGGGAGCTCATTGCACTTTGTTTTATAAATGAGTTCATCGGTGGCAGGGAGGGTTATCCCAAGTGCTTCTCATAAGGTTTGGGAGGTCCCTCCCCATCACAATGAGCTACTACCTAAGGGAGCTGCAATATGAGAAGATCAGCCACCGAGATGTGTTACTGTGTCTTTAAGAAAAACTAAAACATTATAAGAAAATTTAGCGTCACATTAACGCCCTCATATTTCCGCTTAAGCTCCCCTTACCCTTTGCAGAGTTCAGTCATGACTTTCACTTATGTCACGCCCTTGAATTATTCCTCTCCACCAATGACACCCAACCACTGTCTTCATTTCACGGAAATTCATGATTTTCCCTGATGGTTCCTGGATATGAGCCAGAGGAATCTAAACATATAATAACATAACAAATAGAGGAAACACTTAACAAGTTTAAAAAAAGGCGAAGGGCACGGGGGGCAGGGGAACGGCAAGAGGAAAGTGAGGTGACCGGGAGCAGGGCAGGAATGCAAACTAATTGTATGGAGGAGCAGATCTGCGTAATGTGCCAGACACCTCCAGACAGAGGACGCATACAATACATAGGAACAAGGGCTGAGGAAGGAGGAGGATAACTTGTATCTACAACTAGAAACAAAATATAGGAAATATCTACATAAAAAATTGAGTCACTGCTTACATACATTACATCACTTATCCTGTACTGATCCTGAGTTACATCCTGTATTATGCTCCAGAGCTGCGCTCACTATTCTGCTGGTGCAGTCACTGTGTACATACATTACATTACTTATCCTGTACTGATCCTGAGTTATATCCTGTATTATGCTCCAGAGCTGCACTCACTATTCTGCTGGTGCAGTCATTGTGTACATACATTACTTATCCTGTACTGATCCTGAGTTACATCCTGTATTATGCTCCAGAGCTGCGCTCACTATTCTGCTGGTGCAGTCATTGTGTACATACATTACTTATCCTGTACTGATCCTGAGTTACATCCTGTATTATGCTCCAGAGCTGCGCTCACTATTCTGCTGGTGCAGTCACTGTGTACATACATTACTTATCCTGTACTGATCCTGAGTTACATCCTGTATTATACTCCAGAGCTGCACTCACTGTTCTGCTGGTGCAGTCACTGTGTACATACATTACTTATCCTGTACTGATCCTGAGTTACATCCTGTATTATACTCCAGAGCTGCACTCACTATTCTGCTGGTGCAGTCACTGTGTACATACATTACATTACTTATCCTGTACTGATCCTGAGTTACATCCTGCATTATACTCCAGAGTTGCACTCACTATTCTGCTGGTGGAGTCACTGTGTACATCCATTACTTATCCTGTACTGATCCTGAGTTACATCCTGTATTATGCTCCAGAGCTGCACTCACTATTCTGCTGGTGCAGTCACTGTGTACATACATTACATTACTTATCCTGTACTGATCCTGAGTTACATCCTGTATTATACTCCAGAGCTGCACTCACTATTCAGCTGGAGCAGTCACTGTGTACATACATTACTTATCCTGTACTGATCCTGAGTTACATCCTGTATTATACTCCAGAGCTGCACTCACTATTCTGCTGGTGCAGTCACTGTGTACATACATTACATTACTTATCCTGTACTGATCCTGAGTTACATCCTGTATTATACTCCAGAGCTGCACTCACTATTCTGCTGGTGCAGTCACTGTGTACATACATTACTTATCCTGTACTGATCCTGAGTTACATCCTGTATTATACTCCAGAGCTGCACTCACTATTCTGCTGGTGCAGTCACTGTGTACATACATTACATTACTTATCCTGTACTGATCCTGAGTTACATCCTGTATTATGCTCCAGAGCTGCGCTCACTATTCTGCTGGTGCAGTCACTGTGTACATACATTACATTACTTATCCTGTACTGATCCTGAGTTACATCCTGTATTATACTCCAGAGCTGCACTCACTATTCTGCTGGTGCAGTCACTGTGTACATCCATTACTTATCCTGTACTGATCCTGAGTTACATCCTGTATTATACTCCAGAGCTGCACTCATTATTCTGCTGGTGCAGTTACTGTATACATACATTACATTACTTATCCTGTACTGATCCTGAGTTACATCCTGTATTATACTCCAGAGCTGCACTCACTATTCTGCTGGTGCAGTCACCGTGTACATACATTACATTACTTATCCTGTACTGATCCTGAGTTACATCCTGTATTATACCCCGGAGCTGCACTCACTATTCTGCTGGTGCAGTCACTGTGTACATACATTACATTACTTATCCGGTATTGATCCTGAGTTACATCCTGTATTATACTCCAGAGCTGCACTCACTATTCTGCTGGTGCTGTCACCGTGTACATACATTACATTACTTATCCTGTACTGATCCTTAGTTACATCCTGCATTATACTCCAGAGCTGCGCTCACTATTCTGCTGGTGGAGTCACTGTGTACATACATTACATTACTTATCCGGTATTGATCCTGAGTTACATCCTGTATTATAC
Organism: Bufo gargarizans; assembly: GCF_014858855.1. NCBI lineage: Eukaryota > Metazoa > Chordata > Amphibia > Anura > Bufonidae > Bufo > Bufo gargarizans. The sequence continues at coordinate 31,339,976 of NC_058087.1, forward strand.
TCCAGAGCTGCACTCACTATTCTGCTGGTGCTGTCACCGTGTACATACATTACATTACTTATCCTGTACTGATCCTTAGTTACATCCTGTATTATACTCCAGAACTGCACTCACTATTCTGCTGGTGCTGTCACCGTGTACATACATTACATTACTTATCCTGTACTGATGCTGAGTTACATCCTGTATCATACCCCAGAGCTGCACTCACTATTCTGCTGGTGCAGTCACTGTGTACATACATTACATTACTTATCCTGTACTGATCCTGAGTTACATCCTGCATTATTCTCCAGAGCTGCACTCATTATTCTGCTGGTGGAGTCACTGTGTACATACATTACATTACTTATCCTGTACTGATGCTGAGCTACATCCTGTATCATACTCCAGAGCTGCATACAGTTATCTGTTATTTGACAATCTAGCTGCACCTTGCATTATGGGAGCACAGTAAGGGGGCATTCACACGACTCTACATTTGTAATCATTTTTTGCAGCTTCATAGAAATTAATGGGTCTGCGTGCTATCCACCAAAAAAGCATTTCGGATGCAGACTGAAAATCCGGATGTGTGAATGTAGCCTTAAGCTGTCAGTGATGTGTTTGTCAACGAGCAGAATTGTGAGTGCAGCTCTGGAGTACAATACACATATGGACATACCCTGTGATTCTGATAGTGGCGCTCACTGCTGTATCTTAGTGATTCTTGTCATCTGTGCAGAGGAATCATAAATTCTTCCCGCTATTTACTGCAGAACCATCTGTCAGAGCTGATCTATTGACCTTATTAGTAGTCACCCAGCTTTCCAAGGAACAGATGGCTGAATAGACAGATGGAGGAAGACGACTAATGAAATCCTCTTCATATTGCACCTTCTGGGTGAAATTCTTCCTGATGCACTAATGGCTGCTCTGGTAAAGGTCTCAGCCTGTCAGGGACGTCCGCGCTGGATATTCTGTGCCCGGAAACCGAGGGACAGGTGAGCAGGCTGCTACTTAACGGGACTGTTTACCTGTATGAATAAGTCCTCACAGCAAACACATTAATCCACCTGTATGTCAGGGCGAGATCCGCCACTGGACAGTTTTGTGTTTGCAGTCTTGAAATTTATGAGCTGAGAGATCAGGTGCCCGCAGAACATCTCTCCAGTCAAACATTGTAATGTGTTCATTGTGCACCAGGCTGGGACCACACATTTACTGCCAGTCCTGTGTTTCCATGATGCAGATTATATAGTTCACGACGAAATCCAGAGATTACAGGACCCCACAGTAAATCCATCATTTTATATCTTGATGGGAGTCGTAGTTGTATTTTCCTGTGACAGAATAGCAAACCTCAGCTTTTGGTCACATTGCCATAGAGTTGAATAATATAATTCTTATTTGAATTGTCTTAAGCCACCAGTAGGGGGAGCTCACTGTATATGAATGCATACTGGAGGGTTACTCCAATAATTTTAATATAGGTCCAATTACAACCCCCAAAAAATTAAGAACCTGTACCTGTAAACGCCATTCAGACCTCATGCTGTCCCCTAAAGTTCAGATCCTAGAATTTAATTCAGACCCTAGACCAGACTGCTGAGATTAATTCACATCACAGAATAGACTGTTAAGATTATTTGACACTCGAGACCAGACTGCTAAAATTAATTCAGACCTCAGAAATTAATTCAGAGTCCAGACCGGGCTCTTTAGATTAAATCACATCCCAGACCGACCTACTAAATGAATTCAGAGCGTGGACCAGACTGCTGAGATTAATGCAGACCACATGCCAGACTTCAAAGATTAATTCAGACCCCAGAAAATAAATTTCCAGACTAGACCACTAAATTAAAGGGGTTATCCAATGTCATAAACAGCCCCCCATCTGCCGGGCCCCTCATACGAAATATACTAACTCCGCTCCCCGCGCCGCTCCTGGTCCCCGCACCGCCGCTGCTTCTTCCTGTACACGGATGAAAACATCCCCTCATAGCATTAATCTCAGCAGTCTGGTCCACGGTCTGAATTATTTTAGTAGGTCGGTCTGGGATGTGATTTAATCTAAAGAGCCCGGTCTGGACTCTGAATTAATTTCTGAGGTCTGAATTAATTTTAGCAGTCTGGTCTCGAGTGTCCACAGCAGGCTTTAGGGGGCCTGTTTCACCAGCATGCGACTCTTAGCCCCCCAGCACGGCACAAAGTCTCAGATCCCAAAAACAGAGAGACATCTCTGCTGAGCCCAGCTGCCTATTTAAGGACAGCCAGGTGCTGCCAAAACCCAGACCGGCACTTAAACTCCTGTCCAGTATTTGACCTCACCTGGCTAGAAACCAGCCCAGCCGCACATGCTGGGAGGAAAATACCTGCCTTGCCAGACACAACCCCTCACTGTGTCACACCCCTTTAATTCAGATCCCAGAAGAGACTGCTAAAATTTATTCAGACCCCACATCACAATATTAATACAAACCCCAGACCAGACTGCTGAGATTAATTCAGAGCCTGGACCAGGCCCCCCCCCCCATCACTGCAGGTCAGTGCCAGACTTCTTACCACTGCCCCTGTAGTGTCTTAAAGCAAGGCTACTTTGGACTATGGACGTTTGTGGGCATTTTCCCTAATGGCTGCTATGCAAAGCCATCAATTCACTACTTTAGTGCACTGTGAAGGATTAACTTACACTGTGATGTATGCCATTATTTACACTTATACTGTTTTATTTTGCACAGCACTTTGGAAAGGGTTAATACACAGCCAGCTAATACTGGGAGACTTTGGGAATTTCCAGCTTGTGCACTGAGAAGCTGGTAATTTTCCACTGCTGTCACTAGGGACTATACAGTGCTGAGGTTTGGAGGGAAAAGTCACACATAGTAAACTTTTGACCCTCTGGTTCAGTTCAGTCAGGCCTCTTGCTCACGACCGTGTGTCTCCTGTGGCCATATTGTGGCCAGCATACAGCGGGTCTGCAATACACGGGACACGGGCCGGGTGCATTCCGCATCACGGATGCGGACCCATTCACTTGAATAGGTCTGCAAATCCAGAGATGCGGTGCGGAACGGAACCACGGAACCGAAGCACTATGGAGTGATCTTGTGGGGTTCCGTTCGTGCTTCCGTTCCGCAAAAAGATAGAACTTGTCCTATCTTTTTGCGGAACGGACGGATCGCTGACCCATTTAATTTGCAGACATGGCCAGCACACGGTCGTGTGCAAGAGGTCTCAGACTTTTGTTCACGCTTAGTCATTCCCATTGACTTGCATTGAGGCACAATACAGGTCTATGGCAGCCTTGAACTGCAACATTGTTTCTGTTAGGAAACAAAATACCAACCAATTAGAGGTGATACATAGAAGTGATAAACCACCACTGATGACATAGGCAATGTTTCAGCCTATGGCATAGTTATAGCAATAACATAAATACCTATAGAATAAATGCTAGACCACTTGCCATCAATGTAAATTTTTAATTAGTAAATAAATAAATACATAATTTGAAACAAACTGCAAGTGCAAGGAAAAAGGCGACATCTGATTCGCCAAAACACGCGTCGGGGCTGGTGCCATCCAGGAGGAGACACAGTATGGGTAATTGTTTCTTGTCCCGCACATTTTGCCATTGATAATCATTGCACTTTATTTGTTCCCCTTTTTTTGTGATATATATAAGCTATTCCCACTGTGTTCTCCTCCAGTAGATGTTGCCTTTTTCCCTGCACTTACACTTTGTTTTAACTTATGTATTTACTTATTTACTAATAGAAATGTACATTGATTGCAAGCGGTCTGGCATTTATTGTATAGATATTTATTGTTTCTGTTAAACCTCATACAGATGAACGTATTTTCTTTCCTTGTCCGTTCTGTTTATTTTGCGGACTGTATACGGAACCATTCATTTCAATGGGTCCGCCAAAAAACTAAAGTTACTCCTTGTTGCCTTCCGTTTCCGTATTTTCTTTCCGCATGTCCTATTATTGTCTGCATTACGGACAAGGATAGGACAGTTCTATTAGGGGCCGGCTGTTCTGTTTTGCAAAATACGGAATGCAAACGGATGTCATCCATATTTTTTGAGGATCCGTTTTTTGCAGACTGCGTGCATGATCCCTTAGGCTGAGCTTCTTCAGTTTCACTCCTTCCACTGGAAGGTTCTAGATCAGTTAGAAACGGTTATAAAAGTAGAGCGGTCAGAGCCCCTAGAGGTCCGCAGGGACCAATGTTCAGTAGAAAAGATTCTGCCAGACTGCATGAGTGATCAACAGAAGACGCTGAGACGAGGATACTCCGCCACAGACCCTGGGCCACCAGCCCTTTGGCCAAGGTACCAGCCTTCCAAGAAAGAGAGGCAGATAGCTCAGGTCTTTTCTCAGCACAGAACCTTCTGCTACCAAAGCGGAGACTGGAGTTCCTCCAGTAAAGAAGCACACTGGCTTACTGCAGACCCTGACTCTCTGGACTTATTTGCCATTGGGGTGCACCACGCCTTACCACCCCCTCTGGAGAGCAGCAACACGTGGTGACACCTCAAAAGTGTCCGGAGGACCCAGCATAGCATTGGGGTTACCTCTGCATCCCTATAGCACTGTCATGGTCTTCTGGTGGAAACTAGGGGGTCTATCATAAGGGTCAGTGTGGATGGGAAATTATATAAATAAAGCTTAAAAGGGTTGTGGATGACCCCATGACTAAATGAAGACCTGCTGATCACCATGAGTCTGGCAGAAGGGGGGGGGAGGGGGGTGGCCTGCGACTTCTTCTTGTGTCTATGACTTTCTTGTAGACATCAAGAAGGAGCCTGAATGTCTTCGCTGAAGATGATTTCTTATATGTTGTTGGTTTCACTTCCACAGGATGAGGATGGCAGTGACATTATGTTGCAAAAGTGCATAGAAAGAGATTCTATAACACATGCAGATGTAGCAGAGCTGGATTTGTTGGTGTGATGCATGGAGATGTCTAGTTAACATATACCAACAGTTCTATATAAAACTACAAACCTCGGGGTAAAATCACCACAAACTCAGCTCTGCTACATTATTGTGTATAGCAACACAAATTCATTACAATGACTCCAGAACACATTATTATAAAGAATATATTCGGTAACATTACATGACAGGGGATGTGCGGCCGCGGGGCTTTCAGAGATTGACAGACTTAGATACATCAGCTCAGCAGGCAATATAACACATGAAATGCTTACCTCAGTTTAGCAGACAGTATCACACACGTTGGGCTTAGATACAGCAGCTCAGCAAGCAGTATCACATAATAGGCTTAGATACAGCAGCTCTGCACAGTTTCACACATTATAGGCAGTGATCGGCAACTTCACCAAAGTTCACCAAAAAACTCGATTTGTTCCAAATTCATTTGTCAGGAATCACTATAAATCAGGTATACCCCGGCCTCTCTGCCTTATGGTACTGCAGACTGAGCGGCCATGCTGTGGTAAAGAACTGTGCAGCCAATTAGCAGCTGCCTTATATTTAATAATGAAGACCGCACTGTATAGTCCTTCATTGTTAATGGCCGCGGTCTGGGGTTTGGCTGGGGAGACAATATGCAGATTATTGCTGTTCTGGCCTAAAATCTCCTGCAGGTTATTTTACAGTAAACACTGAATACTAATTAGCTCTGGCATATCCACTGCTCCAAGCCCAGCGCTCTCCTGCCCTACAGGTGGAGCCCTCCTTCTGCCATCTGCTTTTCCTCCTTTTCCACATTATCTTATATCGATGAGAATATGTCATCCTGAACATCCTGCTCCTCCTCTCTCTGCCTCTTGCTGACTTTTCTAGGACATGGAGACCCAGAATGAATATTTGGAAGCAGTAAAAACAGCAAAAGATGAGGATGGTCATTAAGATCTGGCCCCCCCTAAGGGGTGCAGACTGGATGGTATTGGTTGGCACGCTGGCACTGGAGTAATAAAGGCTTCCATCTTATTGGCATTGAATTACATATCTTAGTTTATGGCTGCTGTAGAAATAAGTAATTAACACTGACACAGAATGTCTCCCTGCACTGTCCCTGTACTCTCCCTACATTCTCCCTATACTCTCCCTCTCCAATATTCTTCTATTAATCGTTTTCAGGAACACTGTCCCTAGCACATGCGCATTTGCCTCATTTCTCCATAAGCTCAGCTCACAGGACAATGGCGGAGACCACGCGGGGTGAGGGTCTTACAGGGCTGTGACATCACAGGGCATGGCTGCTTACTGATTGGCTGGATGCAAAGCATTATGGGTGATCTTGCATTCCGGGGCTTCTTACTTTCACTTTAGTAACATTGATTCGTTACCACAAAAGGCGAGGAAATTCAAATTCATTGCAAAAAAGTTTTTGAAAATTTCGGACCAAATTCCGCTTTAAATGCTTCGCTGAACACTAATTATAGGCTTAGAGACACAGCTCAGCAGGCAGTATCACACATGATAAGCTTAGATACACAGTTCAGCAGGCAGTATCACACAAGATAAGCTTAGATATACAGCTCAGCAGGCAGTATCACACATGATAAGCTTAGATACACAGCTCAGCAGGCAGTATCACGCATGATAAGCTTAGATATACAGCTCAGCAGGCAGTATTACACACGATAAGCTTAGATACACAGCTCAGCAGGCAGTATCACACATGATAAGCTTAGATATACAGTTCAGCAAGCAGTATCACACATGATAAGCTTAGATACACAGTTCAGCAGGCAGTATTACACATGATAAGCTTAGATATACAGTTCAGCAGGCAGTATCACACATGATAAGCTTAGATACACAGCTCAGCAGGCAGTATCACACATAATAAGCTTAGATATACAGCTCAGCAGGCAGTATCACACATGATAAGCTTAGATACACAGCTCAGCAGGCAGTATCACACATAATAAGCTTAGATATACAGTTCAGCAGGCAGTATCGCACATGATAAGCTTAGATACACAGCTCAGCAGGCAGTATCACACATGATAAGCTTAGATATACAGTTCAGCAGGCAGTATCACACATGATAAGCTTAGATACACAGCTCAGCAGGCAGTATCACACATGATAAGCTTAGATATACAGTTCAGCAGGCAGTATCACACATGATAAGCTTAGATACACAGCTCAGCAGGCAGTATCACACATGATAAGCTTAGATATACAGTTCAGCAGGCAGTATCACACATGACAGGCTTAGGTACATTGGCTCAGCAGACGGTAGCACAATGTAGATGAGATACAGCATTAAGCACTGCTATCTTGGACCTTACTAATATATACAGAAGTGCTGAAAAATGTACTGAAATCATAGAAAATTAAGGAGAACTGTAATTAGTCCCAATGCCTCGCTCTCCAAGGAGGCTGAGATATAGGGAGCTGTTTGCAGGGGTCCTCACGTAGCAGATCTTTCTGCACAGGGGCCATTGTTTTTTGCTGGAGAAATAATAATTTTGTCACAGAGTCACCCGAGCTTTGTAGAATTGCACAGCCCCTGCTCTACGGATGGAAAAGCTAGAAAATCAGGTATGAAACACCCTCCAAGAAAACAAGGAACTCCCCCATTTTCTAGCAATAGATAGAGATGTGGAGCTGTTTTAATGACGTCCTCCTGCGCTAGTGCTGCCCTTCTCTGTGCCGCGGTCCTGGAGGGAGCAGGTGGACTGTGGCGATTGCAAAAAGCAGCTATTAAAAGGTCAACATAGATTCCTCGACCCTGCAAAGCTACAACGTAATCCCGGAATGAAAAGAGCGGATGTTGTAAACGTAGCCATAGAGGGAGAGTGCAGGGGCTATGCACCGCTATAAAGCCGGGGTGACCGTGTGAATAAATAGCAAAGCTGCAAAAAATGTCTCCTGGAATACAGTTGCCCCCTAGACCTGGCTAAAAGCTGAACAAGAGTTGATTTTTAGCAGACACGTTCCTTGTCATGGCGGCCTCTGTCTGTCCAATCAGTAAATTGATTTCCATCCAATCTGAAGTTCATTGCCTGCGCTGAATCATGAGAGGCCACACCCCGTACTGTAGGTGATGAAATACGGCTCGTGACTAATGGGCCCCTTACATGTCCGAGATGGAAGAAAGCAGCCAGGTCTGCACACGACCATATGTGCCCAGCAACCACTGAGCCTAATGGTGATCACTGCGGAGATAAGATGGCAATCACTGATAAGATAAAGCTGCATCTATCACATTGGTGTCATCTGCAGGTACAAAGGACCGGCCCGACACCCCAAAAACAGAAACCGCAGCAGACGTCATAACAGTTCATACAAGGAGTCTGAAAAAGGGCTAAAAACACATCAACTGGTTTATAACAAAACTAAATTAATCATAAAAAAAAAAGGAGATATCACATTGATCTTCCTAGATCCGGAGACTATAGACATGGATTACATTTATATACTTTGTTTTTTATATTTTATTGGGAAGGTTTGTATATCATAAGGGAATATAAGGGTTAATATCTTCTGCTTCACCCCAGTGTCCATCATTGACTTTATGATTCCGGTGCACATTTAAAAAGTTGTGAGTACGGTATTCTGAACTTCTACAGTATGACTAAGAGCGCATCTAGTATCCGAAAAGTGTGAATGTTGTGTTGTTGTATTCCTGTGTCTGGTGTACCAAGGGATTCTAAAGACGATTCAATAAATATTTCACTTTTAATTTAATTTTCCTGGCTAGAACCCTCCTCTTTCTGCAGAATTATAGAACTATATTCTTGTACATAGGAGCAGTATTATAGTAGTTATATCCTTGTACATAGGAGCAGTATTATAGTAGTTATATTCTTGTACATAGGAGCAGTATGATAGTGGGTATATTCTTGTACATAGGAGGCAGTATTATAGTAGTTATATTCTTGTACATAGGAGCAGTATTATAGTAGTTATATTCTTGCACATGGGAGCAGTATTATAGTAGTTATATTCTTGTACATAGGAGCAGTATTATAGTAGTTATATTCTTGTACATAGGAGCAGTATTATAGTAGTTATATTCTTGTGCATAGGAGCAGTATTATAGTAGTTATATTCTTGTACATAGGAGGCAGTATTATAGTAGTTATATTCTTGTACATAGGAGCAGTATTATAGTAGTTATAGTCTTGTACATAGGAGGCAGTATTATAGTAGTTATATTCTTGTACATAGGAGCAGTATTATAGTAGTTATATTCTTGTACATAGGAGCAGTATTATAGTAGTTATATTCTTGTGCATAGGAGCAGTATTATAGTAGTTATATTCTTGTACATAGGAGGCAGTATTATAGTAGTTATATTCTTGTACATAGGAGCAGTATTATAGTAGTTATATTCTTGTACATAGGAGCAGTATTATAGTAGTTATATTCTTGTACATAGGAGCAGTATTATAGTAGTTATATTCTTGTACATAGGAGGCAGTATTATAGCAGTTATATTCTTGTACATAGTGGCAGTATTATAGTAGTTATATTCTTGCACATAGGAGCAGTATTATAGTAGTTATATTCTTGTACATAGGAGGCAGTATTATAGTAGTTATATTCTTGTACATAGGGGGCAGCAGTATGACAGTAGTTATTTCAGTTTGGTCTTACCTTCTCCACCCTGTCATCTCATACAAATTACGTTACTCATCAGATATTTACCCAATTTACAAGGAAAATTGATTGATACTAGAAAGCAGAAGTTGTGTTAAAGCAATAAACCGCCATTTAATAGAAATGAAGCTGTGTCCAACAATCAGGCTCTAAGAACATTTTTACCACGAAAATAACCTCACAGATCTACAAAACCAATAATTCAAATAACAAAATGGCAAGTTTTGGCACACAGAACATAATGGTTGTCATGAAAATGGAAAAACAATACAAAAGACAATGGCTAACAATGACAATAAACATTTCTAGGACCATGATCTGCAACCCGGGTCATCTAGTTTTGGTAAAATTACAACTCCCAACATACCCTGACAGCTGCAGAAGAGTCAAAGTGTATCAATCTATGACATAGACTCTATGTCATAGATTGATACACTTTGACTCTTCTGCAGCTGTCAGGGTATGTTGGGAGTTGTAGTTTTGCAAAAGTTGGAGGTCCGCAGTCCCTGACATAGAGAATGCACTGATGACATCACAACAGCCTGAGTGACACAATACAATGAAGGAACAGGAAGAAGGTCTTTCCCTCCAGAAACTTCTGTTTATCCCGCGCAGAGTAGCTTCATTGTTTGCAGACCTTGTAGATTCTCCTCCATGACAGAGTCCAGCTGCTCACAAGGGCATGGACAGGACATCGAAGCACGAAGGAGATGGAAAAGTCTGTACCTCACTCAGCAACTAGATGCAGCGGTCTGACTGAAGAACCATCATACAAGAGCTGCTCCCTTAAATGGGGCTGCCTGGTTTTGGAGAATCCCATTTCCTATACCTTATTGGGGCACATTGGGCAGATGCCACAGACTCCATCCCTAATAGCAGCGACCACCAGAATAAAAATCACTATTTGTTAGTGGCTGTGGATAACTGAGGGGGATCTCAAGCAGAAGACCCCCTTTATGATGTCATCATGAGGCCACCAATTTAAAGATTACCTATCAATATAATACATATACCTATACTATACCAATTCTCCCTAAACACAGGGAGACCTCCCAAACTCCTGGAAAAGTAGGCAAATCTCTCAGGTGCTGAGGAATCCTCTAGAACAGTGTTTCCCAACCACTGTGCCTCCAGCTGTTGCAAAACTACAACTCCCAGCATGCCTGGACAGCCTTTGGGCATGCTGGGAGTTGTAGTTTTGCAACAGCTGGAGGCACACTGGTTGGGAAACACTGCTCTAGAAGACTAGTCCCTAGTGGTGTGACATCATCAGACCCCCAGCAGGAAAGCGCTGAGGAAGGGGTGGTGCCACGGCATGTAAAGGGGTGTGATTATGATGAAACGGGCATGTCTAGCCTAATAGGGGACTGGTTAATCTCCTGCAAACACCAGTTAGAAAGTTGGCAAGTATGTACTAGACCTATTAAAATAAGGGTACCCGTGTGATGTCATCATAGGGTTATAATAGTGTGCACAATCATATCCATTAATTAGCCCGCAAAATAGTCAAAAAGGGCAAAAAAGGAAGAACTTCCTGTTTGTGGAGTCACATGGTAATAACACTGATCACATGGTTTCTCCCAGCCACTCAGCAGTACTGAGAAGCATCATGTGATACACCATGTGACTGCACACAACCAGTAAGTGCTTTCTTATTAGCCCCTTTTTGGCACTCTTGGGGGCTGTTAGGTAGAAGCAGGTATACTCCCTGTTACAGCTCTATCAGGGGGGCACATAATGATAGGTCAGCGGTACCCCGAAACGCGTCATCATTAAATAAATTGAAGTTTATTGAACAACCGGTTGTGAAAGTGCACCCCTTGTTGTCCACACGCTTGACTCCTATGGTCTGGCGTTCTTCTACTTCTACTGTCACATGAGATGACACCACTATTACCAATGGCATATGGTAGGCGAGGAGTGCTGATTGGCTTTACATTGGGGTCCTAGACCTACACTTCTAATTGCATGGGGCTGAGCTGCAGTACCAATTTATGGATGCACCTACATGCCTAGATTGACATTGGAGAGGCCTTGGTGGCCATTGGGCCACAGTAGTCCATTCTTTATACAGATCGGCAGGAGTTGAGCCACCACCGATTACACATAGATAATAAATCAGCAGTTTTTTCCCCATGGAAACCTCCCTTAAAGGTGATGTGTTGGGCATACAGGGTAAGGTGCCAGTGCTGAAGGAGTTCAGGAACCAGTGAGGGTCCCCATCAGTAGATCACCAAATATAGGAACCTAACATTCACAATGGTGTTGATAATAACTTAATCTTGGCATATTGGAAGTTAGTGCCACCCATTAGTGCAGAGTGCCATCTCTGGAACTACCTTAAAGCATTGCCTGGCACTAAGAGTGGACCCAGCTGTCAAGTCATATATGGCACCATGTCATCATTTCACAGAAGTTAATTCATCCTCCAGAGTCTCTTCCTTGCTCTTCATGTCATGGTGGTGACTTGTTGGCTTCCCTCTGGGCTTGCAGCAGGACTGGCAATATTTTTTACACAGGTTCCTCCAGAGTTCAGTGTACTGCCGGTGACTTAATCCCAAAATGACGGGGATGACAGCAGCACTGCCACTCCCCACACATGCAAGAGTCAGGACAATCCATATACTGATTTCATATTTCTCGATGGCCAGCACTGAGACCTGAAGAAGAGCAATGTAAGGAACCCAACAGATAAAAAAAGTCAAGGAGAAGATGGCAATACACTTGGCGAATCTCAAGTCCATTTGGCGCTCCATCTCTGTCACCACCTCCCTCTGCACTGATCGGTGGAGCTTCTTGATCTCCTTCAGTTGCCTCCTGGCCACTGAAAGCAGCTTGATGGTGATGAAGCTCATTGCCAAGATGGCCGGGATGACCACCCCATACGTCTCCAGGTATATATAACCGTTTGGGAACACATGCTTATAGGAGCAGGTGCAGTTGTTTGCCCAATTATTCCAACCCAGCAACGGAAGGCAAGAGAACACCAACGGCAAAGTCCACGCCAAGAACAAGGAAAGAGGGACACAGCGGTGCACCCATATTTCACGATAGTGCAAAGGGTAGATGATGCACAGGTACTTCTCATAGTGCACCATCAACAAGTTGACCAAGAATGACAGAAAGAAGAAGTTTGGAGATATGAAGGCAAGAAAACAGCCATTATAACCCAGGTCCTTGTTGAACTTCATCCGAGGGATACAGGGCAGGAGAACCCCGGTGAAGAAGTCGGCAAACAACAGACTGAGGAAGAAGTAGTTGGCCGTATTGTGTAACTTCTTGTTGAACACGATCCCAATGATGATGAAAAGGTTGGAGAAAATGATGAATGCTGAGAGAGGGCTGGATAACAGGATGATCAGCCTCTCCTGGTCTTTAAAATTTGATGAATTGTTAGATTCATCTGACTCCATCCCTCACAGAGTCAACGACTATGGCACGTCCTTAACTGAGGCTCTGAGAACATTCTCCAGATGGCTCAGAAACAGCAATGGAGATTTGCAATGGATGCACTGAAAGGAAGAAGATAAAGGATATGAAGTCAACCTGCAATGGTGGAGCAACCTCTTTCCTCATCTCTGCAAGGCCTGCCACCAGTATGGACCGCTACTGGTGCCCATTTTCCTCTTTCTAGTGGTCACTAGTGATGAGCGGCAGGTCCCATATTCGAATTTGCGATATTTCATGAATATTCGTTTCATATTTGCGAATATTTGTATTCGAGATTATTTTCGCGATTGTGATTAATCTAAATTGTAAAAATCGCGTAGCGCAAAGTTGATCAAAAAAGAATATATAGCAATAAATATAGTGCTATATATTCGTTTTAAGAATATTCGTCATATTCTAAAACAAGAATATATAGCAATATAGCGAATATTCGAGAAAATACAAACAGAGCAATTTAGCTAAGCTAATATAGTGCTATAATATTTTTTTTTTTATAGTGTAAATTTTTCCCAAATTTGAAGTTCAGAAGAGAAAAAAAAATAAGACTATAAAAAAAAGATTATATTAATATATTAGCTAAATTGCTCTGTATTTGTATTTAGCGAATATTCGCTATATTGCTATATATTCTTGTTTTAGACTATGACGAATATTCTAAAAAACGAATATATAGCAATATAGCGAATATTCGTAACATACACATATAGAGCAATTTAGCTAATATAGTGCTATAACCTTTTTTTTTCAAAGTTGTAATTTTTCTTCAAATCTGAAGTTCATAAGAGAAAAAAAATTACGACTATGAAAAAAAGTTTATAGCACTATATGACCTAAATTGCAGTCTATGTGTATTTTACCAATATTCGCTATATTGCTATATATTCTTGTTCTAGAATATGACAAATATTCAAAAAAATGAAGTTATAGCAATATAGCGAATATATTCGTTATTTAGAATATTCGTCTTTTTTTTTTTCAATGTGTACTGTTATTCCACTTCGGCATACTCCTCCCCGACAAGCATCCCCCTCACCATGGGAACGCCTGTGGGTTAGAATATACCATCGGATCTGAGTTTTCACGATCTCATGGAAAACTCAGATCCGATGGTATTTTCTAACCCACAGGCGTTCCCATGGTGACGGGGACGCTTATGCCGAAGTGGAATAACAGTACACATTAAAAAATAAAAAATATTCTAAATAACGAATATATTCACTATATATTCGTATTTTAGAACATTCGTAATTTTTTTTCCATATGAAAACATGATTCCCTCCTGATTAAGTTGCTTGCGGGGCCAATGACTCATTGACCCACAAGAAAGAAGCAGGGAGGAATCATGTTTTCAGATGTAAAAAAATGACGAATATTCGATATAGCGAATATATAGCACTATATTCGAAATATTCGCGAATTAGCGAAGTTGTGATATTCGCTATTCGAATATTCGCGCTCAACACTAGTGGTCACCCTCTATTCTTCAGAGGTACTGGTGGCCAGTGTCATACTATCTGTCCACCACACCGTTGTACATCGTAGCTTGATGTTATCGTTTTCACCCATAGGTCATATGAAATATACGCTCTACTGTCAGCTTCAGGAGGGGGCGTCCATGCTGGACCTCATAAGCCCAATTATCAGTGTGGCTGCACTGTTATGGTGGCCTTATAAACACCTGCGTATAGCCTGTGCTCATGTATCTACCCTGCATGACCAGGAGCCCTACCCCTAACAAAACCCTGTTAAATGTTAGTGTATATCTCTTTATTGAAATGTTACTAGCAGTATTATTTGAGCACTATATGGCGCTAATATACTGTATAGGCACTGGCCATTATACAGTATAATGGTATTATGTACTTTATACCACTATTACATCTGCAGCGGCTATTGCATAGTAGTGGTAAGGTATGTTCTGTGCTTTTATGAAATTGTGCAGCACGATGACTGAGTGGGGACATAATCATACCTGATACCTTTTGGGAAGGGACATAAGGCAGATTTGAGAGGGAGGCACAACATGCATTGCACACAGCACAAAATATTGGGGATTTATGCCCCACACATTTAAATATGACATGTCCACAACATATGGCATTGGAATCACAAATAGCAAATATGACCCTTTTCAGCCCCCCCCCCCCCCCCTCCAAAAAATGCAGACCACACCAGACTCCTAAACGCAAATAGACTCTACAGAAGGACTGTTTTAAGGTGAGTGGTCTGGGTTCACAATGTATTTGTTTAGGGGGTCTGGTTTGGAGGTCTTTTTTTTTTTTTTAGAGGTTCTAGGGTCTATTTTAGGTAATTTGCAATGGGGTAATAATAATAAAAATCCCAGACCAGACTCTAAAAATAGAGCCTAGAACCTCTAATAAAAGACCTCCAAACCAGACCCCCTAAACAAATACAGGCTCATAGTGAACCCAGACCACTCACCTTAAAACAGTCCTTCTGTAGAGTCTAGACCCCTAAAAATACAGACACCAAACCTCCTAAAAAATAAAAATAAATATAGAACCTACATCGGAGTCCCCAAAAATACCAACCCCAGACCAGATCCCTAAAAGACACAGACTCGAGACAAGACCCCAAAAATTGTATAATATAGAACTTGGACCAGACTCTAAAAATCCCAGAACCCCAAATAAGACACCTAAATACAGACTCCCCAAAGAATACAGACCCCAGACCAGACATTCTACAAAAAATATAAGGGGAACATTTGTGAAACTGTCTTTGTTGCCTACATCAACCAATCACAGCGCAGCCTTCACTGTGATTGGTTGCTGTGGGCCCAAAAAAAATCCCCCAAAAAATCTGTTTTTGTTTTAGATATTTTTTTAAATGTGACCCATAGATCCCAAACCAGACCTCTACAAGATCAATCCCTTAAAACATAGAAATCCCAGACCAGACACCTTCAAAAATATAAAGTTTAGACCCCTTCAAAAAAATACTGACCCTAGCCCAAACTAAAAAAAAAACAGACCCGTGACCAGATCCCTTGACCAAAGCCCCCCCCCCCCCCCCCCTTTACTGACCCTAATCTACCCCATTAGAGACTTCAGACCAGACACACAGATATTCACCTCCCTGATTCTTCCCTCCGATCCTGGTTGACATTATGTGCAGAAGAAGGAAAAGAAACGGAGAGAGCTAAGTTTGTGGTTCTCCTGGGGGTGCAAAGGACCCCCCCCCCCCCTATTCCAGGAGAGACACGACTATGGACATATTCAGCCTCAGTGTCATGACCATATGTATGTATACTGTATGTGTGCATGTCATGCATCTATGTGTATGTGCATAGATGTATGGGTGTCGGATCATGGCTGAGCAGGGGAGCCCCAGGATTAACCGACCCCCCTCCCATTTCCAGTCATTACATAGTATAATGATGGGTGATGCAGTCATGCAGGGCTGAGAATAAAAATCTGTTTCTCTTCACTGAGTTTACGAGTCTTCCCCTGGTCACAAATGACTTTCCTAGAAAACTATAGCAACAGCTTGCTTTATGGTCAGGGATGGGTCCAGAGCCATAAAAAGACTAAAAAATTCTCCCTTCTTTATGGGGCGTTGGAGGCAAAATGCATAAACATCCGTGCCGGGAATGGACTTTTTATAGCCGCTGCCAGTGAAGAAGCGTTCACTTATATTGTTCTAATCAGCAAACAGTAAGCAGAAACAGCAATGGAGGAGCGCCATCACCTAGGTGCATGCCCAGGTGGATGCTAGAGCCGGGCATAGTAGGTCATTCATGGTTCTTCATGAGCTAAGACTTCTTCTGTCCAGGGCTGACACTACTGCTGTAGCAGCCATAGTGGCTGCGAGGGGATGGCAATATCAGGGAGGCTCAGACCATAGCCAGCTGAGGGGAGGCTGCTGTAGCCTCCTCTATCTTAGTCTGTATAGCAGCCAGGATTGTTCTTGAAGCTGACAAGCTAAGCTTAGAACAAGATATGGATTGCGGTGCTAGCTGCCATACAGCCAGAGATCGATCCTTTAGAATCGGGGTCAGGAGAGAGGTCTGCAGGTCACAAAAGCTGGTTTCTAAAGGTTCTGCTTCCAACTGATTTTATCATTTAGATTTTTAGTTTTAAAAGAAGGCCAGGCTAATGTCTCTGGCTGCTATAGAGCCTGAGATAGAGCAGATTAAAGCGGCCCCCTCTTCATCGGGCTATGGTCTCAGCCGGGATGGAGGGGACAGGTGCTGGTAGCGCAGGGAGAAGAGGAGAGAGAGATCCTGCTTTCCCTGTGTAATGTAGATGTCAAGATGTAAAGAAGCCATAAACACTAAAAGCCACCCAATGAATAAAAACCCCAGGAGCAAAAAAACTGTTGTGTGTCTTGTGTTTCATATTTCCCATAGACCTTCAGCTAACAGCTGGAGCTGGCGATTTTACTGCAACAAAAGGTACCAATAAACACAATAGTGGAGGGGAAAAAAAACAGCAATAAATTACACGTGCGAACCCATCCTTCACCCTGTGTGTCGTCTGTATTCTGTATGAACCGCATTCTGTGGACTGTGGGTTAGAATCTGGATTTCACATTGCTGGCCATGTCTGTAGGAATCCGCACGGTACTATAACTCCCATCATGTAATGCTCCTACATATCATTATACAGTAATCAGGAGCATGAGCAATGGAGCTGGTGTATTAAAGTGTGATACTGTTTGCAGAGCTGTGTATCTAAGCTTTAATGTATGATACTGTCTACAGAGCTGTGTATCTAAGCCTATAATGTATAATACTGTCTGCTAAGCTGTGTATCTAAGCCTATAATGTGTGATACTATCTGATGAGCTGTGTATCTATCATGTGTAATACTGTCTCTAGAGCTGCGTATCTAAGCCAATGTGTGATACTGTCTGCAGAGTTGTGTATCTAAGCCTATAATGTGTGATACTGTCTCAAGAGCTGTGTATCTAAGCTTATAATGTATGATACTGTCTGTAGAGCTGTGTATTTAAGCTTTAATGTGTGATACTGTCTGCAGAGCTGTGTATCTAAGCCTATAATGGGTGTTACTGTGTGCTGAGCTGTGTATCTAAGCCTATAATGGGCGATACTGTCTGCTGAGCTGTGTATCTAAGCCTATAATGTTTGATACTGTCTGCAGAGCTGTGTATCTAAGCCTATAATGGGCGATACTGTCTGCCGAGATTTGTATCTAAGCCTATAATGTATGAAACTGTCTGCTGAGCTGTGTATCTAAGCCTATAATGGGCGATACTGTCTGCAGAGTTGTGTATCTAAGCCTATCACGTGTGATCCGGTCTGTTGAGACAATGTATCTAAGCCTAGGACATACTGCACTACATTCCCCATAATGTAACGTTAGTACATTTCCTCATGACGTAATTACTGGCAGTAGCCGCAGAAACGTCTCAGTTCCGGGATTTTCCATAAATTCGGAGTAATGAGGTGTGACAGGAGGCGGCTTAATGTTTAACTTCCCTATAGAGCGGCGCTCCTGGCGTGTAGGGCGAGATGTAGCAATATCTGGTAACATGCGGAAAATGGCGCAGATTCATTGGGAGGGTAAATACAGTTTCTAGGAGTCCGTAAGAATGCCGCTTTCCGGCCAAACCGATTTGCAAACAGATTTATTACTTATAAAAGAAAGGTAAACACGCGGCCGGGCTGGAAAACAGCAAATAATTAACTTCCAGCCCAAAACTGCTAAAACTGGATGTTCAGCGTGGCCACAAAGAGCGCACGCAATTATTATTGTGGTTTTGTGAAGTGTTCTCCAACTCCACCTGTTACAAAACTACAACTCTCAGCATGCCCGACTAGCTTCAAATCCAGAAAAAGTATTGAACGTGACGTTTAAGAATTTTCTGGTTTTATGTAAATTTTTTATAATGTTCTGCAAATTTCTAATAGATTTTCTGTTTCAGTTTTTCATCATTTCCAAGATTTGGGGTTCAAAACATTTAGACTGATAACCTATAGAGACCCAACACATCTCATCGCTGAGGGTTTGTTACAGTTGTATCCAGTCAGTGAGAAAAACAGCTCAGCAGCCAGACACTGGAGCAAACTATCAGGACCGCAGAGAGACCTGGGCTTCCAATGTGATTCGTTCACAGAGGATTGTCGAGGCTGCATACGATTGTAGCAAAGCCTCAGCTGAGAGAAATGAAAGCCCAGGATAGGTCTTCACTCTCTGTAGCCAAGAATGTTCCCCTTTCAATGACAGCAACCATAGATATTAAAAATGGCTGGGATCTGCATCCCAAAGTCAGAGGATAGAGATCTGTGTAACTGTGTAAGCCTCAATCCGCAGAAAAAGTTTCTGTCTTGTGACTTTGGGTTGCAGTTCATATCTGTATTCAAGATCTATGCTTACCATCTGTGAATGAGAACATTTTACCGCAAGAGACTGAAAACTCACCCAAACCTAATGTTTCTTGAAGTTTGCTGCGGTGTATAGTCTTGATATCAAAACCACAGAGAAATATTGTAGCAAACTCTCAGCTGTGATTCAAAACTCTCAGTTTTAAAATTCTGCATGCATGTTCCTATTCACTGACATCAAGCAGAGAGCTTAAAAGGGGAAGGAAAAGGAACATAAATAATATTAAAATGTTTCAAAAGATGTCTGGGATTCTTATAGAATTCTCTCCCTGAGGTTGTCTTGATCCCACAGCAGATCTTGTGGACACAATACAAGGGGCTGCCTGGAAATGGCAGATTGTATTCTATTCTGCAGAGGCTCCCTAAAAATGGCAGCTTGTATTCTGCAGATGCTTCCTAAAAATGGCAGCTTGTATTCTGCAGAGGCTCCCTGGAAATGGCAGCTTGTATTCTGCAGAGGCTGTCTGGAAATGGCAGCTTGTATTCTGCAGAGGCTCCCTGGAAATGGCAGCTTGTATTCTGCAGAGGCTCCCTGGAAATGGCAGCTTGTATTCTGCAGAGGCTGTCTGGAAATGGCAGCTTGTATTCTGCAGAGGCTGTCTGGAAATGGCAGCTTGTATTCTGCAGAGGCTGTCTGGAAATGGCAGCTTGTATTCTGCAGAGGCTGCCTGGAAATGGCAGCTTGTATTCTGCAGGCTGAATGGCTATTCTGCAGAGGCTCCTGGAAATGGCAGCTTGTATTCTGCAGAGGCTGTCTGGAAATGGCAGCTTGTATTCTGCAGAGGCTGCCTGGAAATGGCAGCTTGTATTCTGCAGAGGCTGCCTGGAAATGCTAATTTGTGTTCTGCAGAGGGCAGTGAATGTGAGACTCCCTCTGCCCTGCAGGCTTATCATAGGGTTGCCCATGAGCACTGACTATGTGTATTACCCTCATGAGGCACAGGAGCGCTGTGCTCTGCTGCTCCAACCTAAAACTAGTCCAAGCACTTACCCAGCACAATTAAATAAAACTTTCTTCATGGTGGATGTGTGATCCATACTGCACCGGACGTCTCACATCTCCTCCCGCCACATGAGGGAGCATTGTCTCCATGCAAAGCAGCGGACAGGACGGAGATTTATGATCATCTGCTGTGGACTTTATTACTTCTCCAGTTTATATATCATCATCATCATCAAATCGTTCCATGATCTCCATTACAGATACCCATTATGGAATTGCTACTTGTGCGATTCCCTGACATCATCGTGCAGTTTTCTGACAAGCTCGATATCGCCCAGGTCCAGCCATAGGAGGTAAGGAAATGAGGTCTAACCCTTGTGTAACAGTCACTTCTGCCACTTTCTAATAGACTCTGTGTCTCAGTTCTTCACCATTTTCAAGAGCTCTGCTTCCTCCAAGAGAATGCGGAAACAATGTAGACATCCGGAAGCTGAAAACCTATAGCTGCTCACAGCTGAGGATTTGTTACAGCTGTATCGAGTCTAAACACAGCAGCAGCAGCACATCTCTACTGTCCTGATAATTTGTTACAATGTATCAAGGCAGGTAACATGTATCAGCCTACGGAGGATTGTGTAGACTGGGTACAATGGTAACAAACCCTCAGCTGTAAGATGGATTAGGTCTGTACAGGTTTTTAGACTCTGGATGTAAACAAGAATGATCCTGTTCACTGAAAGCAAGCAGAGATCATGTGAATTGGAAAGAATTGAAACACAAACTCGACTAGAAAGTTGCAGGGCTGGAATGGGACTATGCTAAAGTGCCAGACCCGGCCTCCGTGACTGACTGTCAGTCATCAATATTAAAGGAGTATTCTGGTTCTAGAAAGCTGGTGGGAAAAGCACGCCGCCGCCGCCGCCACCCCAATTATTTGTATGGGGAGTGCCGGAGATCGCCTCTGTATTTGGCTATCTCCGGCACTCCCATACAAATTAATGGAGCGGCAGTGCACTATTCTGACCAGTTGTTGCTCCATCCTTTTCAGGGAGGATCCACAGGGTTAGGGCTCATTCACACGAACGTGTGATGGCTGTGCCCGTGCGGTCCACAATGCACGGGCACCGTCCGTGGGGCAGACACATGTGGATTGCAGACCCATTCACTTGAATGGGTCCGCGATCCTTCCGTTCCGCAAAAAGATAGAGCAAGTTCTATCTTTTTACGGTGCGGAAGCACGGAACAAAACCCCAGAAAGCACTCCGTAGTTTTCCGTTCTTCCGTTCCGCATCGCCCATTGAAATGAATGGGTCAGCATCCGTGATGCGGAATGGCCATGCAACGGTGCCTGTGTATTGCGGATCCACCAATGCGGTCCGCAATACGGAAACAGGCAGCACGCGTTCGCGTGAACGAGCCCTTATACTTTTTATAAGCAGAATACCCCTTTAAAGTCCTTGAAAGAGCACTTTAAAGGGATCCATGATTAGAAAAACATGGCTGCTTTCTTGCAGAAACAGCGCCATACCAGTCTGCGGGTGGTGTCTGGAAAGGTCCTTGTCGCTGGGGATTTCCTGCACTAACGCATTGTAACAAACCTTCAGCTGCCTGAGACAGAATACAAGTAAGAATGCTCACAATTCCCTGACAACAAGCAGTTATTTTGGAAACGACAAGGAATGGAAGCACAACATATATACGTTATACAGAGACTAAATATACGGCACAAGTTTCATCCCGTTATCGCCCCCGGAGTCGTACAAAACATCACAAGTCTTACTGACCAGGAAACCTAGTAATACCAACAGCCATCTAGCGATAGAGAAACACAGATGTAGCAGAGCTGAGCTTGTCAGTTTCCACCACTTATGGCGATATTACAAGGGTATGGTTTTACATAGGACTGCGAGCGACTGTTACATTATGACAAAGCAGAAGTACACATAGTGCAAACCAATTCATTGACAAGCTCAGCTCTGCTACATGAGAGTCTGACCTTCTCAAACACAGAAGACTTACAATTCAAAGGCTGCCAGTGTCCCTGTACCCGAGTTGGGATGGGGGATGCAGGTAATCTCCGGGGGCGTCTGAACTCTGCGCCCTCTGGATCCTCTGTGCGGTGGGAGTGATCCGGTCAGAGATGACTTCTGTCTTCAGGATTGAGGGGACGTCCTGCGATGTCCTCCTGTCCCTCCCACTGACTCCGGCTGCAACAGAAGACACACCACCAAGAGCAGAGGAAACCCACAAATCAGCAATCTAAAATGATGTCCGGGAATGGTGTGCTGCTGAGCTGGTGTATCTAAGCCTATAATGTGTGAGTGTATCTAAGCCTGTCATGTGTGAGTGTATCTGCTGAGCTGGTGTATCTAAGCCTGTCATGTGAGATACTGTCTACAGAGATGCTGTATATAAGCCTGTCATGTGTGATACTGTCTGCTGAGCTGGTGTATCTAATCCTGTCATGTGCGATACTGTCTGCTGAGCTGGTGTATCTAAGCCTATAATGTGTGAGTGTATCTGCTGAGCTGGTGTATCCAAGCCTATAATGTGTGAGTGTATCTAAGCCTGTCATGTGTGAGTGTATCTGCTGAGCTGGTGTATCTAAGCCTGTCATGTGCGATACTGTCTGCTGAGCTGGTGTATCTAAGCCTATCACGTGCAATACTGTCTGCTGAGCTGGTGTATCTAAGCCTATCACGTGTGATACTGTCTACTGAGCTGTGTATCTAATCCTACCCTGTGTGAGTGTATCTGCTGAGCTGTGTATCTAAGCCTGTCATGTGTGATACTGTCTGCTGAGCTGTGTATCTAAGCCTATCATGTGTGAGTGTATCTGCTGAGCTGGTGTATCTAAGCCTGTCATGTGTGACACTGTCGGCCGAGCTGTTTACCGAAGCCTATTATGCGATACGGTCAGCCGTGCACTGTATCTAAGCCTGTCATGTGCGATACTGTCTGCTGAACTGTGTATCTGAATACATCACTAGTTATACTGTGATGCGGAGGGGGCGTATAAAGTCATTTCTAGGAGCATCGTGCTGTCTGGTCCTCTGAGACAGCATCACATATCATAGGCTTAGATACACAACGCAGCAGAGTACACGACGTGACAGGATTAGATACACCTCTCAGGAGACAATAGCACATATGATAGGCTTAGATACACAACTCGGCAGACAATGGTACATAAGATAGGCTTAAAAACAGCTCTGCAGAATGTATCACATATGATGGGATTAGATACACCTCTGAGCAGACAGTATGACGACACATGAGAGGATTAGATACACAGCGCAGCATTACACTGTCTCGTTGGTAGCTTTGCTGAGGATACGTTATATTTGGGGTCTCTCCCCTCTAAGTATATCCTATACCAGTGGTCGGCAAACCGCGGCTCTTACAGGTGCGGGCTCCCACATAGCCGAAAGACCGACCCCTCCTGCAGATTGGTGACGCACGCACTACAGTCTTCTTGCCTGTGGAACGCATTTGTGTTGCGCAAAGCTGGAGAGGGCGTGTACATCTCATGTCACGTGCCCATATCTCCTCCAGTGTTCAGCTCGAATATTCGAATTGCGAATTTTTTTCTCGAATATCGTAACTTCGAGATTTCGCAAATATTTAGAATATAGTTCTATATATTCGCGAAATCAAATATTTTTTATTTTTTTTATTATCTGAAAATATGATTCCTCCCTGCTTCTTGCTTGTGGGTCAATAAGCCATTGACCCCGCAAGCAACTTAATCAGGGGGGAATCATGTTTTCATATGGAAAATAAAATTACGAATATTCTAAAAAACGAATAAATAGCAATATAGTTAATATATTCGTTATTTAGAATTTTGGCATTATTTTTTTCCTATCTGTACAGTTGTTCGCATACTCCTCCCCGACAAGCGTCCCCGTCACCATGGGAACGCCTGTGGGTTAGAATATACCATCGGATCTGAGTTTTCCCTGAGATCGTGAAAGCTCAGATCCGATGGTATATTCTAACGCACAGGCGTTCCCATGGTGACGGGGACGCTTGTCGGGGAGCAGTATGCCAAAGTGGAATAACAGTACACATAAATTACAGTCTCTATGTGTATTTTACGAATATTCGTAATATTGCTCTAACTTCGTCTTTTAGAATAGTCGTAATATTCTAAAAGATGAAGTTAGAGCAATATTAAGAATATTCGTAAAATACACATATTAGCCTAACCATAGTCATAGGAACATTGTCTTATACAAGGGAATAAAAAAAAAATAATAAAAAAAAAATAATAATTGCACGATTAATTTAATCGCATATTATTTGCGATAAATGAAATAATTACGAATATTCGATTTCAGCGAATATAATACGAATATTCAATCGAATATGGCACCTCCCTCTCATCACTAATATCCTCCCACTATTAGCGCACGCGCATCATGTAATCGCCCTCACTTGGGTGTAGACACCTCCTTCTAAACGTCGGAACGTGCTGCGTCACAACAGGAACGGAACACTTGCTGCGCTACGAACGTGACGCCATAGTCGAGTGCGCGCTACCTCCTTCTACAGGTGACTCTCATTAATTATTTGGCATCATCATTTACATGGCATGTAAACTATCTAAACAGAAAAAGTAATAAAATAGGCGCGCACGCCTGGCACTGGCTCGGCATACAAGTTTAATAGAAAAAATTATAAAGATAAAATGAAATAATATTTAAGATCAAAATAACAGAAAGTACATATAAAAATATGTAAAACCACACTCTAATAGTCCTCACTGGTGCTATTGACGACATGAGACATAGAAATCATTTATGTCATGGCCCAAAGTCCGATGTCAACATAAAAAGGCAATGCAGTGATCAAACTGTAGAAAGGTGAGAGATTGCAGTTTAGTTAATAAGCCCCACAAAAATAGGGTGCCGCCTGAGGCAATTTCAATATAGTGTGACTTTTGCGGCCGATAGTCTTTTTATGTTTTCACCTGAAGTTTATGTCACCCTGATGGGTTTATGCGCATACTATGCTAGTCGTCTTCTTCATATTGATTATCATCAGCGGACACTTATTGAAATTAGTGCACCTTCCTATATATTTTAGGTTTTAAAAATTTGGCTCTTAAAAGAAATTTCAATCACGGATTTGTTGATTTTTGGCTCAGTTGACTAAAAAGTTTGACCCCCATCTATGATACATGGTGGCAGACGCTCCCCCGGCAGGTGGGCTCAGATATCTGGGTGCACACAAGGCGATTACGCGCAGAATGGGAACATTCGAGGCTTCCACATGGACGAACGCCACAGACGTACACAGCGATTATATAAAGTATGGCTCTGCCCTCATCTAGGTCCATAAAGGCTTCAACCTGTAACTCTCCACCGGTCGTGAAACCATAGACTCAAGCATCTCAGTGACAGTGTGCAGCTTTATGGCATGCTGGGACTTGTAGTACCACCCACTGCAGCTGTAGAGCCTCAGGTCAGTGATCGCTGGTCTATAGATACCAACAGAACAGCGCCACCCGGTGGCTGAATCCTGAATAGACGACCTGCCACACAAGCTTATTGACCGTCTTCTAATGTCCGATTCATAGATTATATTCCCAGTTTCTGAGAAAGCAGGGGGCGACCACCAGCATGGCCTCCAGGACAACTCCCGCTGGGGGTGCATTTCCAGATTCACGAAAATTTCCATAGTTCGCCTGTATGGGTGCTGCAGTTTGGAAGATCCGTTCCCCTGTCTGTCCCTGTGACGACACTTTACTGTGAGGCGCCATTATAGTGACTTCTCGTTCAGTTCCGTATCAGAGGAGATATAAAGTCGCTGCAAGTGATGACATCATGGCATCGGGCGGTGCGGATAACCGTGGGCCCCGGGCACAGTTCTTACTTGGTACCTTTATTATCAGTTTCGCTCGGTGCAGGGTCTGAGGGGCACGCTCCCTTTTACTGCCCTGAATCCTTGCGTCCCGCCTCACCCCCTTTGTTCCTGGCCGGTGTGAGAGTTTTGCACAAATTGTTTCACACCAAGACGTGTGCTCGTCCATAATTTCCCAAACTCCCTCATTTCCAGTCCGGTGGGTTTTGTGGTTGTTTATCATCTGTGGGGAAATTTATCTGCAAAATGATTCTGATGTTTTTGACTTCTGAAGCAAACTGCACCGACATATAAAGTGCCAAAAAACGGATTTGGAAGGAAATCTAAACCTCGAAGATCTAATCTCGTCATCTGATTTTCCTGTGTGAAGACTCAAGGTTTACTTTCTGTTTTTTAGACCTTCTTCACTTAAAAAAAAAAGCATAAAAACACTGTTTTGTATTGATTTTTGCCATTTTCTACATTTGTTTTTCTGCCGTTTCTTTATTTTTTAAAAGCGCATTACCTAGAACAGGCTGTTAAAAAAATAAAAATAAAATCTGGTGCATCTTTTAGCACTAAGTGCACCTGAAAAGTAAATCCAGGCCTGCTCACAGGTTTGTGATATAAAATACCTTGTTTCTGGCTTAAATTATAGTAAATTTGTACGGCTGTAGGAGGCATTATTTTATTTTTTTTGCACAAAAATTTGCAAACGATGTGGTCACAAAATATGTAAAAAGGCCATGATAAAATATCCTACAGCCTTAGGCCTCTTGCACACGACCGTATGGCTTTTTCAGTATTTTGAGGTCCACAAAAAACAGATCCGCAAAAAATACGGATGACGTCCGTGTGCATTCTGTTTTTTTGCAGAACGGAACAGCTGGCCCCTGATAGAGCAGTACTATCCTTGTCCGTTATGCGGACAATAACAGGACATGTTCTATCTTTGAACGGAAATACGGAAACGGAAGGCATACGGAGTACCTTCTGCTTTTTTTTGCGGAGCCATTGAAATGAATGGTTCCGTATACTGGACGCAAAAAAAACGGAACAAAAAAAAAAAAAAAAAAAAAAAAGCCCTTACACATCACGGCATAGACGTGGCCTTACATTTACATCTATACGACTATCATACATAAAACACCATTATCTAACTCAAATTGTACAGTAGATTCTGTAGGAGTCATTATTGAGGAAAATTAATTATTTTAAAATGCATCAAATAAATTAAATTAAAAAAATAAAGCTCCCGGTAGAATCATTCTATTTTTTTCTTATGGTCTGTTTCTTTTACTTTGTGATCTTGTTTTTACTTTTGTTATTTATTTTTATATTCTTTTTATTGTAGTTTTCATTTATAATTTTTGTTACATTCTATTGCAGTGTTTCCCAACCAGCGTGCCTCCAGCTGTTGCAAAACTACACTTCCCAGCATACTCGCACAGCCAAAGGCTGTCCAGGCATGCTGGGAGTTGTAGTTTTGCAACAGCTGGAGGCACGCTGGTTGGGAAACACTGTTCTATTGTATCCCTCCTACTGAAGTGGAACAGCAGGGATGTGAACTGGAGCAGGAAACCAGCACGGCGGGAACATGCTGCAGTTTTTGTCCGGCCGCCTCTCGGCATGTTTACCGCGCTGCGGCTGGACCTCCGGCCCGTGCCCATTATAGTGAATGTGGCCAGAGTGGACTTCCGGCGGCACGTGGACTAGCAGTAGTATGGGTCCGGCAGGCTCCTCCCCTGCCGGACCCTGCTAGCGCTAATGTGAAAGTAGCCTTATTGCTGTTGTAGCAAGTTTGTTGCAAATTTTAGCAAAAGAAAAATGAAGGAATATTGTGTGAAATATTGTGAATTTGGCAGGCCCACATAACTACTATCACTGACAATTAACCAACTTTTTGAAAAACGTACTTTTCACAGACCTAATTAACCAATGCTGTGAAGTACGATTACTGGGGCCGACGGGCGGCCAAACAATTAACAAGAAAGTCAAAAATAACGACAACTGAACGACCGGTGTATGAAAGCTTTCTCTTTAATTGTCTACAGCATCATTCACGTATAGTAATACAAGTCGTATAAATAATCGGACGAGCTCATCGCTCCGCGCAGGGATCACAGCCTCATCGGGGGGAGGGGAGTAAAGGCCTCTGTAGAAGGAGATTTGGAGGCGCACTAAGGCACGCTCTGATCACAGGGGAAACGTAACTGCTGGCTGGAAAGTCCATATCATTAGAACGCTCGAGGTATGAGATGCCGCCACTGTACAGGCCGCCATTTTGGAGGAAGGGGTAAATTGATGGAGAACATATACCGCAGAGAAGGCATCACACACCTGTATAAGGCCTCATGCACACGACCGTTTTTTTTTAAGGTCCGCAAAAACGGGGTCCGTAGGTCCGTGATCTGTGACCGTTTTTTCGTCCGTGGGTCTTCCTTGATTTTTGGAGGATCCACGGACATGAAAAATGAAAAAAAAAAATCTAAGTCAAGTTTGCCATTGAAATGATAGGAAAAAACATACACGGATCACGGATGACAATCTTGTGTGCATCCGTGTTTTTTCACGGACCCATTGACTTGAATGGGTCCGTGAACCAT
This sequence comes from Bufo gargarizans, assembly GCF_014858855.1. Taxonomy (NCBI): domain Eukaryota; kingdom Metazoa; phylum Chordata; class Amphibia; order Anura; family Bufonidae; genus Bufo; species Bufo gargarizans. The sequence continues at coordinate 31,368,773 of NC_058087.1, forward strand.
TGGCCGTGAAAAAAATAGTACAGGTCATATTTTTTTCACGGCCAGGAAACACGGATCACGGATGCGGCTGCCAAACAGTGCATTTTCCGATTTTTCCACGGACCCATTGAAAGTCAATGGGTCCGCAAAAAAAAAAAAACGGAAAACGGCACAACGGCCACGGATGCACACAACGGTCGTGTGCATGAGGCCTTATACTGTAAATAACTGGTTTCTCTTCTATATATAGACTGGAGCACACGTATAAAAGTGGCGGACCAGTCAGCTGGCACTCTTAAAGGGGTTGCCCAGCGAACAACGTTATCTGACTACTGGGACCCCCCAGTGATCATGAGAACAGGGTCCTCTGCATGACCAACGCTCCGTTCTATCGTAAAGTAATGCTGGGGATAGCCGCGCATGCGCCCACAGACAGTGAATGGAATGGCGGACACGCATGTGCATTACGGCTTTACTCACAAAGGGTACCCCCTGTTCTTGTGATCAGTGGGGGACACAACAGTCAGACCCCCCCCCCCCCGGGATCATGATATAGATTTCTCGTGAGCCAACCCCTTTAAGTAACATGCCTGCAGTGAATTTATTAAAGGTAATGTGCGTTTTTCCGCTCTATTCAGTAAACATTCCCAGCAGCGGTTCCTGAAGATTCCTATAGGTGATATATATCATTTTACACATTATACATATATTTATCATCATTAGATATTATATTTTTTGTGAACGCCAAGCCTTAGAAATGCAAAAGCGACTTTATGACGAGCCCTTACATGTAAAAAAAATAATTATAAAAACACAGCCTTGATCCAGGTCGTCGCACTTTGGGTAAATTCGATTAATCCAGTTAATTCTATTTCTAAGGCGACTTTCACACTAGCGTTTTTACTGGATCCGGCAGGTGCTCAGCAAAAACGCTTCCGTTACTGATCATACGACCGTCTGCATCCGTGCTGAACGGATCCGGTTGTATTATCTGTAACATAGCCAAGACGGATCCGTCATGAACTCCATTGTAAGTCAATGGGGGACAGATCCTTTTTCTATTGTGGCGAGAAAACTGATCCGTCCCCATTGACTTGCATTGGGATAATGCCGGATCCGTCTTGCATCCGCATCCCAGGACAGAAAGCAAACTACAACATGTTGCGGTTTGCTCTCCGATATGGGAACGCAACTAAACGGAATGGGATGCATTCGGGTGACTCCGTTCTGTTCAGTTTTGTCCCCATTGACAATGAAGGGGGACAAAACTGAAGCGTTTTTCTTTCCGGTATTGAGCCCCTATGACGGATCTCAATACCGGAAAACGTAAACGCTAGGGTGAAAGTAGCCTAAGAAATTAAGATAATGACTGAAATCAACACTTAATTCTCACTCATGGTGGCAGCCATCTTGATCTACGCTGTCCAACGTCCGTTCAGTGCTGGACACCACTTAAGTCATGGCTTGTAACCAAGAATTCTTACCATCTACAACTTTTTCCTTCTCAGCCCCCCCCCACCACCCTCGAAGACCGTGTGAAGGATGGATACACGTGACCCCTCGTTTGAGTTTATATCCACCTATATACAGAAGGAATTGTCAGTAGCAAGTAAAACGCATCCAAACAGAACAGAATGGGGGTGAGCTTTACAGGGTGCGGACGGGCACGTCTAACGGTCGGGCCTCTGCACGCAGAATACTTTCGCCTTGTGATCCCCAGAGGCAGTTACCACGATGGAAGCGTCTCTGAAACAGAGGAGAGAACATAGAGAAGGATCAATGTCACTGTGCCATGTCGAGCCCTACAGAACTTGAAATGGGCAGTGACATCATCAGTCCAGCCTGGATAGCCCCACCCTTCAGTATGTGACATCACCAACCCTTTCCTGTTACTCACTAGTGATGTTGAAGGGTTAATATTCCGTTTTACTGCAGGCTGTAAAGCAAGCTTTTCTTGTCTGCACTGTAGCGTTTTGGCCACTAGATGTCGTCGCGGCCAATTAAATACTCACTTGTTAAGTGCAAAGTCCAGAATCTCGGCAGTGTGGCCGCAGTATTCGCTGATCATTTTTCCCGATCGAGAGTCCCACAGCCTGACGGCCCCGTCCAAGCTGCAAGTGTAGACCACAGGCGAGTTGTCCTCCCAGAGGAGCTGTACGATGCCGGACTACGGAACAGAGAGGGACGGACGTTACACCCATCGGTGGACGCACTCCACTTATAGTAGATTAGGGTCACATGACATGAAGGCGCGGAGCCCGGCAGCTTCCCTGTGCATATAGGAATCCTTGGGGGAAGACCTATATGTCAGAGATATGGGCCAAACACAACCTGAGCTGAGCCTAGCTAATGTACCGGATGACTCGGTTACATCACGTGACCTGTGATGTCAGCATGGGTAAAGAGCTCCGTTTTTTTGGGACACAGAGCTCCAAAGCTCCTTAAATAGACATAGATTTAAAATACAATCTTCAGCTGCCTGTTGCCGCCACTAGAGGGAGCTCCCAACATAGTGAAATAAGACTGAACTATCACAGAGAGCGCCCTCTAATGGCTGCTCCAATATATGCCCACAAAAGGAATTTGGAGCTCCGCAGCAGTAAAAGGGTGCTCTAACCCATATAGAGACGAAGGAACATACTCAGCCTGTACAGGGCGGCACAGGAAGGGTAGATGGAGATCACTCACTTCATGTTGACACCGGTGACGTAGAGTCTGTGTAGAAATGTCGTAAACGGCAAGAGTTCCATCCAGGTAACCGACCGCGGCCAGAGGGAGACTGCAAGGACACAATATGCTCGAAATATATCGGCCTTTTCATATATAGACAAACTAGATGATAAGTCCCTGATTGGTCATAGTCTGCCTGCTGGGACCTGCACAGATCATAAGACGGGTCCTGTGCCCCGCCGCATGAATGAGCCGTCATCTCAATTAGTCTTATGGTGATCCAGTGTGGGGTTACTCGTCCCTTTTTGGGATTTCAGAATATTTTGTGCCTGTTGATTATGAAAACTGCACTTCTAAGTTCAGTAAGAACACCCCTACAATATCTGCATACAGTGGTCTGTTCCACAGCACACAGGGCTTCTCTCCCCAACTGACTGCACCATAGTGGATCAGACCATTGCTTACTTCTAACAGAGGGGTGCTCTAAACACATCGTGAAACACAGCACCACAACCCTAAAGCCAATCTCTCTACAATCTATAAGACTATTGGCAGCAGTTTATTTTCCAGAAGCTGTTCAAAAGTGTGATTTGCCATGAGATACCATGTGGTCGCGGTCATGACATCTGTGTGCCGTAATGAGTCGTCACCATCTGCACTTACGCGCTGCAGAATCCCACGGACTCTACCGAATTGGTTTCCGTTTCACCATCTTCTCGCTTAGAGGCTTTGGAAACATTACTCTCTGTCCGGAAGACTCCGACAACCTAGGGAAGACACAGAGGCAGACGGGTGAGACATGCATCTCTGGGAATCCCAAGGCGGAGCCTAAAAGATCGGCTCATTAAGGGGGGGGGGGGGGGGGGGACCCTTTCAGAAACCTCCAGTGATCAACTCTGATCAATCAACTCCTTTGTAGCGGCCACTAGTGGGGGAAAGCGGCATGACATGAAAGCTAGTTAAATGGGTTATCTCAAGATCACATAACATGTTCCAAAAAGGTATCTACCATTATTTTAAAGTACTTTAGACTTTTTTACAAAAAATTAATAAATACCTTTTTCATTGTTTTGTTTCCTTGTCTGTAACCCCCTCAGCATTGTGTGTGGGCTCATGGAAGGGACACGGCCTATCTCTCCGACCTACACATGCATATACTTCTTTCACTCCCCCTTCTCCTCACCACCAACAGTTATTCTTCCATCTCTAGCAGCCATAAATATGGTCCGCAGTAAGCTTCCAGTCAACTCTCCTCTCCCTCTGGCAGCTATAATTATAGTCCCCAGTAAGCTCCCAGTCAGCTTTCCTCTTCCTCTGGCAGCCATAATAATAGTCCCCAGTAAGCTCTCAGTCAACTCTCCTCTCCCTCTGGCAGCCATAAAAATAGTCCCCAGTAAGCTCCCAGTCAACTCTCCTCTCCCTCTGGCAGCTATAATTATAGTCCCCAGTAAGCTCCCAGTCAGCTTTCCTCTTCCTCTGGCAGCCATAATAATAGTCCCCAGTAAGCTCTCAGTCAACTCTCCTCTCCCTCTGGCAGCTATAATTATAGTCCCCAGTAAGCTCCCAGTCAACTCTCCTCTCCCTCTGGCAGCTATAATTATAGTCCCCAGTAAGCTCCCAGTCAGCTTTCCTCTCCTTTGGCAGCCGCAATAGTCCCCAGTAAGCTCCCAGTCAACCCTCCTCTCCCTCTGGCAGCCATAAAAATAGTCCCCAGTAAGCTCCTAGTCAACTCTCCTCTCCATCTGGCACCTATAATTATAGTCCCCAGTAAGCTCCCAGTCAGCTTTCCTCTCCTTTGGCAGCCATAATAATAGTCCACAGTAAGCTTCCAGTCAACTCTTCTCTCCCTCTGGCAGCCATAATAATAGTGTCCAGTAAGTCTCCTTCCCCTCTCTAGCAGCTGTACGTATGGTTTCCAGTAAGCGCCCTTGCAAATATTTAGATAATAATGGTCCCATGAAGTCTGGAGCACGGAAAGGAAATACTACTTGCTTGCTCACAAGGCAATCCCCAGCAGCAGTGTTCTCAGCTATACTGCCACATTAATGAGGAGGCTGCTCCTTCCCTGACGAGTAGAGATTTTTATTGGCTGCCCTGCAGTGAACAGAGGATCATTATCCAGAGACCTGGCTGTGGGGAGAGTGACTGAGCATGTGTGACCACCACTGCAGTCCAGAAGATGGACATGCACATTGCTGTACACTTTTAACACCAGGTGACCCACACTCTGTAAGTAAATGAACACCAGGAGGGACGACATTAAGTAAAAGGACCAGCCGGGAATGACACACTATGTATGGGTTGTTTTTTATGCATGTATATGGCAAATATTTGTATTATCTGTAAGATGAATGATATTTAATGGCGAGACAACTTCTTTAAATGAATAGGAGGCGATGTAATTAATAAATGAGCAAAGCCCAGTCGGCCAAGGGCTGCTCTGCATATAGACATAAGCTGTCCCCATGAGACAACCCCTCTAAGACCCCATTCCCACCACCAAACTGCACCACACAATTGTGGAGATGTTGTCTGTAATGACTTCCGCTGTTCCATAAGACGCAGGAGACAGATACTTTATTACATAGTGTTATATGACAATGAGCTGGAAGACTCACCTTCCCGGTGGCCGTGTTCACCATTTTGGTGTCGCAGTCTACAGAACCGGTGAGGATCAGGCTGCCGTCAGCATTGGAGGACACACATGTTAAGGGTCCTGTATGAGCATCAGAACCTAGAGGGACAATGCAAATCAGCCATCGAGACAACAATCATCAAAAGACGCTGCAACTTCGGCGTGAACCAAATGTTCTTCCATAAGTGAAAAAAATACGTTGTGCACGACAATGAACAATGTGAACAAAACCATCACCAGGAGTTTCCTTTACATATCGCAATTCACAGAGTGTCCACTAGGAGTGCTGCAGGACAATGATATATCCCATTTACCTTTCAAGACATGCACAGTGCTCCCCTGCTTAAGGTCCCATATCCGCACGCTTCCATCTTCATAGCCAACTACTGCTGTCTTGCCTTCAGAAGGAAAAAATAAAATAAAATAAATGAACGAAGATTTTAATTTTTGGAAGGGAATCTAAATAGGAACTGATGAAGTGAGCTACAAGTCTATATAATATACAGATAAGGGACCTAACAACAGCAGATCATGAAAAACAGCCTATGTTATCTGTCATCATCTCAAGTCAAGCTCACCATCTGGTAAGAACTGTCCACAGGTAGCCGGGCAGTTGGGACCTTGAAACGTTTTACACTCTCCGCTGGGAATTTTCCACATCCAAGTATTGCCATCTGCTGTACCACAAAGTAACACATGGGCACAAGGATGCCACTCCAACCACTGCAAGGGAAGGGATTCAATGAAACAAGTTATTTACACAATTATTCTAATCTGCCTCCTATGTACAAGAATATAACTACTATAATACTGCCTCCTATGTACAAGAATATAACTACTATAATACTGCCTCCTATGTACAAGAATATAACTACTATAATACTGCTCCTATGTACAAGAATATAACTGCTATAATACTGCTCCAATGTACAAGAATATAACTACTATAATACTGCTCCTATGTACAAGAATATAACTACTATAATACTGCCCCTATGTATAAGAATATAACTACTATAATACTGCTCCTATGTACAAGAATATAACTACTATAATACTGCCTCCTATGTACAAGAATATAACTACTATATTACTGCTCCTATGTACAAGAATATAACTACTATAATACTGCCTCCTATGTACAAGAATATAACTACTATAATACTGCTCCTATGTACAATAATATAACTACCATAATACTGCCTCTATGTACAATAATATAACTACCATAATACTGCCTCCTATGTACAAGAATATAACTACTATAATACTGTTCCTATGTACAAGAATATAACTACTATAATACTGCCTCCTATGTATAAGAATATAACTACTATAACACTGCTCCTATGTACAAGAATATAACTACTATAATACTGCTCCTATGTACAAGAATATAACTACTATAATACTGCTCCTATGTACAAGAATATAACTACTATAATACTGCTCCTATGTACAATAATAAAACTACTATAATACTGCCTCCTATGTACAATAATAAAACTACTATAATACTGCCTCCTATGTACAAGAATATAACTACTATAATACTGCTCCTATGTACAAGAATATAACTGCTATAATACTGCTCCTATGTACAAGAATATAACTACTATAATACTGCTCCTATGTACAAGAATATAACTACTATAATACTGCTCCTATATACAAGAATATAATTACTATCATACTGCCTCCTATGTACAAGAATATAATTACTATAATACTGCCTCCTATGTACAAGAATATAACCACTATAATACTGCCTCCTATGTACAAGAATATAACTACTATAATACTGCTCCTATGTACAAGAATATAACCACTATAATACTGCTCCTATGTACAAGAATATAACTGCTATAATACTGCCTCCTATGTACAAGAATATAACTACTATAATACTGCTCCAATGTACAAGAATATAACTACTATAATACTGCTCCTATGTACAAGAATATAACTGCTATAATACTGCTCCAATGTACAAGAATATAACTACTATAATACTGCTTCTATGTACAGGAATATAACTACTATAATACTGCCTCCTATGTACAGGAATATAACTACTATAATACTGCCTCCTATGTACAAGAATATAACTACTATAATACTGCTCCTATGTACAAGAATATAACTACTATAATACTGCTCCTATCTACAAGAATATAACTACTATAATACTGCCCCTATGTACAAGAATATAACTACTATCATACTGCCTCCTATGTACAAGAATATAACTACTATAATACTGTCTCCTATGTGCAAGAATATAACTACTATAATACTGCTCCTATGTACAAGAATATTACTACTATAATACTGCCCCTATGTACAAGAATATAACTACTATAATACTGTCTCCTATGTGCAAGAATATAACTACTATAATACTGCTCCTATGTACAAGAATATAACTACTATCATACTGCCTCCTATGTACAAGAATATAACCACTATAATACTGCCTCCTATGTACAAGAATATAACCACTATAATACTGCCTCCTATGTACAAGAATATAACCACTATAATACTGCCCCTATGTACAAGAATATAACCACTATAATACTGCCCCTATGTACAAGAATATAACTACTATAATACTGCCTCCTATGTACAAGAATATAACTACTATAATACTGCTCCTATGTACAAGAATATAACTACTATAATACTGCTCCTATGTACAGGGATATAACTACTACAATACTGCTCCTATGGAGAAAAACCTCTTACTTCAAGGTCAGTCACTTCGAATGACCAGATCTCCTGTGTGTCCTCCACCTTCCACACCTTGATGAGACCGCTCATGTCTCCCGTAGCCACCATGGTAGAGTCATGACTGAATGCTGCGCAGGTGACCGAGTCCTTGTGACCTGGAAAATGTTGATGGATGCAGATCAGGAGGTTGCGGTGCTATACATCAGCATGAAGCAGCTGCACAGTAATGAATAAAATGCAAACTACGACCTCTGTAACTATACCACCTATGTCTCAGGACGATCCTAGCATCTGACAGGTTCAATGTTAACCACTTCAGCCCCGCTAGGTGAAACCCCCTTCATGACCAGAGCACTTTTTACACTTCGGCACTACACTACTTTCACCGTTTATCGCTCGGTCATGCAACTTACCACCCAAATGAATTTTACCTCCTTTTCTTCTCACTAATGGAGCTTTCATTTGGTGGTATTTCATTGCTGCTGACATTTTTACTTTTTTTGTTATTAATCAAAATGTAACGATTTTTTTGCAAAAAAAAAAGACATTTTTCACTTTCAGCTGTAAAATTTTGCAAAAAAAACGACATCCATATATAAATTTTTCGCCAAATTTATTGTTCTACATGTCTTTGATAAAAAAAAAAATGTTTGGGCAAAAAAAAATGGTTTGGGTAAAAGTTATAGCGTTTACACACTATGGTACAAAAATGTGAATTTCCGCTTTTTGAAACAGCTCTGACTTTCTGAGCACCTGTCATGTTTCCTGAGGTTCTACAATGCCCAAACAGTAGAAAACCCCCACAAATGACCCCATTTCGGAAAGTAGACACCCTAAGGTATTCGCTGATGGGCATAGTGAGTTCATAGAACTTTTTATTTTTTGTCACAAGTTAGCGGAAAATGATGATTTTTTTTTTTCTCTTTTTTCCTTACAAAGTCTCATATTCCACTAACTTGCGACAAAAAATAAAAAATTCTAGGAACTCGCCATGCCCCTTACGGAATACCTTGGGGTGTCTTCTTTCCAAAATGGGGTCACTTGTGGGGTAGTTATACTGCCCTGGCAATTTAGGGGCCCAAATGTGTAAGAAGTACCTTGCAATCAAAATGTGTAAAAAATGACCGGTGAAATCCAAAAGGTGCACTTTGGAATATGTGCCCCTTTGCCCACCTTGGCAGCAAAAAAGTGTCACACATCTGGTATCGCCGTACTCAGGAGAAGTTGGGGAATGTGTTTTGGGGTGTCATTTTACATATACCCATGCTGGGTGAGAAAAATATCTTGGTCAAATGCAAACTTTGTATAAAAAAATGGGAAAAGTTGTCTTTTGCCAAGATATTTCTCTCATCCAGCATGGGTATATGTAAAATGACACCCCAAAACACATTCCCCAACTTCTCCTGAGTACGGCGATACCAGATGTGTTACACTTTTTTGATGCCAAGGTGGGCAAAGGGGCACATATTCCAAAGTGCACCTTTCAGATTTTGCAGGCCATTTTTTACACATTTTGATTGCAAAGTACTTCTCACACATTTGGGCCCCTAAATTGCCAGGGCAGTATAACTACGCCACAAGTGACCCCATTTTGGAAAGAAGACACCCCAAGGTATTCCGTGAGGGGCATGGAGAGTTCCTAGAATTTTTTATTTTTTGTCACAAGTTAGCGGAAAATTATGATTTTTTTTTTCTCTTTTTTCCTTACAAAGTCTCATATTCCACTAACTTGCGACAAAAAATAAAAAATTCTAGGAACTCGCCATGCCCCTCACGGAATACCTTGGGGTGTCTTCTTTCCAAAATGGGGTCACTTGTGGCGTAGTTATACTGCCCTGGCAATTTAGGGGCCCAAATGTGTGAGAAGTACCTTGCAATCAAAATGTGTAAAAAATGGCCTGCAAAATCTGAAAGGTGCACTTTGGAATATGTGCCCCTTTGCCCACCTTGGCAGCAAAAAAGTGTCACACATCTGGTATCGCCGTACTCAGGAGAAGTTGGGGAATGTGTTTTGGGGTGCCATTTTACATATAACCATGCTGGGTGAGAGAAATATCTTGGCAAAAGACAACTTTTCCTATTTTTTTATACAAAGTTGGCATTTGACCAAGATATTTCTCTCACCCAGCATGGGTATATGTAAAATGACACCCCGAAACACATTCCCCAACTTCTCCTGAGTACGGCGATACCAGATGTGTGACACTTTTTTGCAGCCTAGATGCGCAAAGGTGCCCAAATTCCTTTTAGGAGGGCATTTTTAGACATTTGGATCCCAGACTTCTTCTCACGCTTTCGGGCCCCTAAAAAGCCAGGGCAGTATAAATACCCCACATGTGACCCCACTTTGGAAAGAAGACACCCCAAGGTATTCAATGAGGGGCCTGGCGAGTTCCTAGAAATTTTTTATTTTTTGCATAAGTTAGCGGAAATAGATTTTTTGGGTTTTTTTCTCACAAAGTCTCACTTTCCGCTAACTTAGGACAAAAATTTCAATCTTTCATGGACTCAATATGCCCCTCAGCGAATACCTTGGGGTGTCTTCTTTCCGAAATGGGGTATTTATACTGCCCTGGCTTTTTAGGGGCCCTAAAGCGTGAGAAGAAGTCTGGAATATAAATGTCTAAAAATGTTTACGCATTTGGATTCCGTGAGGGGTATGGTGAGTCCATGTGAGATTTTATTTTTTGACACAAGTTAGTAGAATATGAGACTTAGTAAGAAAAAACAAAAACAAAAACAAACAAAAAATTTCCGCTAACTTGTGCCCAAAAAAATGTCTGAATGGAGCCTTACAGGGGGGGGGGGGGGGGGGGGGTGATCAATGACAGGGGGGTGATCACCCATATAGACTCCTGGATCACCCCCCTGTCACTGATCACCCCCCCTGTAAGGCTCCATTCAGACATCCGCATGATTTTTTACGGATCCATGGATCCATGGATCGGATCCACAAAACACATGCGGACGTCTGAATGGAGCCTTACAGGGGGGTTATCAATGACAGGGGGTGATCAGGGTGATCACCCCCCTGTCACTGATCACCCCCCCTGTAAGGATCCATTCAGACATCCGCATGATTTTTTACGGATCCATGGATCGGATCCACAAAACACATGCGGACGTCTGAATGGAGCCTTACAGGGGGGTGATCAATGACAGGGGGTGATCAATGACAGGGGGTGATCAGGGAGTGTATATGGGTGATCACCCGCCTGTCATTGATCACCCCCCTGTAAGGCTCCATTTAGACGTCCCTATGCGTTTTGCGGATCCGATCCATGTATCCGTGGATCCGTAAAAATCATACGGACGTCTGAACGGAGCCTGACAGGGGGGTGATCAATGACAGGGCGGTGATCAATGACAGGGGGGTGATCAGGGAGTTTATATGGGGTGATCATGGGTGATCAGGGGTTTATAAGGGGTTAATAAGTGACGGGGGGGGGGGGTGTAGTGTAGTGTGGTGTTTGGTGCGACTGTACTGACCTACCTGAGTCCTCTGGTGGTCGATCCTAACAAAAGGGACCACCAGAGGACCAGGTAGGAGGTATATTAGACGATGTTATGAAAACAGCGTCTAATATACCTGTTAGGGGTTAAAAAATTCGGATCTCCAGCCTGCCAGCGAGCGATCGCCGCTGGCAGGCTGGAGATCCACTCGCTTACCTTCCGTTCCTGTGAGCGCGCGCGCCTGTGTGCGCGCGTTCACAGGAAATCTCGCGTCTCGCGAGATGACGCATATATGCGTGACTGTGCGCAGGGCTGCCACCTCCGGAACGCACATCTGCGTTAGTGATCAAAAAAAAAATTTTTTTTGTCACTGCGGTGGGGCGGGTGTGGGCGACCGATCAGGCCTGATCGGGCAAACACTGCGTTTTGGGTGGAGGGCGAACTAAAGTGACACTAGTACTATTATAGATCTGACCGTGATCAGTTTTGATCACTTCCAGATACTATAAAAGTACAAATGCTGATTAGCGATACGCTAATCAGCGAATAACGGACTGCGGTGCGGTGGGCTGGGCGCTAACTGATCGCTAACTACCTAACCAAGGGACCTAAACTATACCTAAAACCTAACGGTCCATAACAGTGAAAAAAAAAAGTGACAGTTTGCACTGATCACTTTTTTCTTTTCACTTGTGATTGACAGGGGTAATCAAAGGGTTAATTGGGGTTCAGGGGGGGTGATCAGGGGCTATAGTGTGGTGTTTGGTGTACTCACTGTGAAGCCTGCTCCTCTGCTGGATCCAACCGACGAAAAGAACCAGCAGAGGAGCAGGCAGCCATATAACAGATCATATTTACTAATATGATCTGCTATCTGGCACTTTGATTGGATTTTTTAAAAATCAGCAACCTGCCAGCCACGATCATTGGCTGGCAGGTTGCTGACGAAATACCTCTGTGCGAAATGCCGGCGCGAACTGCGCATGCGCGCGCGCATAGTCGCGTCATCTCGCGTCTCGCGAGATGACGCGTATATGCGTGACTGTGCGCAGCGCTGCCACCTCCGGAACGCACATGTGCGTTAGGCGGTCCGGAGGTGGTTAAAGGGGTTTTGCAATCGGCCATATTCATGGCATATTGACTGAACCTGATTAAAATGGTTTTCCAAGATTTTAATACTGAAGACCTATCGAGGATAGGTCATCGGTATCTGATTCAGACCCGGGGCCCATGCCAATCAGCTGTTTGAGAAGGCACTTCTGTGAGCGCCAGGCCTTCTCTCAGCTAACCAATCACAGCGCCATAGCGGCTGTACTTGGTATCGCGCTCAGCCCAATTCACTTCTATGGGGCTGAGCTGCTTCTAGTCCCCAGCTGTCAGACCACCGCCAATCGGATACTGGTGACCTGGTCTGAGGATAAGTCACTCGTATTAAAACCCCTTTAAATACTCAGCAATAGGGGTGCGCTAGGTATTGAGGTTCACTGTGCCTTGTGCCTCACATAGAATGAGAGAATCCATGTATGTTCTATATGATAGTTACCCGTGCACTCAAACAGCGTCTCTCCATCACTTATTCTCCATACACAGGCCTTATCGTCTTCTCCTCCGGTCACAGCGAGAGCGCTCTCCTTGGGGTCCAGACTGACGCAGAACACAGAAGCTGCCAAGAAACAGAGCAGTGACATGACAGACATATTCACAGGGGGGCACAAACTGCGCCGATCCACACAATCACTTAGTATGGAGCGGAGCAGGAGAACTGTAACATACATTGTACCCCTGCAGGAGAACTGTAACGTACATTGTATCCCTGCAGGAGAAGTGTAACGTACATTGTATCCCTGCAGGAGAAGTGTAACGTACATTGTATCCCTGCAGGAGAACTGTAACGTACATTGTAACCCTGCAGGAGAACTGTAACATACATTGTATCCCTGCAGGAGAACTGTAACGTACATTGTATCCCTGCAGGAGAACTGTAACATACATTGTATCCCTGCAGGAGAACTGTAACGTACATTGTATCCCTGCAGGAGAAGTGTAACGTACATTGTATCCCTGCAGGAGAAGTGTAACGTACATTGTATCCCTGCAGGAGAAGTGTAACGTACATTGTATCCCTGCAGGAGAACTGTAACGTACATTGTATCCCTGCAGGAGAAGTGTAACGTACATTGTATCCCTGCAGGAGAAGTGTAACGTACATTGTATCCCTGCAGGAGAAGTGTAACGTACATTGTATCCCTGCAGGAGAAGTGTAACGTACATTGTATCCCTGCAGGAGAAGTGTAACGTACATTGTATCCCTGCAGGAGAACTGTAACATACATTGTACCCCTGCAGGAGAACTGTAACATACATTGTATCCCTGCAGGAGAACTGTAACATACATTGTATCCCTGCCCGCGAACTGTAACATACATTGTAACCCTGCAGGAGAACTGTAACATACATTGTATCCCTGCAGGAGAACTGTAACATACATTGTATCCCTGCAGGAGAACTGTAACATACATTGTATCCCTGCAGGAGAACTGTAACATACATTGTATCCCTGCAGGAGAACTGTAACATACATTGTATCCCTGCAGGAGAACTGTAACATACATTGTATCCCTGCAGGAGAACTGTAACGTACATTGTATCCCTGCAGGAGAACTGTAACGTACATTGTATCCCTGCAGGAGAACTGTAACGTACATTGTATCCCTGCAGGAGAACTGTAACATACATTGTATCCCTGCAGGAGAACTGTAACGTACATTGTATCCCTGCAGGAGAAGTGTAACATACATTGTATCCCTGCAGGAGAACTGTAACGTACATTGTATCCCTGCAGGAGAACTGTAACAAGCTGATCTGGATTTCTGAGATACTGAACTCACAGAGGAAGCTGTACTTGTAGCAAACTGTCAGCTGTGAGATGCAGCCGATCATCTGGATGTAAAGAAAAGTGTTCCAACTCACAGACAGCAAGCAGAGATACTAAAAATGGTAAGAAATAATAATTCATGTAAAGTCATTGATGCAGTAGTCCAGTCCTGCACCTACCCGTGTGATTGGAGTAAGTCAGCTCGCTGTCATCATGGGGTTCGGCTCCTTCTTCCACCCCCTCGTCCTCCGTCTCCCATTCCTCGACTGCCATTTCTCCATCTTCTGGTTCATCTGCAAAATCCACGTCCTCCATGTCACTGGCCAGGTCATCTGCGGAGCAGAGGGGGACGTTAGCTTGAGTGACCCACCCCAGAGCCTGCCGCTCAAGGGTTGGGGGTCAGGGATGCATTTAGTGTAGAGAGGTAAGAGCACTGTAGCATTAAGGAGCCCCCGGTGGACACCTGCCGGAATGGCGGGCACAAGATTAAAGTTCTTCCTCAGTGATAACTAGAACGTAAAGTTACGCTTAACCCCTTCCTAACATGCGCCTAGTAAACGTGAGCCGCCATACTATCAGATACAAAAGATACAGCATTTGAAATTGGGAAGTGAATTTTTTTAAATAAACCTGTCTCCTTAACGGATCTTTCCTAGCGCTGTGAGATTCCCTTTACCCTGGTTTCACACCTAAGCGTTTCTCAAACGCGCGTTTCTATGCGCATTTTTGTCGCGCGTTTTTATGCGCGTTTTTTGTAATAGTGAACGCGCGTTTGACGCGCGTTTGGGTGATTGACAGCAGTGTTGTCCAAAGAGTCTATGGCCCAAACGCGCGTCAAACGCGCCAAAAAAAGCTCCTGTACTTGTTTGAGCGTCGGGCGTTTTACAGCGCGTTCAAACGCGCTGTAAAACGCGAAAATGTGAACCAGCCCCATAGGGAAGCATTGGTTTTCATGTGTTGCGCGTTTTACAGCGCGTAGGAACGCGCTGTAAAACGCTCAAGTGTGAACTTAGGGTTAAGATGCCCAGGAATGGTTAAAGGGGTTTCGCAGCCATACATCAGTATATGATCAGTGGTGGTCCGACCCCCGGCCAATCAGCTCTTTGAAGAGAAGTCAGCGACCGTACGAGTTCCACTCCCTCTTCAAGATCACACTCCGCAACGTCTCAGGCGTCTCAGCAGCGGCGCAGTGTAGTTACTCCATTCACTTGTATTTACACTGCGTAGCATCGCTGCCTCCTCTTCAAAGAGCTGATCGGTGGGGGGCGCCGGGAGTCGGACTCCCACTGATCAGATATTGACGGCCTGTTCTGAGGATAGTCATCAATATGTACCGATTGCACAACTCCTTTACTACCCTCTGCATATAAGCATAATTCACTGTCAGGCAGCAGAGGTCTTGAAAGTGATGAGGAAATGAAACTCAAAGAGGAAATTTATCGCACCCTGCGCTCTGAAACTTTTTGCTTCGCAACTTTTTGGGTTTAGTTGCGCAACAATTTTGCTACTTTTTGCATTTTTACAGCCATCCCTGCAGTGTAAATAATTGGACTGGATGAGCCCCTATTAAAGGGGGCGTCTCATGGGACTGGCAGGCGGAGGATCCACTCCCAGCACCTGTTGGGGACATGTAAGAAAACGTAGTAGTACATGGCGGTCATACAAATAGATGGGCAGGATTTGTGCTGCTCTCCTTTCTGGATTACACAGGGGATCGCAGGCAGCCGTTTCGGCCATGGTCCCAGTGGCGCCCCCTGATGATCCGCTCCTCATTGCTCTAAGCTGTGCAGGCCGATCAGCCAATATCCAGTGAAGGACGACCAGAGGGCGGCATCTTCATATGAGCCCCATGCCACCAATACACGAGGGGCTCTGCCCGCCCTCCTGAACACCTACCTGGGTCTGGTTCTGCTTCATTTAGCTCCAGAACCTCAATGATCTCTTCATCGTCATGAAAGTCCACTGCGGCTGCTGCAGCGCCTCCTTCTTCCGGCTCTGGACTGGCTGATCCAGAGCCTCCTCCGTCACCGGCTCCTTCCATCACTTTCTGAGCACTGGGACACAGGGCGGCACTTTCTGAAAATGAGAGCAAGAGGAATAGAATCACTAGACAGTGCAGACCGACACAGAGGAACTTAATAGCTGTCAATGTTCAGGGTGAGTTCACACACAACAGGTTTATTGCAGAATCTCTGCGTCTATTACATCGTCTATAACTCTTTATAAGATCTCTCATTGCCATCAGTGAATGGAAACATTCCTGCTCACGTCCACATGCTGACAACCTGTACAGCTTTTATACACAGGTCTGTTACAGTGTTATATAGTCTAACATAACAGACACTAATGTTTCTCCGGCCCTGAGAGTTTGCTACAATGTATCAGCCATTATTCGCCAAATACAACTGTAACAAACCCTCAGCAACGGGTGTCTAAGTTCTTTACATGTTTTCAGCCTCCAGATGTAAACAGGAATGCTTCCACCCAATGACAGCAAGCAGTGATCTTGGAAATGGCAAACACTTGCAAAATTGGAATGGACAGAAGGAGCCTGGTTACCTGATCCTAAACTGTGGGCATCACAGGCCTGAGCCCCCCGCTTCCCTCACCTATGCTCAAGAAGTCATCTGTGATGACCCACCGGGGACCCCCAACTAACCCCTCCCCCACACGCCCCGTGTCCTACTGCTGCCACCAGGGGGCTCCATGTTTATTCCAGGACCTCCGAGAGCACTTACAGTACAGACTAGCAGAGGAATGATGCGCCCATGGGATCCGCTCCGGCCTGACACACGTGGGCGCTCCTCCTTCCCAGCACACGGCGAAACCTAACCTGAACCGTCAGCTGGGACGAGGGCGGTACACACCGCAACCAATAGCATGACAGGTTGTCAGACGGTAACCAATCAGAAGCAGCTCCCCTCCCAGCAAATCAGAGTGACAACGCACTTCGCGCACGTAAACAAGGTGCAGAGCGCATGCTCGCCGCGGTGAATTTTGGGAGTTGTAGTTTTATATGCGTTCTTCTGGTTAGTGGAGTGTCCTAAGTAAAGGAAAGTAAGCAGGAAAGACAGTATAAGAGATCCCTCACAACAGTATCATCCACAGATCACCCACAACAGTGTCATCCACAGATCACCCACAACAGTGTCATCCACAGATCGCCCCATAACAGTGTCATCCACAGATTCCCCATAACAGTGTCATCCACAGATCCCCCATAACAGTGCGTCATCCACAGATCCCCCACAACAGTGTCATCCACATATCCCCCATAACAGTGTCATCCACAGATCCCCCACAACAGTGTCATCCACAGATCCCCCATAACAGTGTCATCCACAGATCCCCCATAACAGTGTCATCCACAGATCGCCCCATAACAGTGTGTCATCCACAGATCCCCCATAACAGTGTCATCCACAGATCCCCCATAACAGTGTCATCCACAGATCCCCCCATAACAGTGTCATCCACAGATCCCCATAACAGTGTCATCCACAGATCCCCCATAACAGTGTGTCATCCACAGATCCCCATAACAATGTCATCCACAGATCCCCATAACAGTGTCATCCACAGATCCCCATAACAGTGTCATCCACGATCCCCCATAACAGTGTGTCATCCACAGATCCCCATAACAGTGTCATCCACAGATCCCCCCCATAACAGTGTCACCCACAGATCCCCCATAACAGTGTCACCCACAGATCCCCCATAACAGTGTCATCCACAGATCCTCCATAACGGTGTCATCCACAGATCCCCCCATAGCAGTGTCATCCACAGATCCCCCATAACAGTGTCATCCACAGATCCCCCATAACAGTGTCATCCACAGATCCCCATAACAGTGTCATCCACAGATCCCCCCATAACAGTGTCATCCACAGATCCCCCCATAACAGTGTCATCCACAGATCCCCCCATAACAGTGTCATCCACAGATCCCCCATAACAGTGTCATCCACAGATCCCCCATAACAGTGTCATCCACAGATCCCCCATAACAGTGTCATCCACAGATCCCCATAACAGTGTTATCCACAGATCCCCCATAACAGTGACATCTACAGATCCCCCATAACAGTGTCATCCACAGATCCCCATAACAGTGTCATCCACAGATCCCCCATAACAGTGTCATCCACAGATCCCCCATAACAGTGTCATCCACAGATCCCCATAACAGTGTTATCCACAGATCCCCCATAACAGTATCATCCACATATCCCCCATAACAGTGCCATCCACAGATCCACCATAACAGTGTCATCCACAGATCCCCATAACAGTGTGTCATTCACAGATCCCCCATAACAGTGTGTTATTCACAGATCCCCCATAACAGTGTCATTCAGAGATCCCCATAACAGTGTTATCCACAGATCCCCCATAACAGTGTCATCCACAGATCCCCCATAACAGCGTGTCATCCACAGATCCCCCATAACAGTGTCATCCACAGATCCCCCATAACAGTGTCATCCACAGATCCCCATAACAGTGTTATCCACAGATCCCCCATAGCAGTGTCATCCACAGATCCACCATAACAGTGTGTTATTCGCAGATCCCCCATAACAGTGTCATTCACAGATCCCCATAACAGTGTTATCCACAGATCCCCCATAACAGTGTGTTATTTGCAGATCCCCCATAACAGTGTCATTCACAGATCCCCATAACAGTGTTATCCACAGATCCCCCATAACAATGACCTAACAAATATGAGGGGCTGATTTCAGTTTAGTTAGTTGATGTCTATGGAGGTGCGATATTAAGGTATGTGGAGCTGCATATAAATGGTTGTGGCCCCTTGTGCAGACTTGTTTCCGGGCCCGGGATATTCAGGTCACCTGTCTGCTGACAATTTGTGGGACATGAAGGCACTCAGCTATGAGGGGAGTACAGCAGACCCCAGTGATCTCGGTGGGGGGACCCCATCACTTTGTTGTTTGGGGTACAGTTCTTTAAACGATCCATAGTTTAGGAATTGTTAGATTGTCAGGGTACTTTCACACTAGCGTTATTCTTTTCCGGTATAGAGTTCCGTCACAGGGGCGCTATACCGGAAAAGAACTGATCCTAATGCATTCTGAATGGAGAGCGATCCGTTCAGGATGCACCAGTTCAGTCCCTCTTCCGTTTTTTGGACGGAGAAAATACTGCAGCATGCTTGTCGGAATGTCAGATCCGGTACTAAGTGTTTCAGAAAACCGGATCCAGTTTCCCGATCTGCACATGCACAGACCTTTAAAAATGTGAAAAAAAAATACTGGATCCGTCGTTTCGGATGAGAACCGGAAAGACGGATCTGGTATTGCAATGCATTTGTCAGATGGATCCGCCTCACAAATGCATCCGTTAGCGTCCGGACGTAACTGCCTGCCGGAATCCTCTGCCGCGAGTGGGAAAGTAGCCGAGATTCTATTGTTTATTTTATTTCTTGCTGTTTATAAAATGAGGATCTGAAAACAAGAGCAGAGAATCGGTAAAAGACTACAACTCCCACAATGCTTTGCGTTCAGCAGGAAGCAGCTTTAGAAACTGTGCTGCAGGCCGGGCTCAGTGCAAGATGGCAGCTTCCAGGGCGGCAGTGCTGCTGTCAGGGGGTGTCAGGAGCTGCAAGGGTAATGGGGGCACAGCATGAGTGAGGAGGGCTGCAGGGTGCTGGGAATTGTAGTGCTTCTCTGTTACACTGGGTTATTCATGTTGTGTTTTGTGATCATAATTTTGTTTTACCTTTTTCTTAACTGCACAGTACTACTTCCCATAGTCTCTGTATTGTGTATAGACTGGTGCACAGTACTACTTCCCATAGTCTCTGTATTGTGTATAGACTGGTGCACAGTACTACTTCCCATAGTCTCTGTATTGTGTATAGACTGGTGCACAGTACTACTTCCCATAGTCTCTATATTGTGTGTAGACCGGCGCACAGTACTACTTCCCATTCTCTATATTGTGTGTAGACGGGTGCACAGTACTACTTCCCATAATCTCTGTATTGTGTGTAGACGGGTGCACAGTACTACTTCCCATAATCTCTGTATTGTGTATAGACTTGTGCACAGTACTACTTCCCATAGTCTCTGTATTGTGTATAGACTTGTGCACAGTACTACTTCCCATAGTCTCTATATTGTGTATAGACTGGTACACAGTACTACTTCTCATAGTCTCTATATTGTGTGTAGACCGGTGCACAGTACTACTTCCCATAGTCTCTATATTGTGTATAGACTGGTACACAGTACTACTTCCCATAGTCTCTATATTGTGTGTAGACCGGTGCACAGTACTACTTCCCATTCTCTATATTGTGTATAGACCGGTGCACAGTACTACTTCCCAGTCTCGATATTGTGTATAGACCGGTGCACAGTACTACTTCCCAGTCTCGATATTGTGTATAGACCGGTGCACAGTACTACTTCCCAGTCTCGATATTGTGTATAGACCGGTGCACAGTACTACTTCCCATTCTCTATATTGTGTGTAGACGGGTGCACAGTACTACTTCCCCTTTTATGTCTTTGGTTTCAGGCTCTCTTCTGGGCGCCATCTGCAGAAGGACCCTCTTCCCGAGACCCTCAATAGCGGAAATGGCTAAATCCGTGCACAGTGCGTCTCCATTATGTGCAGCCCGAAAGAATGAGGAGCCCGTGCACAGAAGCAGCATGTACGTCGCAGGGGCCAAGGGCCAAAATCCTATGAAGAAAGTGGGGATTGCATGGTAAGTGGAAGAGTCTGCAGATCGCCCCAATATACCCCCCCCCCCCCATGTCACACGGGGTTAACATTCACTGGTCTAATAATGGACATCTGGGTCCAGGGTAGTGACAATTCTACAGGCTTCAGAGCTGAAATCCCCCAGCATTTTCTTTGCATGGGAGTATCTGTACTGAGCTTACTCTGCTGATTTGGGTTCAGGAAATTGTCAATTTCACATTAGATACAGTACAGACACCCCTTTCATTGTCCCTTATATAATAGTGAGTGCAGCTCTGGAGTATAATACAGGATGTAACTAGGTGATTTTCCTAGTCTATGACGGAAAGTCATGGTTTTATTAAAGACACGGAGGCGAGTATTGCTATCTCCTTCTTTACTGTCCACCAATAGCAGCAAAGAAAAAATTTACATCACATAACGTAACCATAGTAACATCACCCTCCCCTCACAGTCCATATAACAGACGGCTCCTCCTCTCAATCCTCCTCTTTCTTTACGAGCCTGACACCATGACCGGAACCACCGAACACGAAACCGGAACCTGGAAACGGGAAACGACCAGCACGGAACCACCGGAACATCCCAACGAAACCCAGCAACTCGGATCACCGGATCTTCTTTTCAACGAAAGCCAACATGGCTATAACTGGAACAGGGCAACGGAGACCCGAAGCGAATCAACTTCCTCCTGAAAGTAATAAACAGGTTAAGTAATGGGCAGAACAAAACATCGCAAGTCCAACGCGATCCTGCCAGAATAAATATCTTAAGTCGACATAGCCGACACATCATGCAAATCAGACTGAAAACCGCAAAAATACATCGTAAGGGAGGGAACCCCAGGGCGGGCAATACTCGCCTCCGTGTCTTTAATAAAACCATGACTTTCCGTCATAGACTAGGAAAATCACCTAGTTTTACAGCAAGACACGGAGGCTCCTATTGCTAAGTTTAAAGTTGAGCAATAACAGCAGAAAACAAATGTGGAGGCGGTCTAAAATAATTCTCCCTGAATGTTGATGCCGAAGACCAGTCCGCCAGACGTAGGATATCCTCCAATCGAGCACCCGAAACAGCCAAAGCGGTAGCCGATGCGCCTCTAGCGGAATGAGCAGTAAATATGGAAGTATCAATTCCTGCTAACGACATAACCCACTTCATCCAGCGCGCCAAAGTAGGGCTGGACACAGGACCAAACGGATGCCGAATGGACAAGAAAAGCTGAGGAACCGAAGACGACCGGTAAGCACGCGTCCGGGACTCATACTCCCTCAAACAAGCCACCGGGCAAAGAGCCGGCGAAGAAGGGAAAGACGGATAAGACACCGACCTAATGTTGGTCTTCGTACGTCTGGATATATTGAAGGTGACCCCCTCCGGAGTAAACGATCTGGCATCGTGATCAAGCGCCCGAACATCTGAGACCCGCTTGCAGGAAATAAGGCAAAAAAGAACCAATAACTTGGCCGACAACTGCCGCACCGTGAGATCAGGGTTACCAGGCCAGTTGGACAAAAAGGACAAGACTAAAGACACATCCCAAGTCGTGGTAAAGCGAGGTCAGGGAGGACGAGACATGCGGGAACCGCGAAGCAAGCGACATACGGAAGGGTGCTGTCCCGCAGGGACACCATCAAAAC
The DNA here is from genome assembly GCF_014858855.1 of Bufo gargarizans. Lineage (NCBI taxonomy): Eukaryota > Metazoa > Chordata > Amphibia > Anura > Bufonidae > Bufo > Bufo gargarizans. The sequence continues at coordinate 31,391,499 of NC_058087.1, forward strand.
CCTGATGAGAAGATGAAATAGCGGACCTGAACAAATTAATCGTCCGATAAGCCTTACCCGCTTCGAAGAGGGAGGTAAGAAAATCCAAAAGCTGAGTCACAGGGGCCGAAACGGGATCCAAGTCCCGTTCCACGCACCAACCAGACCAAGATCGCCAGGCTGCCCGATAAGATTTTCTGGTGCCGGGAGCCCATGCGTTGTCCAAAAGGCGTCTAGTTGCCTCCGAAATATCGCCGACTTCTCCAGGTTTCCTGAGATCCGGCACGCGACCAGCCGTAGAGATCCGTCCGACAGGAGCGGGTGGTGTAATCCTCGAGGGTCCTGGAGGAGATCCATCCGAAACGGGAGAAGAAAAGGCACATCTATCAGGAGACCCAGCAGCGACGGAAACCACGCCTGAGTCCCCCAGAAAGGGACCACCACCACCAACTCGGCCAGCTGACGACGAACATGTAACATCATCCTCGGGATCATAGCAAATGGCGGGAATGCATACATCAGCGGACCGGACCACGGTTGAAGGAACGCGTCCACCGCCTCCGCTGCCGGATCCGGACGCCAGCTGAAAAATCGCGGAAGTTGGGTGTTGAGACGTGAGGCAAATAGGTCTATAGCAAAAGGACCCCAATTCCTGGATAACTCGGAAAAAATCTCCGGAGCCAGCATCCAATCGCTGCTGTCCGTAAGGTAGCGGGAGCCCCAATCCGCCCGACTGTTGTGGAGTCCCGGGAGATATTCCGCCTGAACCATGACCTCCCTGGAGAGACAAAAAGACCAGAAATCTTTTGCCAACCGAGCCAAGGTAGCCGAGCGCGTACCTCCCAACCGGTTGATGTATCGCACTGCAGACACATTGTCCATCCGGAGACGAATGCACGCCCGAGCCATCCCGTTGGTGAAACTCCGAATGGCAAAGGAACCGGCAAGAAGTTCCAACGCGTTGATATGAAGACGCGCCTCTTCCGTGGACCACCGGCCGCCCGTGGAGATCCCGTTGCAGTGGGCACCCCAGCCGTGAAGACTGGCGTCCGACTCGACAGTGAAATCGGGTTGTAAACCGAATATCGCCCTGCCGTTCCAGGCTTCCAGGTTGTCGATCCACCAAGTGATCTCTTCCCGAGATTCCGGGTCCAGGGTCAGAGTGTCTGCGAACGCAGCGCCAGAACGGAGATGTGCTATTTTCAAGCGCTGAAGGGCCCTGTAGTGCAAAGGGGCTGGAAACACCGCTTGGATCGAAGAGGCGAGGAGTCCGATGATTCTGGCCAGATGGCGTAAAGACACCAGAGGCAGAGACAGGGCATGTCTGAGTTCCTTGCGTATGGAACGCAATTTCGACGTGGGTAGAGAGAGGGATTCCGACATCGAATCCACGGTGAAACCCAAAAATTCCATCCTCTGCGATGGTACCAAGCACGACTTCTCGTGGTTTACGAGAAAACCGAGACGGGCTAGAAGGTCCGTCGTCCAGCGAAGATGTATTAACAGAGTCTGGGCCGACTGATGCATGATAAGAATGTCGTCCAGGTATATGATGAGGCGGACCCCACGACTGCGGAGCCAGGCCACAACCGGACGCATCAGCTTGGTGAAACACCATGGCGCTGAGGAAAGGCCGAAAGGGAGGCACGAGAAACGCCAGATCTCTCCCTTCCACACAAAACGCAGCAGGTCCCTGGAAGGGGCGGACACCGGGACTGTCAAGTAAGCGTCCTTGAGGTCCAGTTTCACAAACCAATCGCCCGGCATAAGGAGATCTCGGAGTAGATGGATGCCCTCCATCTTGAAGTGGCGATAGCGGACAATCGCATTCAGAGCCCGCAAATTGATAACCGGGCGCATCTGACCCCCTTTTTTCTGGACCAGAAAGATAGAGCTGACGACCCCTGTCGTGTGTGGCGGTGCCCTCTCGATCGCCCGCTTGTGGTAGAGGGAGGTGAGTTCTAGGTCCACCAGCGCGGCGTCGGGGCGAGACAGCAGGGAGGTGGGAGGGAATGGAATCTGGTCCGGCGAACCCACGAGTTCCACGTGGAAGCCTTCTATAGTGGACAAAACCCAAGGGTCGGATGTTATCGCCGCCCAAGCAGGGGAAAAACGACGGAGTCTGCCCCCTATGCAATGATCCAAAGAAACCCCCCTCGGGGGAGGACTTACCGAAAGGACGTCGTGAAGACTGATTCCCTCTGTAAGATCTGCCACGCCATTGTCCACCTCTGGCAGGGAAGAAAGGGGATGGAAATCTCTGTTCCTGGAAGGCGGGGCGTTGATGAAAGGAGCCTCTGCCCGCGTTGCGGGGTTGAAAATTGGAACGGCCGGACAGACGGCCCCTAGCACTGCCGGCCCTGGTGGAGACCCGTCCCTGGAATACTCTCCTAATGGAAGATTGGGCCTTATCTAGGGCAGTGAATGCTCCCACGAACCGGCTCAAATCCTTAATAAAGGAATCGCCAAAAAGATGACCCTGAGCATCTGCGCCTGATTCAGTCAGGGCCAGGTTGGCCAGTTTCGGGTCTATTCTAAATAGAATCGCCTTTCTTCTCTCAATTGCTAGAGAGGAATTGGCGTTGCCAGCGATGCAGATCGCTCGTTGGATCCAGCCACTCATTTCCTCAGGGTCAATAGGGGACCCATCTGACCTGGCATTCTCAGCCATCTCAAACAATTTGGCCAGAGGACCAAACACATCCAGGAGCTTGTCCTGACAGCTACGCAGAGCTGAGTCTAACCCCTAACGGGGATTCCAGCCGGACTTGGCGAGAAATTGTGAGACCTTAGGATCCACCACAGGGGTGTCACATACCTTATTAGGTACAATGGGCCTAGGGCATTCAGCCTTCATCTTATTGCGCGCCTCCTTGCTAAGGGGGCGGCGGACCCAGTGCTCCAGGTATTTGCCAACATGGTCTGTCGGCAGCCACTCCGCCGATCTGGGATGGTGGAGGGCGTTAGGGTCAAACATGGGCTCTCCCAAAGAGTCAATCAGGGAAGAAGCCGGAGCAACCGAAGCAGAGGAATCCTTCACTTGAGAAGTGGAAGGAGTGGGGCAGTGTGGGGCACTGGGACCCGACTGCGTTTCGTGCTCAGAATCAGCACTAGCCTCAGCAAAAGCCTCCTCATCTGACCCGATCTCAGCGTCAGAATCGCTGACTTGTTGCGCTCTAGCGCTTTTCCAAGGCCGCGCCCGTTCTGCCTGGCGCGGAAAGGCTCTCTTACGCGATCTATGCGCGTGTTCAAGGGTGGCCGGAGGCGCACCAGTCATTTGTTCCTGTGGTACAGGAATATTCACAGATGGAGGTAGCTGGGCAGTGGGGGCCGCAGGCTGTGCAGACCATGAAACCGGGCGGCTAGCCAGTGCCTGTGCAATAGTCTGCGACAGCACAGAGGACATAGAGTCCATTGCAGCAGTGATAGCGGCCGAGACAAAGCGCTGCAGCGCTACTGCCTGCGTGTCAACCTCATTAAGGGCATCCCTCCCAGGGGGTGAAGGTGCAGAGGCCTCAGGGGCTGGATCAGATAGAGGCATGATGGGCAAAACGAAGCTATCCCTATATATATAACTGATAGGGGATACTGGCTACACTGAGCTAAAGTGGGGATAAAGGATAAGTCTAACAGACCGGGGAGAAGCTAAATCGCAGGGCAAGCAGCGCAGGGAAGAAAACAGGGTTAGTCACCCAATGTAGCGGAGCGCGCGACTGGATCGCAGGACGGATGCGGAGAAACAGGAAGTGCCGCCGAGGTCGCGCGAGACCCGGCAGGAGTATCG